>NC_072738.1:23607575-23917396 GCF_026930045.1 Uloborus diversus
CCTCGTAGAATATGGTACTTGTACAACGCGGTTTCGATTTATAAATTTGCGATTATTATAATACGGTTTCGATACTATACGGTACGAAACTCGAGTTTAATACTTCATGCTTTTGATACAACACGAATGTTATCTTTAAACGAGCTGATGTGTGCATCACATGACTTCTTTTTACTCCACTTTAATGTCATTTCCCCATTACTGGCAATTTTAATGTGATTCAATAGTTTACTCTCTAAATATCACAAACAGTGGCCAAATTGAAACAGATTTTTGAAAAAAAATCGCCAAATTTGTCGCCAAGTTGGCGACAAAACTTGGCAACCAAAAGACTGGCGATATATCGCCAAATTATAACACCACTTGAGTTTACATCGAAATTAACAATGATCTCCCCCAAAAAAAGGAGCAAAAGACCCCTTTAGAAACACCCGAATGCAACTAAAGGGAAAGTGCACAACTAGACCCCACTAGGAGTCTACGTACCAAATTTCAACTTTCTAGGACTTACCGTTCTTGAATTATGCGACATACATAAGCACGTACATACAGACGTCACGAGAAAATTCGTTGTCATTAACTCGGGAATCGTCATTATGGATATTTCGCGTGTCTATACGTTCTTAGACACTTATCCACGTGTGGTCGAGTCGAAAAAAAAAAAAAAAACAATATTCATTCGGTGGTGAGTAAAATGAAAATTAAGGTCGATTTTTGTGTGAAAATTTTTTCGCGAATATAATACTTCCTTTTTTGTAAAAGGAAGTAAAAAGATGGAATTTCATTTTTATTTAATTCATTCTGTTAATGTTTGATAACTCTAACAAGTTTTTAATTTGTTTTAATGAAACTTGGTTTCGATATAACACGGTACACATCCCTTGATTTACACTATTTCCAAGTCTCGTATTACACGGTTTTGATATAACACGAAACACGGTTTCGATAGAACACGATACATAGTGACATGACTTCTACTATGTTCATGATTGAATAGTGTAAAAAAGAAGTTAAAAAGTTATTTTAAAATAAGTCTTGTATAACACGGTTTCGATACTACACGGAACGAATTAACTGTGTCATACGAGGGACGCCTGTAGTCACAAGCAAAACGTAAATATCGTTGTGCATAGGTGAAAATTATTAAGCTCATCAAATTCATAGTTAACGCTACGTCGGCTCACGTCCATCCATAATAGGCGAGCTGATCATACGAGGGAAAAATACAAAAGCTTGCTCGGATGAGCCTAACGAGGAGAAGGAGTAGACATTCAGAATGCTCATTCATGCAAAAATGGAATCCAACAATCAAGTTATTGATCAGGGGACTAAATTTAAACTTCTGACTTTCAGATAATTCCGTCCAAGCAACAATGCTTCATTATTTCCAACGCCAAACAATGGGAAGTGATTCTTTCTCGCAGTGAAAGGAAGTAATCCTAAACAAACAGCTTTAGCGAGATGTTCCTTTGAATTCTGCAAATTACTCGAACAATGCGACATTTGTACGCAGCAGAATCTGTAAAATACATTTCTTTCCCCTCACTTATGATACAGGACAGGGAAAATTTCGATGACTGAGATTCTTGTCAATTTTTTCAAGGAGTCAAAGTTGAATGCTCAAAAATACCAGTATAGTCGGAATCTGTCCATTCTCCCTCCGAGTCCGCAACTCTTCCAGGGCTACGGAGTCGGAATCGGAGTCAAATTGATTTTGGAGTAAATGAGTCAGAGTTAAAAGCTCTAAAATTCCAGGAGTCTTCCAATTTCCTTCCGAGTCCACAACTTTTCCAATGTTACGGAGTCGGACTGATTTTGATCTAGAAGAGTCTGAGTTGAAGGCCCTAAAATTCCAGGAGTCGGAATCTGTCATTTTCCCTTCGACTCTGCTTTATAAACATCTCTGAGCAAATACACTCCGCTGCAAATTACGTGCTTTTGTATTATTTGTGACACTCCAAGGCACGGAAACGTTGCTTTTTTTTCTGTTTACGTATCAAAAGAGTGCTTGCGTTGGCTTTCTTATTAACCGCCTTCCTGTTGGTGCAGGAAGTGTAGCCAGGATGTAGCTATATCGGGAAGGCTGCGCACATTGTGTGTGTGTGCGAGTCGTTTCAACTAAATTCCGAGTCTTTTTCGGAATCTATTGCGCGTCGCATTGAAAGGCAGAACGTGACATTTGGTTGGAAATTGCGGGCGAGGAATTCTCGGGGACGGTAGCTAGCAACGATTCTAAAAATATTTTCTAAGACCTGAAAAATTCTTCGAAGTATTAGCATCATCAAGGAGGTTATACATATCTACCCTCTTCATCCGCAAGGGATGAAAACTTAATTGAACGTTAATTATTCCATAACTAAAAAATCGCCCGTCACGGTATGACGGGTGGAAATTGTTTCTACATTTGAACGAAGCCATTGCCTGTTTGGTGATATTTTGATAGTTGAAATTGAAACTCTAACTCCAGTGGATGAACCCGAAACACCAGTAGGTAACGTTCATTGTTGACCATTCTTTCGTTTCTTCATTCCCCTGAAAGGACAAAGTCTTACCAGTAAAACAGTAAGGTTACCGGATGGAGTTCAACCTTGGCACAATAAAGCCTCTCCCAGCATGTTAAACATATTAGCAAGACATATTATCAAATTATCATGCCGTGGCGCGAGTTTCATTGTTGAAACTCGCTGGTTACTCGATCATTGGCCATTATATATATGAGGATGAACTGTCCAAACAATTAACCAGAGTCGCAGCGAAGGTTGGGGTGGTTGTAGCCCAATCTCCAGAATTCTTAATTTTTAGCCATATTAACAGTCCTAATATTAATAAGTAGGGCTTGATTTCTGGCAAAGTAAGTACACGAGCCCTATACTGCCGTGCTAAGCAGGGCTGCGGAGTCGGAGAGAAAATAACCGACTACGGCTCCTACTTCGACTCTGGGAAAGCAACAACAAAGCAAATGATTTTTTAATAAATGATTTCTAAGTATTTAAGACAATACGAATTTTAATCTCCCAAAAAGCTGATGGGAATGTACTTATTCGATTTGTTTGTAAAGCTTTCCCCACCTTCTCTTCTGTCTGTGTATATGTATGTTCGTATGTTGATGTGCGTGTTGGTTTCATAGACATGTTACTTAAAACAAAAGTTCCTTTCTTTCAGTATAGTTACTTTTAACAGTAGGATGAGGCTCGTCTCGATGAGAGGTCCAAAATTTAAAACCTTATTCGGCAATTTTTGTCTAATGATTCAGCAAAATTATCATTATTCGCCAAAATTATCATTATTCGCCAAAAGTATCATCATTTGACGAAATTTGGAGTTCCATCGGGCAAAATTTGGAGTTCCATTTGTCAAAATGTGAAGTTCCAATCGGCAAATTGAGAATTTTCGACCTTCCAAAGATTTAAGTTTTGGGCGCCCCTGAGTGGGATCCCTATTATTTCACCATTGATGAATCGAAACGTATACTACATACTTATTGTCTCAAAGCAATATTAGTTATTTTGCAGTAAGTTACCGCCCTAAGCCAGGGCTAAGGCAGAAATACATAAAATACACCGCCAGCTGAGTTATTCCATCCGAGTACTGCAGTTTCTTGCTTTTTAGCACTCGTCAGCCCGGAATAGGAAATAACTGAGCTGGAGGCGGAAAACCTCTTAAAGGAGCCAAGAGAGCCGAAGAAACTGGTAGCTAATGTAGAATTAGCACACCAGACGAGTGACCGCAGCAATGGTGCGGTTCAACTCAAAGGTTGAAGGCAAAGTTAGGTATTTTGCAGTAAGTTACAGCCCTAAGCCAGGGCCCTGAGGCAGAAATACATAAAATACACCGCCAGCTCAGTTATTCCATCTGAGGACTTGAAGTTGAATCGCAGCATTGCTGCGGCCACTCGTCTAGTGTGCAAATTCCACATTAACTACCAGTTTTTTTGACTCTCTTGGCTTCTTTAAGAGGTTTTCCGCCTCCAGTTCAGTTATTCCAATTCCGGACTGATGAGTGCTAAAAAGCACAAAACTGCAGTCTTCGGATGGAATAACTGAGCTGGTGGTGTATATCATACAATATTAGTAATGTGTACATTTTGAAAATAACTGACAAATTTTGGAGGAAGAGATTATTCAAGCTTTACAACTCGAAATTTGCAAATCTCAGAAAAACTGCTACGTTCTCACTGCGTTTTCCTCCCTTTTTTCATTCCCCAACTTTCTTTTTTTCCCCGCCTCCCACTCTTTTGTGCATGTTATCTTTTTTTTTTTTGGAAACTTTGAACAACATATTGCTGCTTAAAACTAACGCAAGAATAAATTTCCCATCTCTAAACAGAGCATGCGAATATTAAAATCGATACTTTAACATTTCGAAGCTTTCAGCTCACGAACAAGCGCATTTTGAGGGGGTGTTTGAGTGCGGGGGCGCCTTGTTGCCCCCCCCTCACACAAACATCGAGCATCCCCCCACCTGGCTGTGCGTTCAAGGTCATCTCCGACCCGATCGATTTTTCATAGGAGATAAATGTAACAATCCCCTGTGAGCGAAAAGCGCGAAATCGAACGGCCCTCCCCTCATCCCCCGAACTCTCCAAAATTGTCCAATAAACTAATCTTCTGCAGGGAATGGAATTTGGAATATGAGTGGTTGGGACTTCTACCAGGTGATAGGAAGGAAACGGCGTAATCTCGTTAGGAGGAAGAGTAGAGCTCCGACATTTTTTTCGTCACGAAATGCAAAAATTTGTTGAAGAAGGGCTCCGTGCCAAAGTCCCCCTCTCGCGAATTTAATGGATGTAATCGTAAATAAGTCTAGTTTGAATTTTTTTCATTTGTTCTGGAATTGGGCCAAAAGGGGGGAAAAAAAAAGAAATTACTTTATAGAAGAGATGCATTTTAGCAGGGGTGCCCCAAACTTAAATCTTTGGGAGGATGGAAACTCTCAATTTGCCGTATGGAACTTCAAATTTTGCCGAATGGAACTCCAAATTTCTTCAAAGGATTACCTACTGGTAGAGATACCAGCACACGGTCCTGGTTAGCTACACTTTAAAAAAAATTCGAAACGTTACTGAATATTTCCGTGTAACGTTTCGGGATTTCAATGATTTTTTACCACTTCCTGGAAAAATCAAGTATCAGTGTCAAAAGTTTCCTGAATCGCTACACGTTGCACGAATGCAGGCTTCTCACTGTTGTGAAAAATATTTTTTAGCTCCCAGTTTAAAAATTAACTGAGCGTATTTATAAAGTGTATCCGGCTTCAGTTCGATTACGGCCCGTCCATGCTGATTAAGCTCCCAGAGGGAGCGAATAAATATGGACTACGTTGCTTTGCAAGAATCACTGGCGAGTGAAATTCTCGATAGTTGCTTGCAATTCTGGCTTAGTTTTTCCATGTTTGCAATACTGCTTATGTACAACTTCCTTTATAAATCAGGAGGAGCTAAGCATTAAAATTATACCTACCTAAGTTTACTCTAAAGTTCCAGAGACACGACTGGCTTTAAACGGGAAGATTTCTGAATTTTTGAGGAGACTTCCGAGATAATTTCAGGAAGGTTACTGAATTTTAACAAAAACCGTTCCCGGTTTTTGTAAGGTATCTTACTGGCAGAAATTGGGCGCATCAGCTTCCCATTATTTTCCAGGAACGTTTCTGAATCGTTTTTACATTGTATACTGAACATGCTGAGGTCGTGATGGCCTGGAACCGTACTCGTAACCGAAGGATCCCGAGTTCGATGCCAAATGGTCGAAGATTTTACATGGTCGTTAATGGTAACTGAGTCATGTTAAATAGGTCGTGGTAACAAATTCCTCCAAGTGAATCAATATATGTAGAGGTGTTGGACCATCAGGGATTACTCGGCTTCTGGTCTGGATTAAAAAAAAAAAAGCTGTCTTTATGACATTATCTAACCAGTTAAACCACAAATAGTGGTAGGTAAAGGGGGCTTTGGAGTGTAATATAATGAGTATACTGTGTTTTGACTTAATTTCTCATAAATAATCCGAATAAACCTACAGGTCGAGCAAAAATCGCTTTGGAGCACCTTATGGCTAGCGGATCATTAGTTAGATCAGTGCTTCTCAACCTTTTTTACTTTGCGGCACACTTAAGAAATTTTTAGATCAACGGGGCACACTGAACTTAATTTCGCAATGGTAATATAGAAATGTTTTTATCATTCACTGGTAAAAATATGGGGGGGGGGGATTTTTATATGAATCAAACAATTATAATTACAGTATTGTATTTGAATTTACTTAGAAAGTAGAAATATTTCGAATGTATTGCGGTTGATAAGAAATTAAAACCAAGCACCTAACTTCCGTTTGACACTAATGAGACTCTTAAGTCTGCCTTGAGGAGCAAATAAGTTTGATGTTCGGCCCTATGCTAGATAAAGATACACGAAGTTCTTGATCCAGGCTCTTTAGAGATGATCTTATGCTGTTTTTCATAAATGTGAGGGCTGAGGAGCTGAGTTCGCAAAGATTTGTAGTTGAAAATGGTAGCAGCACATCAATAGCAAGTTAAGAGATGGTGGAATACTCATTTTTAACCAGCAACCGAAATTCGTCCAGAGGCACTTCGATCAACTTAAATTTAAGAGTACGATCGCTCTTAGTCCACAAATTCTTCTCGCGCTTTCAAAGAAAGGTCTTTAACTGATGCATCCGCAGATGAAGAGAATGGATCGCGAATCCCGTCATACTGTTCTATGTTAGTATTTTTGAAATAGTGCTTAAACGTGTCCTGAAGTATGACTAAATGTTTTGCCACCACATTCAGAAGCTTTTCTTCCATGCCATTTCCTACACATACCATGCTGACGGTCCGTTTGAACATGTCCAATGAGCCGCGACCTACTTCTCTCCACAGCTGAATTTTTTGATTTAAACCCGTCTAGCTTCTCCATACATGTGACCCAAGCTCTCTCCGTGTCCTTGCATTTTCTGATTCATTTCGTTAAGGTGTTCAAAAATGTCAGCCATGTACGATAGTTTTGCCAGCCAATATTTGTCCTGTAAGAAACTGGCGTTCGTTTTTTAAAATAAAAAACTGTCGTATCGCGTCCCTCAATGCAAAAATTATGTGTGTAGTTTTACTACATGAAAGTCAGCTAATCTCTGTAAGTGTAAAGGAAGTAGGGAGTGATGATCTGCGCCAATTTCTTCACTAAGTACGGAGAAAAGGCGAGAATGAAACGGCTTCGATTTTATGAAGTTCACGATTTTCACGACTTCAGCTCATCTGGTAAGTTCTTTGCCATGAGAGCTTCACGATCGAGGAAACAGTGTATGGTTTTAATTTCTATTTTGCTAAGTCTCAGAACCGAGCTTTGAGAAACTACGATAAAATGAAATTAGTATCGGAACTGGAAGAGCGGAAAACAAAAGCTAATGCTGGGGCTGAAATTCTGGGTGGGAGGGCATGATCCCTGTCTGGGGGAGAGGGCGATACTCCCGTTTGCGAAAGATTTAGAAAAAAAAAAAATCTGTATAATTTGTTGACTTTGTGGAAATTAGAATCCGTTTTCAAAAATTGAAAGATATAGAATCACAAAAAGTTTAAAAGAGGGGAGGCCGCAACTCCCGCCTCTCCCCTTGTTGGGTATGTCTTATTTGCACATGATCGACAGGATGAATTGAGAAGTTACAGAACGATACAAACGCTATTCTGTCGTAACATTAAAACAAAATGCATCAAGGCTCTTTCTTTTTATAAAACTACGAAAATACCGCGGCACACCGGGTTCCTTGTCGCGGCGCACTAGTGTGCCGCGGCACACCGGTTGCGAAGTCCTGAGTTAGATAACCCTATTTCAAAGTGCTCTCTCTCATGATTCGCTTCCTATCACCTTTTAAAAACTTTTTTTTCTTCTGGAGATAAAATCATTAAAAAAAAGGGTTTTATCATTTCTTTCCTTGTAAAGCTGTTTCAAGCCCGAAAGCCCCAACCTATCTCACCGATTACATATCTGTGCGAGTATGCGTTGCGCCATATTGCATGGTGGTTGGTTGAAGATTTCATACCCATTAAAGGGCTGTTGCCAGATCATCTCACTTTACCAGTGGAATAACAACTCCGGGGTAGATAAGATAAAGAATATTTTTCTCGAATCCGTTCGCATTGATTTCCACGTGCTTTAATGGCCTCCCCCTGGCAGAGCTCTCGAAAGAGATCTCGATTTAGAAAGCTTTTATCATCATCCGCCGTTGATGATTAGTTGAGTTTGATTGTTGCAGATGGATTATTTTCATCCTTTGATCGTCGAAAACAAAATTCTTAGCCTTGTATGCTGGTGATAGGTTCTTCATGGATTCAGCGAAGCAAAAATAAATTTCAAAATGTAGCTCATTATTACAGAACTACCTCGTTTATCCAGACTAACTGGGACCTAAGGCAGTCCGGATAAACTAAAGTCTTTATAATTCGGATAATAAGCAAAACATATTCTTTAATAAGTAGCCTTATCTTTTATTACAGTAAAAAAAAAACATTGCTTTGTAACAAAACTACCATAATACCGTTTCGCGCCAATACTGTATCATTTATAGTTCAGGTGCAGTGGTGTCAGTCCTCTGCAACTAATTTCTTTGCGAAATTATACTTCCACCATAACCCTGAAATCGCAAATCAAGTCGATTTTATTTCCAACTCGTACCCGCACGGCTTTGCCCGTAGTTGAAAAATTAAAAGGTCATTCGGTTCGCCTACATATTTACAATTAATGGATGACGAATTTCTCGCCAATTGGCTATGGTCATTCGCTCTCCCATTCCACGTCATGATAATTTCGTAATTTACTCGTCCATCTTATGATAATTTTGCTCCGGAAAATGTTCTTAAAATTGAAATAGAAAAAGAACAAAATCGAATTTTCGAAAAATCGCTTTGAGGTGCACACCCCCATGCTACGAACTAACTTTGTGCCAAATTTCATGAAAATCGGCAGAATGGTATAAGCGCTATGCGCGTCACAGAGATCCAGACATCCTACAGACATCCTCCAGAGAGACTTTGAGCTTTATTATAAGTCAAGATGAACGGCAACGATCAAATCCTAGTAATACTATGATTATGAACTATGCTACTAATAACTTCAATCGCCGCGACGTTTAGAGCGGATTTCTCCTTCCTCCCGCCTTGACCAATGAGAGCATTTTCCTGTTGCTGATTGCTCCAATGAGCGCTTTTCCCTTTTAAGGTTTTAATTTGCTAATTATACTTATTGTTACTGATGTTCTGGGCACTTTGTCGAATATCTTTGCAGTTTTCTTACGGCTTTGCCTTCTCATGATGGTTTTTTCTTTTACATGGGCCTAACCCGTGATTTGATGACTTTTAAGTATTGGACTTTTAATATTACAAAATCAATTTCCGAATTTCTTATCTGAGACCAGGTAAAAGAGGTATCCCCTCTACTCCTAATAAAGCCCACCTGCGGCGGGCGCACATCCAAATGAAGTGGTGTCGGTCTGACGCTCTAAAAAGTACGCCATATTGTTTCTTAAATGAGTACTAAACTTTATTGTACGTTCTATGCAGGAGTTGTACGTTTAAATCAAAACGAAGACAGAATATTTGGCGTATTTCTTATTTTGTTCTTAATTTATCATATTCTTAATTTATCAATCGTATCATAATTTAAATTTACATTTTAGTAAATATAATTTTTTTAACTCTACAAATTTTATAATCGGGGACCGGATAAACGAGTTTTTACTGAATATCAAATTGCTCAAAATTATCTTTTTCCATGTTTAAAGATATTAGCGTGAACACAAATTTTTGTACAACCTTATCAGACCCAAGACCAACTTTGAGTGGTAATTTAAAACGAAAAAAAAAAAAAAAATGTGTATTAATTAATTCTAAACGCACAGAAAAGAATTGAAAAAAATGTTTAAAATCCTCTTAATTTTTATCGTGAGAAAATTAGTGCCTTCTGGAGCAGCGACTCTAAATTAATAGTGCTCTACATCAGAGGAAGTAAGATTCGAGTATGAAACTGATAATCTAATGTGAAAAAACACAATATTTAAGGAATTCAGCAGCATTTTATATTTACCAATCGTTATCCCTTCTCCCCCACAATTAAAAAAAAAAGCATAAAAAGAAAAAAAAAATAGATTTTAGTGGAAATTATTTTTGAACTTCTGCAAATGTGTTCATATTCTTCGAACCAAATATCCATGTTGTTGATTAATTAAGTTGTCAATGGTTACATCTTGTGGCCCCACACTGTGAAGCTGACGTAATTAGGCCCACATTTGCAAAGAGAATCTGTAGTGCGCTGTCACGTTGGATTTGTTCAATTGTGGCATTTTCATTGTTCTAAACAATTACCTGGGGAAAAGATTAAACTTATCTTTTACTTATTTTAATATTTCGTCAACATCCTTTTATTGTTTATAGTAGTTTTTATTTTCCTTCGAGTCCTATTCAGTTTATTTTTACATTTCGCTTATTTTGCCATTGTAACGCCACGTAACACTGAGTTCCTATCACATTTCCCTTTGTATTTATGGTCTTCGTGTAGATCTATCACCGTAACAATGGTACACAAATTTCTATCGGATTTATATCTCGAGCATTACCAGCTGAAGTCTCCATTCAGAATTTTGGCACTGATAAGTATGGGTAGCTAGAAACAATGGTAGATCCCAGTGGCAGAAGTAGGAGGTGGGGGTCGAAGTGCTGGGGGCGAAAGAGCCCTCAAAACCGTAGGTTTTAATCGGTCTAACGACCCTTAACCTCCAAAATTTTCGACTTTCTGGAAAAAACATATGTTATGCATGATTTAATTCTGAAAAATTCGATACTTTATTTAAGACCGTACGCAAAATACGCAAGTTATCGAAAAATTGCGTAAACTTCCCCCGTAGAGATTGATGTTAACAGCAGCTGCTGTTTAAGATTCTTTTTCTCAGGTTGCGATTTCTCAGGTTTCCCGTTTTGCATGCGGGATATCTCAGAAAATTTCTTATATATTTCCGTAAAACTTTTAATGCATGTTCGTCTGGTTTCATTTTATGATCTAAACCTAAATTTATTTATTTATTTAAATTATTTATTTATTTATTGAAATTTTATAAGTTAATATTAAAATTTTCCAAATTTTAGGTGAAAATATATATTTTTTAATATTCACTTTCATTTTTAGTTAGCATTTAGGTTCAGATTATAATAATGAATCAGACAAACATACATGAAAAGTTTTACGGAAATACATTAGAAACTTTGTGAGATATCACGCAAAAAACTGGCACCTAAGAAAAGAGGCTTAAACAGTTGCTGTAAATATAAATAAATCTCTATGGGGTAAGTACTCATTTTTTTACGATAACTTGAAAAGTTTTTTGCGTTTGGTAATAAATACGGTATCATTGTTTAGAATTAAACTATGCATAACATATATTTTTTCCAGAAAGTCGAAAATTTTGAAGGTTAAGGGTCTTTAGACCCCTTAAGTTATATTACCAATAATAGTATGTTCATATACATACTTCTAAGCTCAATTATTTTTAGATCTCCTGCACACGGAGGCAACTTAATTGATTCAACTTTTGAGCGGATGGTAAAAGTAGAACGGCTTTCTTATTAGAAAGTGTAACTTGGTAGAAAGAAAAGTGAAAGAATTGCCCGGTATCCTTCACATGACAGTCAACTCATCAGGCACGTGGCTCCAACGATTCGCATCCCAATGAGTCGAATGAATCAACTTTTTAGTTGATTCAGCTCACGGAGACATTGCCAAGAGTTCGTTCAGGCACAGGGGCCGATTAATGTATCAGGAGGCCCCAGGTCAAACGCTTTTTCGAGGTCCCTCTATGTAGTCAAACCTTACAATTTCAGCCATTTGTATAAAAACAGTTTTAGCCATTTGGGAGCCACTAAAGAGGGGGGCGGGAGGGGGGGAGGGCTATACCAAGTCGTAATTAACCTATTCAGTAATCAGGTCCTGTCTACACACGAGTAAACTAGTTGAGTAAACTCGGTTCCGTTTTAGCAGCGTTGTGGATCTGCTGCTCGAATAAATTCGAATTTTAGAAGAAATTTGATTCAACTAAGCTGCTTCGTGTGAAGACAACTAAAAACATCAGTCAACTGGTTGACAGGCAACTTTTTCGAAAAGTTCATTCAACTAATCGTTTCGTGTGTAGGAGACCTTGGAACCCTCTACAGGGTTTATGTCTAAGCATTGAAATTAGGAAATACGCTTCAAAACTTTAGTCAAGCGTATTTTAACGCATTGTATTTTAAAAGAACCTTTAACCAGAGGCGGATACAAAAGGAGGGTCATGGGGGTCATGACCCCCCCCCCCTTCCTCAAACCGTCGACAATAGTATCCGTCAGCATTGTGTTTAAACACTTTATGAATAAAACTTAAACGATTTCAGTTGTTTTTTTTCCATTCATGAATCATTTTTGAATGTAAATATTTGAAGTACTACTTTTCTTTGCTTATGAAATTAATTAGTAACGTTTATGCCCTATTAGGTGCCTTACTCATAGTCGATTTGGTGCGTTTTATTGACACCTAAGAAGGTACAGAAATCTTTCGTACATAAAACCGTAGGTTCGTTTATAAAGGAAGGGGGGGGGGGGTCATTTTTCTGCATGAAATCCCTTCCCCCCTAAAATAGTAATCTGTACCCGCTCCCGCCTATAACATCGTAGAAAATAAGAAAAAAAAATAGAGCATAACATTTGAATGTCTTGCTGTTTTTTTTTTTTAATGCAAAATGTCAAACATTCTTATCATTACAAATCAAAGTCGTACACTTCTTCTTTCCCTGTCATTCTCCATTTCATCCTATGATAGAATTTATCACTTTATGGTCTTTACTGTTTTCAAATATTTGACGCCCTAAATTGAATATAACACCTCTTAAAAATGTCAAGAAATACTTCCACGCCTTTAAATAACCCTTGCTATTCATCTGCTTGTAAAGACTGCACCCCCCCCCCCCCCCCCGCCCATTTTTTTCCTCTAATGAGAAAACATTGACTTGTTATGATCCAAACCTTCTCCAAAGAAATCATTTTGATGCTTATCCAAATGATATCTTAAACATTCGACATAAGTACACATTCATACAAATGTTTTGATTTTTCCAACGCTGGGTGCAAACCAGGGCTTCAAACCATCTTCCTCCATGTGCTTTGATTTTCTTCTAAACCTAGTAAAAATCATCCCTCAAAGCCGGATGTCTTATATTTAAGCTTGTTGCGTGGAGAGAGAGAATGGAAGATGCGGGGGGTGGGGGGTACCTTTACATCCTTACCCAAAGTTCGTGCGCACCTCTCAATCACGAACTTAAACCAGATGGAAGAATTTGGCAACAAAATGCTTGCCGTGATCTTTGTGTGACACGACCGGGGTCGGGACTAGTCGAGTAATTTTATAATATTGGCGATTATACGAAAAAAAAAGATTGGGTTTCTGATTTGATTCTGGAGATATAAATATTAGATTACGAAAATGTTTCAAAATTATGCATTGTAGTGGTTTACGGTTTAAAAGATAAAAAATCAAGTTAAAGTTTACCCAGTTGCTGGTATTGGTTTTTGGACGACTGTATTCAAAAATCGATTTTAAGCAAGAGTAATAAAGGTTGCTAAAACCAAGCATTGGCGACCCGACTCTGATTCCAACTTGCGTTGTTTGGTTGCAAATGTAGGTAAATTATGTGAAATCTCACCAAGAATTTCATTCTTTTGTCTTCACTAAATGTTTTTGAGCAAATTTATACAATGTTATATCAATTCTTCTTTTTTAAGAGTAAATTTCTGCTCTTTTCTATAATAAGCATAAACTTAAAAAAAATATTTTTTTATTTAAAATACAATTGTAGTTGGCTAAAATTGTGAAACGTCTCGTTTTGAGCGAAAAAATAGCTATCCAAATGTAAAGGGCGGATGTAGCTTCTGGTTTTGGAGGAGGGGTCATCATATGGGGGCGTCATAAGTGTAATTTTTGAGCAAAAAAGGGGGGTCATGGGGAAATTTTTCAAAACAGAAGCCTTGAAAACCAGTTTTACGCTCGCTTTGATCCTTTAAGAGGTTATCATGAATTCCATGACCCCTCCTTCTGGATTCTCGCCTGTGGGGGGGGGGGGGGGCAAAGCGCAATTTTTTGAGATAGTTTTTTTTCGAAATGTAAGCACAAAGCGCAAATGAAGGCTTTATTCAGTTGCTAAATGGAGAGGGGGTGGGGGTGACCCCCCTGGTTTCGCGCCACCCTTAGGCGTGCACAGAGAGAGGGGGAGATAAAGGACTCCTGTTGGTCCGGGCCCGAGCCTGAAGGGGCCCAATATTTTTACAACTAGGCTTGAAATATAGGGGTAAACAATATGAAGGGGGCCCCGAAAAATTCCTTTGTGACGGGCCCCAAAATTTCTGTGCAGGTGCATTCCCCTGGCCTTAGGCACATGTCGTAGACTAACAGGGGCGGACTGGGTCCCCGAGAGGGCACCAACCTCCGGGGAGGGGGGGGGTGCAAAAAACAAAAGTGCAAAAAGGAAAAAAGTGAAAAAAAAGTGCGGTGCATAAAGGAAAAAAAAGGTGGGGGAAAAAGGGTGCAAAAAGGAAAAAATAAGTGCAAAAGAAAAAAAAAGAAAGAAAAAAGAAAGAAAGAAAGAAAGAGGAAATTAAAAGCGAGGGGAAATTCAACAACTGGAGAAAAAAAAACGGGCCGGCGGGCCAGTCCGCCCCTGCTCTCTGATAGAGTCCTAGCCTTTGAAACTTAATCATGAGATTTGATTTGGTTTTGAAACAATTCTAATATAGATACTACATTCGCTTGCGCTATTTCTGCATTGGTTTCGTTTGAAATGTCTGTTCGCATCCGATCCCGGAAACTGGCAGCTGGGTGTGGTTGTTATTGAGAAAAGGCTGGCCTGGCAAACGATCCCGGAGAATAATAACGTTAAAAAGGAGAGCGCGTGACGTGCTCGTTGCTCTGGCCCGAAGAATCGAGGTCCAGCGAGCAGGCTGAGAGAGAGAGCTTGCCAGCTGTCGACGAACAAAAATAATCGTGGCGACGCTGTGCACGTGGCTTTGTTCGCCAAACCTCTGGGATTTTCGCTGAAAGAGTGGCCTGCTTGCACATGAAATGCTACGAGGATTGTCGGATGTAAAATGGTAGCTGACTTTTTAACTTCGAAAAAAAAAAAAAAAAAGAGGGGGAGGGGGTATGTATTTCTATGGAAGCAAAGAAATGAGACATTGCCGAGGAAAATGGATGACCTTTACTCATGAAAGTCTGTATGTCTGGATCTCTAACGCACATAGCGCCTAGACCGTTGTGCCGATTTTCATGAAATTTAGCACAAAGTTAGTTCGTAGCATGGGGGCGAGCACCTCGAAGCGATTTTTCGAAAATTCGATTTTGTTCTTTTTCTATTTCAATTTCAAGAACATTTCATCGAGCAAATTATCATAACATGGACGAGTAAATTACCATAACTTTGACGAGTAAATTACCATAACTTAGACGAGCAAATTACCATCACATGGGTGAACAAATCAACAAGGCGAGTTGGCGAGAAATTCATCATCCATTATTTGTAAATATACAAGCTAACCAAATGACCTTTTATTTTTCTACTACGGGCAAAGCCATGCGAGTACCACTAGTAAACATTAATTTGGAAAGTATAGTACACGCAGGGGTGTGCGAGAGAGGATATTAAAGTTGCTAACTCCCCTCCCCCACACACATACACCAAAATCCTTATTTTTGAGCCATATTGCTAATGGCATTGGTGCCGCTCCTAAAAATTGCAAGATTGAACATTTCTTTTTCTTTTTTGACAATTAAATCCCCCCATGAGGGGGGTGGGAACAAGCTTTTTATAGATAAACGAATTCCGTCTGCCGATTTTCCACAAAAACAGTATTTCGCCTTCCGTATTGAAAAGTGGTCCCCATGTCAATGATAATTCGACTGAAAAACAAGGCCAGTAACAGGTGCAATTTAAGGACAGGTAATAAGGTAAGGCTCATAACAAGGTAAGGACTTTTATGAACCAAAACTCGTCCCGCCTGCAGGATAAAATTTCAGTTCTACTGATTGTTAATTTAGTAAGACTGAGGCTGCGGAGTCGGAGGAAATAGGGCCTGCTCTAACTCCAGAATTTTAGAGCATTCGACTCCGATTTAATTACTCCAAAATCACTTGGACTTTGATTCCGCGACATTGCCAGAGTTATGGACTCTGAGGAAAGATGACCGACTCCGACATTTGATCTTTAACTCCAACCTCCCGCGACTCCGTCTCCGCAGTTCTGCATGTGGGCTCCCATATGCAAATTTTTAAAGTGGGGGGGGGGGGGTTGCTCAGATATTTTTTCCATGGTTTAGCAGGATATTTTCATTTCAGTACAGATGAGAGATATTAAATTTTGACATTTTTGATAACCTATTCATTAATATCCGGAGATTAAATGTTTTTACACTAATGCAAAAAAAAGTACTGAAAGCAAGGAAGTTCTCATTTCTAAGAGGAGGGGAAGAGGCTTGAGCCCCCCCTCCCATATGGGCCCCCATGGCTCTGCATGAAACAATTCCTAAACGAAAATGAAACAGCTAGAGATGAGGGACGCAGAGAGGAATTCATGTCAAATCTCCTTTCCTAAGAAAACAAAATGAATAAATAAATAAAACTATGACAAATACAGTTAAAGTACTTTCATGAACTTTAAAATTTGAGTCAAAACCAAAATTTGTCTGTTCTTGCCACTTATTTCTGTGTTTTTTTTTTCCTTTAAAATCCAAGGTATCTCTATCCCACCTACCCTGAAGAACTAGGATTATCCGGAAAAGCCAGGGAAATTTCTAACTCCTGACAAATCTATTATTTAAATTATTTATTTTAACTTATTTATTTATTATTATTTTATTTTAATTATTTATTTACTTATTATTTTTTATTTTAATTTATTATTTATTTTTATTTATTTATTTATTTTTTACTTTATTAATTTATCAAAATTTATTTATTTGTGCTCAAAAAATATAAGTAAATGAGAAACGAGGATTTTTGTCTGAGTACATAACAAAAATTTATTTATTATTATTCTTTTTATGTAGGTGAAGCAGTCTAAAGCTCCTGCTTGATTCTGATTGTTAAGCCAGCTACAGTATATAGTTGGCGTCGAAAGCAGAAAAACTTACTTTTATTTCTCCGAAGTAAGTACAAACTCTTATTTTTTTCAGTGATTTTTTTCAGTTCATTATTTGTAAAATAAAAATATTATAAATGCAGAATGAACTTAAATACATAGCGTTTGTAAACTGACAGTAAAATTAGCCTTAAATTAGCATGATTTATGTGAAAATAGTTTTAAAAATATATTCTACAGTGAGAGAATGGGACAACATCAAATGGCGAGGAATGGGACACGTCCTATTAATCTTTAATTGATGGTGTTCAATATTGGTCTCTTATTTCTTAGTTTTTATTTGGCGAAATATGATAATGATTCAAGTTTACACTTTATCTTACTGTTGCTTCTTAAAATTATTTTTGGTGGTGTTGCTGAGAATGAGCAAGTTGATGATCTTAATTTTTTTTTTTTTTAAATGTGTATCAGTAAATACGGGTCCCAAAAAGTCTTAGATATATTTTTAAAATCGTAGAAAAGCAACAAATTGTCGTATCAATATGCAGTTTGCACCATAATACTTCGTAAGTCCAAAACAAATGTTTGACATCGTAAAAACAAAAAGGAATAAAAAGAAAAAATTATAACTAAGAGTACTTTACAGTGGCGGCTGTATCGCAGTGTTGCCAGATGGTTAAATCCCGATTTCCCAAATTCCCTTCCAACTTTTCCCCAAAAAGCGATGTTTTCTATCAAAATTCCCCAAATTCAAAAAATATTTTTCCACTAATATTTTCATAAAATGAATCGACTTCCTCTGATATTTTTGTCTCTTGAATATTTTTTTTTTTTTTTTTGCCCTAAATAGCCAAAATTTCTTATAAAATTCCCCAACTTTTTTTTTTCTTTCCATTTTCGCTTTTTTTTTTTTGTCTTTATATTTTTTTATCTTTACTAACTAATAATAAAGCTGAAAGTCTCTGTCAGGATCTCTGTAACGCGCATAGCACCTAGATCGTTCGACTGATTTTCATGAAATTTGGCAAAGAATCAGTTTGTAGCATGGGGGTGTGCACCTTTAAGCGATTTTTCGAATATTTAATTTTGTTCTTTTTCTATTCCAATTTTAAGAACGTTTTCCCGAGCAAAATTATCATAAGATGGACGACTAAATTACCAAGTTATCATAATGTGGAACCGTAACGTGAGCAAGCCAATTGGCGAGAAATTCATCATGCATTATTTGTAAATATACAGGGGAACCAAAATACCTTTTAATTTTCTACTACGGGCAAAGCCGTGCGGGTGCCACTAGTCATAAATACAAGTGCCTGACCGAGAGATAAGAAATAGATAAATATTTTTTTTCTCCTCGCATTTACTACTCTGCTTCTGTATGTGTATTTAAACCATGATTTTTGTATATATTCATCCAAGAACATTCTTCATCACACTTCTTTTTGCCTGTTTCACCTATCAAATAATAACTCACGCAGAACCTATTAATGCAAATTCTGTAGCATAATATTCCACATAATACGAAATGCGAATTCCATAAAGTTGAGCAAAGCTAAACCAACGCTGTTTGATACAAATAATGTAACTACCAGATGTCAAGACGCAAATTTAATTACAATTTTTTCCCCAGGTTTTCCCCAAGAAAAAAATTTTTCCCCAAAGAATTCCCCCCCAAACCCATTTCCCCAAAATTTCCACAAAAAGCACCAGATTTCCCCAAAATAGGGAAATTTCCCCCAATCTGGCAACACTGCTGTATCGTCACAGTAAGAAAAACAAATTATTTCTGTGACGATACAGCGGTCAATATAAATTACTCATAGTTGTAATTTTCGCTTTGTTTTTTCTTTTTCTTCCTTTTTACTTTCTTCTATATCTAATATATAGAAGAAAGTATTGGATTCGTGCAAATTTTCGAATTTCGAATTTTGACGGATTCGAACGTTTTGAGGTGTGCTGAGTCCATTTCGACCATTTTTGGAAAATGTCTGTCTGTCTGTGTGTGTGTATGTATGTATGTGTGTATGTATGTGTGTATGTATGTGTGTCACGTCTGTGTGTGACCAGTTTTTTGTGGCCGCTCTACAACAAAAACTACCGCATGAAATCGAACGAAATTTAGTACACATATGTGCCCCTATGTGAACTTGTGCCCATTAGTTTTTGGCGTGAATTCCTCCAAGGGGGGTGGAGCAATGGGACGTTTTTCGAGTTACGCGTGCTTGCTATTCCTCAGGAAGTTACTGGCGGAATCAACAAAATTTGGTCCATATGTTGGTATTAACAGGAACAGGTGCTGATTCAATTTTGGTGTCAATAACTCAAACGGGGGTTGAGCTGTAGAACGTTTTTTGTCGTCAATTGTGACTGCTGTATCTCAAGAAATAATGAACGGAATGAAAGAAAAATTTATCGGCAAGTAGCCCTTAGTGGGTATAAGAACTGATTTTATTTTTGTGTCAACAGCTAAAAGGGGGGTAGCGCAATCACCCGTTCTTTTTTTTCCATTTTGAGTGCCCTATCTCAAGAAGTAATGCTACGTTCTGGTTGAAATTTGGAATATATGTGAATCCATATGTAAACAGGCTTTGGTTCTATTTTGACGCCGATCGCTCCAAGAGGTGATGATTTTTTTTTTTTTTTTTGCGAATAAAAATATTTTTATTAATGCAACAATAAGAAAGATAAATCGTAATAGATTGTCGTCTGCGTATTTCTCGTGATTTTAATTGTATGGAAATGATAGGAAATATTATCTCAATGATTTAAAATTTTTAACTGTTGCCATCTTATGTTTGTTAACAAATAAAATATTTGTAATTCATTCAAGCAAGGCTTTTAAAATAACTTTCAATTTTCGCTCTTTGCTTTGCTTTTGCAATAATTCAGACATTGGGATAGTCGTCAAGTTTTCGCATGTGTCATTTTGTTTTTGTTGGGAATATTGCTTCCTCGTCAAGCATGGGGAGGGATCAGAAAAAAAAAAAAAAGAAAAATATAGAAGAAAGTTTCGTGATGGCCACAGCATACTAGTTTTACGATGTCATAAAGAATTCTCGAACTTGTGAAGTGTTATGTCGTAAATCGCATATCGATACGACAATTTTTTGCTTTTTTACGATTTTTAAAAATGGATCAAAGACTTTTTGACACCCTGTATATCTTTATTTTATCTAAATTTGTTTCTTCATAATAGATTGTAGTAATGTACAATAGGGTGGAGTGAAAAAAAGCGAAATTGAGAATTAAGTTAAGCCTGTATGTGGAAAAGTTGCCTCTTACCAAGCCTATTTATCATACAAAATTTCAGCTAAATCAAACAATATCTTTAGCTGCCCATTTGAGGTTCAATTTTAAGTATTTAGCTTTATTTTTCACCAAACTCCAGAAAATGAGCTGATAAAATATAATTGTCTCCCATTTGAATCTACGAATGGTTGAAATTAAACTCTGGAGAATTAAATACCTAATGTATGTGCAATAATAATCTATATATATAAAAATGAATGTTTGTCTGTATGTCATCCATGAACTCAAAAACTACCCGGCAGATTTGGCTGAAACTTTCACCGTTTGTTATTTTTGGTACTGGGAATGTTTACAGACCAGTTCGAAAAAAATCCGATCGATAGTTCCTTTTTTATTCCAATTTAAGTCACAATCCATTGGATAAATACGAATAAAATTATCGGCTGCAGAAATTAATTCGCGTGAAAGATCTCATTGATAAGAAGTTAGCTGTTGCCATTTTTCTTGAGTTTGAACAAATAAATTCTTTCTTTATTGTTTTATGGCTTTTCATGCAACGGGGGGGATTTAAATCTTTTTCTATTTAATATTTTTAGCGATTGATTGATCTTGCAAACCGCGTGAGTACAAAATTTGAGTATAGTCACGGCTTCACTTGATACCTGGACCGATTATTTTGAAAATTGCTATATATATGTATTTTTCACGGAGAAGGTGCATAATATGCTCATTGAAGCCACTCGCCACCAGGTGGCACTGCAGAGTAGCAACTTCTGCCCCGTTCAACCGATTGTCATGAAAATCAGTATAATGATGTATTTTTTTGTTGGCGTAGTAACGCGCGTCGGGTTACAGCTAGTACGAGTATAAATGTAGAATTGAATTTTCATTCACCAGTACAGAAAGGGACACAAAATACATAGGAGAGTGAAACGATTGGATGACTTATGGTGCCAAGAAAAATTCTAGTTCGTCTTGCAAGTGTGACACGACTAGAAAAAGTTAGGGAATCCTTGCCGCTAGAGAATTGTCCTTTGAGAGACTCCCGTATTAAAACTCTTTTGTCATTAAATATTTACAACACTTACATAAAGCACTTTCAAATCGTTACGCTCCAAGTTCCCGCTCAATATTTCCTTTACACCAGGACGAACATTTCGACATTCGAAGTTTACCCCCATCGATTCGTTCGAATGCGCTTCCTCGTGACGTTCGAAACAGAGCTCGCTTTTCCAACATTCAACGCTTCGCTGCTCTCGTATTAGTTTTCACTTAAACACATGCGGAACATTTGCTTTATTATCGTCCATGTTTCTCTGATTCGAGGAAGGTCCAAGAAGGTGACTGTCAATCAGAGAAGCGAATTACCATTAAGTGAGAAGTTGTGATATGTTCCATTCCAATTAGAATTTCCCTTTCAAATAACGTGTTGAAATATCGATAAAAGTGGTACATAAGGTAAATGCACCCATAATGGGGCATTAAAGAACGTTCGGTCAGTAACAAAAATTTCTTCAAGAATTATGTCATAAGGTTATTTATCCATCACTGTTCGGACGTTCATACATCCTTATTAATACACAAAATTATCAAGGGTATTCCTTAAGTTAAACAATGTATATGCAAATTGCTGAGTGTGTGTGTTTCTTATAAATATCCAGTTTAGGCAGGTCTTCCCAAATTTGGCATAAAGGTACCGTGTTACCCCGCATTAGCCGGCATGCCGCAGAATTCGGGGGTCAGCAGATTTTCAATAACACTTGCCTGGGCCTTTTCGGCTTGCCGGAAAAATCGATGTTTAGGAAAATATAATATTATAAAAAATATGTATTCAGCTTAAAAAATAATATAAGTTCTATACATATATTATTATAATATTAATCAACAGTTTATTTTATTAAATATTCACTAACAATGTCATTTGTTATTTTAACAAGAAAAATATCAAATAACGAATAATTTTATAAAAATTAAATTAAAACTAAGCAAATATTTAAGCAGTAAGTTACTGCCCCCCTAAGGCAGTGCTGAAGAATTTACTTGAGCTATTCAATAAATAAAAATTAAACACACCTCTCTAAAA
Organism: Uloborus diversus; assembly: GCF_026930045.1. NCBI lineage: Eukaryota > Metazoa > Arthropoda > Arachnida > Araneae > Uloboridae > Uloborus > Uloborus diversus. The sequence goes on from NC_072738.1 coordinate 23,630,041, forward strand.
GGAACCTAAAATAATTAATTTAAAATAATTATGAACGAATTGCAGTAACAATGATTGTTTTTTGAATTGATTACTTTATTAGCGTATAATTAAATCCGTTAATAATGACCTACCATAAATAACAAGCATATATTATATGCTATACATTTAGAACTGAATGGAAAAGTTTGCATTTGTTTTGTTGCAAAATAAACCTCCAGTTATCCGGCATGCCTAAAAAAAAAAACAATTTTCCGGCTTGCTGGTCAACTTCGCTTTTTTCTGGCATGCCGGATAATGCGGGGTAATACGGTACTCTGATGGTCAGGAATTCACAAACATGGGTTTTCCTTATACAAATCTAAAGTTTATTTCGGATATTTGGTACAGAGGTCCTTTGATGCTCAGGAATTCGCACAAGGGGTGTTTCGCCTCTCCCCTACGTGAGCAGGGATTTTCGCCAGAAAATCTCTGCAGCGGGATGCTTCGGCTTATTATTAACAATGACTGAATATTTGGAATTTTAATAATTTTAAGTCATTAAATTTCTGTTTTCTGCACGTTGAGGGGAAATTGTTCACTTTTTATCTACTTTACTTAAGCCTGATTGTTGAATATGCGTCATGACACTACTTTTATTTTCGAGGCAGACAGGGCTAAGGCCCCTATATATACGAGCCGGCGAGTCAGCTTCAGATCAGCCTTTTTGGATCGGAGCGCGTGTTTGAGTGGTTGTCTTTTCTGACAAGTAATCGCGTTTGGTGATTGTTCTCTGCGAGCGATTATTAGCGGCACGTGAATTATTTATTAAATAAAGTATTATTTTCGGCAAGTTTGGCGAAACCCGAAACTTTGCTGTGGTAACCTTAGCAGAGCAACAATGAAAAATTCGATCCAAAATGGCTAAACTTAAGCTGAACGGCCTATCTATATAGCGGCTCTAGACCGGGCAACACCGTGTAACGCAGCTATTGAATAAAAAAAAAATCTCAATCTTCTCTATGCTCCGGTAATGGACATGATGTATTTCAGATGTACCAGCAACGAGTCCCTCTGAATTGGGTCCCTGTATTTTAAGTGACCCAATGAGGAAGGGGGAGAGAGGAATATTTGGTTCCCTGGTTAGTAGCTTTTGAAAATAAGGTAATCCTCTTATAAATAATAGCCGATTATTGAGTAACCCGCGTGTTTCAACAATGAAACTAGCGCCACGGCGTGATAATTTAATAATATGCTTTAATAATGTTTAACATGCAGGGAAAGGCTATATTTCGAGAAGGCCGAACTCGATCCGGCAAATTAACAGTTTTACTGTCATTTTAGAGGATAATGAAGAAACAAAAACATGGTCAACAATGACCGCTACCTACTGGAGTTTAAGGTTAATCCACTGGAGTTAGGGTTATTATTTCAACTATCAAAATATCACCAAACAGGCAATTGCTTCGTTCAAATGTAGAAGCAATTTTCACCCGTCATACCTTGACGGGCAACTTTCTAGTGATAATGATAATAATGATGACTGTTAAATAATAATAAATTAAGAAATTTATGGTACTGATGATAATAACAAAAAACATCAGAAATTATTATAATAATTACAATATTTGTAATGATAACAATGATGATAATAATAATAATAATAATAATGATTCTGATTCTACTAATAATAAAAGTATTGATAGTGATGACTATGATGGTAACAACAATAATAATTATTATAACCACAACGGTGATGATAATATTAAAACAACAATTAGAATAATGATAATATGTGTCATAATAAAATTATTATTATAATTATAACATTTTTGACTTTTATTTCGAAAATATTATTAGCATAAAATGTCTTAACGAATGAAGTCTAAAAAAATACTTGTGAAAAATGCTTAAGAGCAATTTAAAAGCAAAAGAAACTTTAAAACATTAAAAGTCGAATTTCAAAGCGTAAACAGAAATACAGTATAGCTAGAAAACTCCCTAAGTAAAAATCAAGTTTTGTACATTTATCTATATCCTTTGACTGGTTTCACGAAGTGAAAGGCAAAATTCTTGGCGAAACATTTTTCCTCCGCCAAGCCGCTGTTAACTCAGAGAATTTCAAATTTCGCGCTATGGAATTACGAGCCTAAACCTGCCTGTAAGTATGGCTTTGTTGTTATAATAGGCTCTGCTCAGTGAAAAACCCCTTTAGGCGCTTGTCTCGGAGAATGTATCGTGGCACCTTTTGTCACTTTCTCTGCCTGGCAGCTTGTAACACGTGATCCTTATCGTAACCTGCACATCTGCTGTATCGCAAACTGCACAGTACCGTTTCTCGCAAATACTTTATCATTTATAGTTCAGCTGCAGTGGTGTCGGACTGACGCTCCAAGTTCACCATATTGTATGTTAAACTAGTAGGGGAATGTGGGCAAAGTAAAATGGTTAAGATGACTGAGCTTTTTCAAAATGAACAAATTGGAAACTTGTTTTGAAAATTACAGTACATAAAGAAAGAACATTTTATTTTATAATAAAACTTGCGTAGAAACTGTATTTTTAATTTTTGGCAGTAAATTCGAATCTTAAAAAAAATTAAATTTTGATCTCTTGAATTAAAATTATGTTTTTCGCAATCACGAGTGTGTGTATGTAGGCGTGTGTGTTTGTGTGTGGCGGGGTATGTGTGTTTGTGTGTAGGGGGTATGTGTATGTGTGTGTAGGCATGTGTGTTTGTGTCTGTATGCACGCATAAGTGTGTGGGTAGTTGTGTGTAAGAATGTGTGTGTGTGGGGGGGGGGCACGTCTAAGTGTGTGTAGGCATATGTGTTTGTGTCTGTGTGCAGACATGAATGTGTGGGTAATTGTTTGTATGTGTGTGTGCATATATGTTTGTGTATGTGTAGGTGTCTGTATGTATGCGTGTGTTTGTGTGTGTGTAGATGCATGTGTGTGTTTGTGTGTGTGCGTGTGTATGTGAGTATGTAGGTGCGTGTATGCGTGTAGGATATGGACGCAACCTGGAGATGGTTTTCGCTAGAGGAACAGCAACGTGAAGAGCCGGTCGACGGTGGTGCTGCGGTGGCTGGCGGTGGGAAAATGAAATGATAGCACATCAAAACAGTCAAATGAAAGCAATAAGTAATCGTGTTGCTCAAAAAAAGTGGAAAATTTTCGCTTTTTTCCATGGGGCACAGCGAAAAATGAAAAATAAAATATTTTTCTAATATATTTTCCATTCGATCGTGAAACATATTTTTGATCAAAAGAATAAGTAAATAAAAGATTGAATGAATAAATGAAAAGATGTTGAATCAATAAAAAAATAATTCAATGAATAAATCAATTAATATATGAATAAAAACAAATGAGCGAGTAAAAGAACGTATGAATAAGAAAATAAATGAATGAATAAATAAATGAATTAATAACTGAAGGAACGTAAATGAATTAATTAATAAATGAAATCGTAAGTGATTTATCTTAAATGAATGAGTGAGAAAGATGAAACAAACTATTTCACTTTGCCCCGCATGTACTTGACTAAGTGTACAATTTACTTAAAATACAAATAAGCTTAATAATAACTAAATTCATACTGCATTGAATAGTAGGAGATCTCAATTAATATTTAAAATGTTAAATAACAAGAACTTAATCATTTTATAGAAACAAAAATAATTTTTGACTTGCAACAAAATATTACAATATGAGTAAAAATTTTCTTAAATTGTCTGTATTACCAAATGCTTTAATCTTTGGCGGTATATTTTTCCTGACTGGAATAAACTACATATGGTACGACATAGTTAAAATAATACCGGATCGATGGAGCTAAAAGTAGAGTAAATATTTCACCATTTCACTTGCCCCGCTATTTCACTTTGAGTACATTCTATGCAGCAGTTATATGTTAAATCAAAACGAAAACAGAATACATTCAGCGTAGTTATAGTTCTGTTCTTGCAATCATAATTTAAAGTTGCTATTTAAGTAACGATATTTTTTTTAACTCTACTAATTTGATCCGAATAAACTGGAGATACAGGTAAACGGGGTCAGATAAAAGAGGTTCTACTGTAATAACTTTAAAGGGTAATGAACAAAGCTTTTTGGCAAAGGAATCGTACATATGTTTCTGATTTCCTAAGCAACAAGATTTTGTTCTTTACCCTTAAAAAAAAAAAAAGAAATTTGAATTTTGACATCTTGAATTCAAATTATGTTTTTCGCAATCACGAGTGTGTGTATGTAGGCGTGTATGTTTGAGTGTGGGGGCATGTGTGTTTGTGTGTAGGGGTATGTGTATGTGTGTGTAGGCATATGTACGTGTCTGTGTGCAGGCATGAATGTGTGGGTAGTTGTGTGTATGTGTGTGTAGGTGTATGTGTGTGTATGTGTGTGTAGGACATGGATGCAACCTGGAGACGGCTTTCGTTATAGGAGCAGTATCGTGAGGAGCCGGTCGACGGTGATAGTGCGGAGGGTGGCGGTGGGAAAATAAAATGATAGGACGCCAAAAACAGTCAAATGAAAGCAATAAGCAATCGTGATTGCTCAAAAAAAAAAAAAAAAATTTTTTTTTTTTTTTTAAGCACTAGGAAATCGCTTATCAAGGTATGACGGGTGAAAATCGCTTCTACATTTGAACGAAGTCATTGCCTGTTTGGTGATACTTTTCAGTGAATTAACACTAAACTCCAGTAGGTAGCGTTCATTGTTGACCATTTTTAAAACGGCATAACTCAAAAACTTACTGTTGAAAATGAAAAAAATAAGAAACTTATCCATGAATCAGCAAACTATGCGCTTGCGGGTGACAGAAAAAAAAATGTACAAAAAATTTAAGGCAGAAGGTAAGAAATTAAAATTGACGGCTATTCAAATCCCTACGAGAATTAGTGTAGCTCTGGCGAACCGTCTTCCGTGAAAGGTCGCAGTCACGTGGTCTCCCCTCACTTTACCCCACGAAGATTCCTGCCTCAACAACCACTCCCACTTGCTTTATCTATGTCTCAATGATCTAAATGTATACCAAACATCCAACCATAATTAACGTAACGTTGAAAATAAAAGGGGGAGTATGCCCAGGGGCGGATACAAAGGAGAGGCGATGGGGCGATCGCCCCTCACTCGAAGGACCCACCACCGAGTTTTTATTTGATAATAAAGTTCAAAACCCGCAATTTTTGACCAGTTTTAACGATGTTGGAAGAGGTTGATGGATCTCCTTCGAAAACGTTTCGGAATTGAAGTTCTAAATCTTTGGGATAAATTTAAGGCAACCAGTATGGATAATAAAAAATAAGCAATATAAATCAGTTGGCTCACTCTTGAAAAGTATTTGGATCCGCCCTTGGACATGCCCGCCTCTTTTCGGGCCGCTCTATTAGTGAATGATGTGCTTAACACATATTTCTGACATTGTAAAAAATAGAAGGAAGTAAACTATTTTAAACACCCTCGAAAATGTTTAAATCAACCTTCGTTTTCCCGCCTGGAATTAGTTCTTAAACCTCGAACTAACAAGTGTCCGCTCGACCTCAACTTTTTCCCAGGCCATTACCTTGTTCCGCCTCTGTCGAGCTCCGAACTTTTTGTCCATCAAGTCGAAAGCATAGCCTTCTACGTTTAAAGAATGAACTAACAAGAAAAAAGAAAAAAAAGAGTCCTGATTACTATCGTGGATTTGTTTAAATTGACCTCTAAAAAGGATCGCTCAAGTTCGCAATTATAATGAATTCGAAATGGAAGTTGTGTTAGGTCATTGTGGTTAAGTCGCAGTTAGTTAATGATAATCTTGTGCAAGTGCAACTGGTTGTGAAACTAATTATCTTAGGGCTTGTAAAATTCTTTTCGATTGACGAATTATTGATAGCACTAGAAAATCGCCTATCAAGGTATGACGGGAGAAAATTGATTCTACATTTTTCTGAACAAAGCAACTGCCTGTTTGGGGATATTTCGATAATTGAAATTTTAACCCTCAATCCAGTGGATTAACCCTAGATTCCAGTAGAAAGCGCTCATTGTTGATCACTTTTTCGTTTCTTCATTCTCCTAAAATGAGTCTTACTAGTAAAACAGTTAAGTTACCGGATTCAGTTCAGCCCTGTAAAATGAAGCCATTTCCCTGCATGGTCAAACATTACCAAAACACATAATCAAATTATCATGCCGTGGCGCGAGTTTCATTGTTGATGACGTCAGCGTTACTCGATCATTCACTATTGTATACATGAGGATTCTTGTTAAAACTGTTTAAGAGAATAAATTATAGAAAGTGTAGTCATGAGACCCCCCGGACTAAACGTTTTGGGAAGGGAGGAATTCTAAATTGCCCGAATGAAATTTAGAATTTTACTGAATGATAAGTTACGAGCATGCGCACCTCAAGCATCACAACACTAATGAGAAGAAGCATTAGTTGTTATTAAAAATAACGAAAATTTTTTTTAATAGGAATAAATAATCTCAAAGTTGCAATATTCTCTCCAAATTTGCCGAAGCGTCAGAATAATTTGCGGAATAAGGAAACTTTTGGGCGGTCATAGTGACTTCTTTTGACCTCTCATAGAACCTCCCTTAAAGGTTGTTTAAGCAAAAGAACAACTATAGTTGGGGCAAACCAAACCTGGTAGCATTGTGAAGGCTACGCAGATCCTAATCAGTCTTAAGTCGCTGCCAGGTTAGGTTTTCCCCCAACTATAAGCACAATTTTATTTTTCAAGTTTTTTTTAGAACTTTGAGATTTATTAAAAACTGTAGCATTTGGAAGTGTTTTAAAATGCTTTAAAATGTTGTGGAAAACATTTTGCAACGTTTACAAAACGTTTAATCTCTACGAACGCTACCTGGGATAAGAGGAAAAACCTAGACTGAACCATACGGGACTAGCTGTCTTTAACAAGTATGCGACTTGACTGGGAAATACTCAAAAAGTTTCTGGAGTCGAAAGGATCTAACGAGCTAAGGAAAGCAAAAGGCAACAGATTCAGAGCGGGATAAAGGGAGTGAAGACCTTCAAATTGCAAAACATTAGCAAAAACCCTGGTGGCCTGATCGATAAGGCGTTGGGCTCGCGTGACTGTAGGGTCCTGGGCTCTACGCCAGCCCGTCAAAGATCCTCCGTGTTAGCTAATGGTGACTGGGGCACATTAAATATGTCGTGGGCATGCAGTCCTTCAAGTTCCCATTTCAGATCAATGCTTCGGGTGGTGCAGGATCAGGCGTGGTTCGCTCCTGATATAAATAAAGAAAAAAAAGCTGTCTTCGGGGCCCATCCAACCGGTTAAATCACATATAGGGTTGGTACCTGGGACCCTGGAGTTTGATGTAATGCATCGGTGATAGTCGAAGACGGACAAAAATTTTTTTAAAAACTAAACGCTTGAGAAATATTTATCAGAGTTAACGAGAAAATTCAAAGTAACTTGACTTTGAAAAGAGTTTTGTTCTGAAAGCACTAGCTGCCAAGGTATTTATTTCAGTCGATCGAATACTGTAGCTTATAATTAATAATAGTTTATAATTTCGATCTTGATGTATGATTCCGCATGATATACTGATAAGTGATAAAAATGAATTTATCGTACAGTCATTTTTAATATGAATATGATAAGTAATAAATGAAGCTCTTAAATAAGCGATTAAGTTAATCACTTTAGCAAATAATTATTTCTCATTCTTCACTCTGATTGGTAAATATGCTAGAAATGGTTCAATATCTATTGTGGTTTGAGATTCGTCATTCATCATTTGCATCCGTCAGCTCCGTTAGCAACGTACCTTTAACTTTAGAGGCAGATAACACGTTATCTTTATCAATAATTCTCAGTTTGCCGAATTATGATAATTTTGCCGCATTTAACTCCAAATTTCGCCGAATAATGATAATTTTCCCGAATCATTAGATAAAATTGACGAAGAGAGAAATTTGCGGAAGGTCACAGGGACCCCTCGTGGCCCCTCATTGGGTCGCCTCTGATTTTTCTTCTTCAGAATCATAAGTAAAGTTGAACGGAGTCTATGTCATCTTTCATAATTAAAAACTGAGCGTATGTACCTATCTATCTATGTATCTATCTATCTATGTCCGAGTTACTTCTCCTTAAGGCCCCTATATATACGAGCCGACGCATCAGCTTAAGATTATCCATTTTGGATCGGAGCGCGTGTTTGCGTGGTTGTCTTTCTGGCGAGTTATCGCGTTTGCTGGTTGTTCACTGTGAACAATTATTAGCAGCACGTGAATTGTTTATTAAATAAAATATGGTTTTCGGCAAATTTGGCGAAATCCGAAACTTTCCTGTGGTAACCCTAGCAGTGCAACAATGAAAAATCCGACCCAAAATGGCTAAACTTAAGCTGATGCGTCGGCCTGTCTATATAGCGGCTCTACTTCTCCCGAACGCCAGTGAACTGACCATCAAACCAGGTATCGATGGATTCGTAATCTTCCCGTCTTTATGTTTGGCTATTTAACATAATTCTCCGATAATAATTAGCGGAAATATGAATTAAAAACTATTAATTACAATACTCGGATTTCGACATAAAATCCCTATTTTTTGAAGACTTTCCTCCATTCAAATTATTATTTAGTGTTTCATCTCAACTCTCCGCAACAATGCTTTTATTAAAATTTGTAGCGGTGAAGAAAATCATTGAGAAGAAATATCTGTTGCCATTTTATTCTCGAATATGAACAAATAAAATTCTCGGTTTTGTTTTGAGGCTTTTCCTGTAATCGAAAGATTTAAAATGTTTCGTTTTCGGTTATCTTTCTGGAATCTGCCGCAGAATTTTACTGTGTGTTTTTTTTTTTTTTTTTTTTTTTTTTTCAAGTCTGATTGGTGAACTCGCGTCTCTTGGCATAACTTTTATTTTCGAGGTAGACCGTGCAAAATCGGGCAACGCAGCTAGTTTGAAAATACAATTTGATGATGTAATCGGAATTTATTCTCAGTCACATTTGCAATATTTTTGTTTCTCCAAAATGCGTGCTGTTGTTGACCTTTCTGACATTCTTCTGCGGAAACGAATTAATTTTGCAAAATGTATGATCGTGTGGGTATAATCGCAATGATATTTTCCTGCTGCGTACGATCGAAATGGCAAATTTCCTCTCCCAGTCCATAATCGCATCGTCGCAATCGACACTGGAGCCGATTTCAACACGCGATTCATTTCAATTATACCTCGAGGATCCCGCTGATGTGACCCGTGATCGCTTCGGACTGTTTCCATCAGTCACGAATTTTTAATTTCGCGGGGGCATCAGTCACGGTGTGATATAGCAGCGATTTTTCCGCCTCTTCATCATTTTTTTCCCTCTTCACTTCAATTCGAGTGGGGGATCGGTGCCGAATCTTTTTTTTTTCCTCTTCGTCCAACATCTCTCAGAAGTAGAACGCTAAGCGAATTAGAACGCTCGGATCGAACGCGGCGCCGCTAAGACCGGCACAGTTGGGAGAAGGGGGCCGTGAGTCAGTTTGGTTGTATGTCACATATTCGTTTGTTGTTCTCAATCGAATGGTGCTATCGACTGCTCGTGTGACGTCTGCTGTGGGGGTCCTATTTATAGGAACTTTAACTGGGGCTCTTTTTTTTTTAATATTCAAGCTAAATTTAAGTTAGAGTTAATATTTATCATTCATAAAACAATATCCAAAAACATTGAAGAATATGAAACATTCAAGCTAAATTTTGATTTCTAAGCGGTTGTCTATCATTTTGCAGATGGTATGTGAAAAGTTGAAAGTGTATTGAATATTCAAGCTAAATTTAGATCCCCATATTTGATATCTATCATTTTTTTGACATTATCCAAAACTTCAATGAATATAGAACCTTCAAGCTAAGTTTTAATCCCCAAGTGGTTATCAACAATTTTGAAGACGATATGCCAAAAATTCAAAGTGTATGGAATATTCGAGCTAAATTTGGATCCCCTAATTAGATGTCTATCATTTTACACACATTATCTGAAAACTTCGAATAGTATGAAGTAGTCAAGATAAATTTTAATCCCATAGTTCTCATATAGATTATTTGTCTATAGTGTATTTTGCAGACGATACATGAAAATTTCGAAGAGTGCGAAGTATTCAGGATAAATTGAAAAAAAAATTCACAGCTGTAATTTCGCGGAGAATACATTTCATAAACGTAACTATGAATTATGGAATGTTCAAGCTAAATTTTAATCTCTGAAGTTGATATCTTTTCTTTTGCGGATGATGTCTGCAAATTTAGTATAGGAGGATAATAAATAGTAATATTCAGACTAAATTTTAATTTTAATGTTCATGTCCATCATTTTGGTCAGTTTCGAAGAGTATCGGGAATATTCCAACTAAATTTAAATAAAAGTTTATATCTATCATTCTGTAGATGATATCTGAAAACTTTGAAGAGCATAGAATAATCAACTTAAAATTTAACCTCCCAAAGTTGATAGCAATAATCTTGAAGACAATAGCAGAAAATTTTGAAGAGTGTGGAACACTCATGCAAATTCTAATCTCCAAAACTGATATCCAAAACTTTGTAGACGAGATCTGAAAATTTTGAGAGTATTCAAGTTAAACTTTAACTGAAGTTGATATCTAAAACTTCTCAGACAATATCTGTCAAGTGTATAGTGCAGCTCTGGTTAGTTGAACTGTGACCTTGACTACGTTTACCTGTTTTAGGGGAGTTTAGTGGAAAATAGACATGTTATTGGATCGGATTTTAGTTGGAATATTTTTTTAAAACTACTAAGAAAGTTTCTCAACTCAAATTAGCGCCAATTACCCGTCCCTATTTTCCGAAACACGGGTAAACATTGTCAGAATCGGAGCTCAACTTCTCAGAGCCTCACAATAAAGAGTATGGAACATTCAAGCTAAGTTTTAATCTCCATATTTGAATTTAATTTTTCAAACGATGTCTGAAGTTACATGAAATACACCGCCAGCTCAGTCAATTCCAGCCGAGGACTACAGTTTCGTGCTTATTAGCACTCATCAGCTCGGCATAGGAGTGACTGAGCTGGAGGTGGAAAATCTCTTAAGGAAGCCAAGAGTGCCAAACAAACTGGTAGCAAATATAGAATTAGCACTGACCAGACGAGCGACCGAAGCAATGGTTCAGTTCAACTTGAAGATTGAAGGCAAGGCATGGTATATTTAGTGAAATACTCTCTCGGTTTCTTAAGAGGTTTTCCACTTCCAGTTTTGTCACTTCCTATGCCGGGCTGATGATTGCTAATAAGTACGAAACTGCAGTCCTCGGCTGGAATTGACTGAGCTGTCGTTGTATTTCACGTATTTCTGCTTTAGTCCTGGCTATAGGGCGGTAACTTTCTGAAGATTTCGAAGGTGGGCAGTTCAAGCTAAAATTCTATCATTTTTCGGATGATGTCTGCAGTTTTGAAGAGCATAAAATAATTAAACTAAACTTTAATCTCGAATTTGGTGACCATGACTTCGTAGATTAAGTCGACAAATATCGAAGAGTATTGAACATTCTTGAAGACGATCTTGTTGCAATTTTGTGGAAAATTTCTGAAAATTTTGAGGAATGCAGAATAATATAAAAAGTTAATCTATTTTTTGTACTAAATATTTTTTGTCGGACTAAACACTATGTACAAAAAGTTCTAAAAATCGAGTTTTCAAGCGAAATGTGTTTGTAGACTTAATCTACGAAATTATGGTCATCAAATTCGAAGATAAAGTTTAGTTTGAATATTCTATGCTCTTCAAAATTACAGACATCATCTGCAAAATGATATAATTTAGCTTGAACTACCCATCTCCGAAATCTTCAGATATCGTTTGAAAAATTAACATCTTTAATTTTGCACTCAACATCTTCAAATTTTCGATAAAAGATTTAACATTTAACTAAAATTGAACCAATGTAAACATAAAAAAGTTTCCCGCACGATATTATAAAAAAACCCCAAAATAGAATACGCCATATGTTCGCCAATAGATGCCTGTAACTTATTCTGGCTGAAGATAACTTGAAGTTTGAAAAGTAGTATTATTTCCCTTCCAAAATGTCTTCTTTTCTTAAATAAAAGATATGTCATCGAGGTCGAAAAATTCACAGAAAAAAACTGTAAAAAAATGGCAAAGCCAAATCACAGTTAACAAAAGTTTTATTATTCGAAATCAAGTTCCTTTCGTGTAGTTTTAAGTTCTTTGTACTTACTTATTCCGATGTAATAAAAAAAAGAAATATCTTGATTTAAAAATTTTAATAAAAATTATAATCAATGGGGTCGTTTCCAAAATTTTAAAAGTATTTTTTTCTAAAAAAGCATGCTTAAAAACATAGAATCTGACCATTTTTTTAAATAATTTGTTTAAGTTTAATATTTAAAAAAAAGTTACTTAAATCCGTACGCTTTCATTGTTTATGCTTCTGTCCGATGACATCACAAATGATGAAATGCCATTCTGTGTTGCCATTCACAGAACAAAATATTTAATTCGCATCTTTACTCACGTGTATTGGCAACGATATGGTTGATAGCAAGCATTGAGCGCAATTTTAATTCGCTCCTTGATTATCATAACGTGGAAACGTGGAAGAAAGATGCGCCGAAATGCATCATTTGTGACGTCATCATGTCCACGCCTTGTTTGAAAAATCGGACATTTAAAAAAATTAATTAAAAAATAACTGTTGGGAAAATGAAAGTATTATCTGGGTCCATGTTATTATTTTTGCTTATTCTATCAATTTCAGTGACAAAAAGTACTACTTTTGACTGAAGGAAACAACTTCATTATTAAGAAATATGTTTTAACTTTAAAATGCAAGTGAACAAAGTACATAAATTTTATTTACGTTCTGCTTTACGAAATAGTTATTAACCTTAATAACACAATTTTTGATGCATAGCATATTGTTGAATTTTTACTAGTATTTTGATATTTTAGTACTTTCTTAAACTTTTTTCCCCGTTAATGCCTCATTGAATAAGTGTGTGCTATTTTAAGTCAGTTAAACTGGTCCTAATCTCAATTAGTGGTCCTATTTTTAAAGTTTGTTTTGAAATATTTTTCATCGTGAATTACAGTGTTTTTAAAAACTACTACTGTATTTTTTCCACTACTAAAAAGCTTGATATTCGTTCTGTTCAATTCAAAAAATTAGATATTCTTTTATATGCTATAAATAGCTCTTTTGAGTAATATTTTAATTCCCAGTCCCCAGTGTTTTTTAAGAGTTTGTTTGCTTCACAAAAGAAATAAATTTTTTCCACTTGAAATCTTTCAAATTATTTGCCGAAACATTTTTTTTTCAGTCATCCATTCTATCCTTAGAGCATTCGATTTCTCAGTATTTCCTATTACTTATTATTTCCAAAGGCGTATAGCTTTTCAAATCGAGTTAAAAATAGCCGCCATTCCAGTTCCTGCAACTCAAGCTTTCGATTCTTGATTTCAGGATAATTGAAATCGGAGAAGAGTAGATGCAGCAATTCTTAAAATTTAACAAACCGAGGACAAAAGGAAGCAGACATAAATATCTTTTCCCGAATTTCTTAGTCGTTATTTTTCTATTCATAGGCTATCTGATATTAGATTCACGACATTGTAAAATCGCTATTGTATTCTAAAAAGCAAAATACGAATAATGTATGGATTTTATATCTTTTTTTTTTTTGTTACTAATGTTTTAATTTTTATTTCAAATTAATCTTAGTTTTTGCTTATTTATTTATACTTATAACATATTATGCAGGAAAAATAAAAAAATAAAAATAAAAAAATCACAAGTGCCAAGATGCGCAAAGCGTCCAAACAATTAAGCCAGGTAAATAGGGGAATATGAGGCAAGGTGAAATAGCGGGCCAAAGTGAAATAGTGAAATATTTACTCTGTTTTCAGCACCACCTATCTAGTAATATATTAACTATGTAGTAACACATGTAACCTATTCCACTCAAGAAAAAAATAATTCTGAAAATCATAGAATATGATAACGCAAGCATTTTCCAAAAAATGATACTATTATTGTAATATTTTGTTATAAGTCGAAAATTATTTTTTGTATTATTAAATGATAAAGTTCTTGTAATTAACATTTTAAACATTAATTGAGACCCACTAATATTCGGTGCAACATTTATTTAGTTAATATTAAGCCTATTTGTATTTTAATTATTTTGTACGATTAGACAAGTGCATACGCGGCAAAGTTGATGGGGCAAGTGAAATAGTTAATTTCGTTAAATTATTCAATATTTATTAAATCTCTTGCGCATTTTTATTAATTACTTTATTAACATACCTTAATTTAAAAATTCACTTATTTATTCATTCATTCACTTATTTTCATATTCATTTACTCTTTTACTTGTCCTCGCACATTAATTCATTTATTTAATTATTCGTTTTAATTTTTTCAGCATCTTTTCATTTATTCATTCAACCTTTTATTTACTGATTCATTTGATAAAAAATATTTTTTTTTTAAATCGAATAGAAAAAATTTCATTACAAAAACATTTCATTTTTCACTTTGCCCCATGAAACAAATTAAGTGAAATTTTTAGACCTTTTTTTTTTTTTTTTGAAGACTCAAATTTACTGAGATTCCTGTTCAGAAATAAAAAATATTCTTTCAATGCAAGTTTTATCTTTACTAATAATAAAGCAGAAAGTCTCTCTGTCCGGAGGATGTCTGGATGTCTGGATATCTGTAGGATGTCTGTAGGATGTCTGTGACGCGCATAGCGCCTAAACCGTTCGACCGATTTTCATGAAATTTGGCACAAAGTTAGAATGTAGCACAGGGGTGTGCACCTCGAAGCGATTTTCTGAAAATTCGATGTGGTTCTTTTTCTATTCCAATTTTAAGAACAAAAATATAGGATGGAAAATTGCGAAATTATCATAACGTGGAACCGTAACACGGGCACAAGCCAATTGGCGAGATACGAAATTATCATAACGTGGAACCGCAACATGGGTACAAGCCAATTGGCGAGAACATTCTCCATACATTATTTGTAAATATACAGGCGAACCAAAAGACCTTTTATTTTTTCTATTACGGGCAAAGCCGTGCGGGTGCCACTAGTTATAAAATAAAATGTTCTTTCTTTATGTACTGTAATTTTCAAAACAAATTTCCAAGTTGTTCATTTTGAAAAATCTCAGTCATCCATTTCACTTTGCCCCACGTTCCCCTACTTGCATTTTCTGTGAGCAAAATTTGTTCGGAGAGACACATTTTTGTAATATTAGTTTATAGTTGACTTTACAATCGAATGTGTATAAGGCAAAAAGCTGACGGAATGAGAGGCAGCTGAAATTTGCGAAATATTTTTCACTTAATTATCTGTGTTAGAAGAATTCTGCTCTAATTTCCAACAGAATTCGAGCTCACATTATCCTTCCGCCTTGAATACATTACCAAGTACATATAAATGTGTATGTATATATATATTTTCATCACTAGCGCAGCCAGAACTTATTTTCTGTAGACGTTGGCGGGGGTTATAATAACCTTCACCTGCCCATAAACACATGAACTACCACAGTTAGGATTGAGTAGGATTGGCAATAGTGTTAAAACCAAAGACTCTGAGAAGTTTAGACCTCCCAAAACCCGCTGGCCACGCCCTGGTACATGCAGGGTGGTCCAAAAAGCAAGCAACGATTGTTATGGGAAAAATGCTTCTTGCAAGAACATGAAACCTATTTTATTGAATACTAGTGGCCCCCGCACGGCTTTGTCCGTAGTAGAAAATTAAAAGGTCTTATCGTTCGTCTGTATATTTACAAATAATGGATGATTAATTTCTCGCCAATTGGCTTGCCCATGTTACGGTTCCACGTTATGATAACTTGGTAATTTACTCGTCCGTCTCATGATAATTTTGTTCGGGAAAATGTTCTTAAAATTGGAATAGAAAAGAGCAAAATCGAATTTTTGAAAATTCGCTTCGAGGTGCACGCCCCAGCTACAAAATAATTTTGTGCCAAATTTCATGAAAATCGGCCGAACGGCCTAGGCGCTATGCGCGTCACAGAGATCCTGACAGACAGACAGAGATCCGGACAGAGAGAGATCCAGACAGAGACTTTCAGCTTTGTTATTAGTAAAGAAGAAAAATGTGTATGACATTTAACATAAAAGATGCTCAAAATGTCTACCGTCTCCAAGCACAGTGTCATAACGCCGCTTCTGAAACACTCTATTACTTGCTGGACTGTGTCGGAACCAACAAGTGCATCAATTTCACTTGTGTTGGCCGATTTCTGGTCCTCCGTTGAATCAAAATTTTTTCCAAAGATTCTGTCGTTGATATAACTCCGTAAGAAGAAGTCGTTTGGATTTAGATCCGGACTACAGGAGAAGAACCATTTTTCTGCACCATCTGAAGCAATTAAACGTTCGCCGAGCGTCTTTTCAATGTAGTTTTCTGAGGACCCCTGAGGAGTATCCTGTTCAGACGTCTTGTTTTAGGGCAAAAAGGACGTTCTAGCAATTCCCGATGACGATACTGAGATGAGAATTTCCTTGTCCCAATGGCACCAGTTTTGCTTTTGGTATTATAACACTTTACTGCCGTGGGAAGAAAAAGCGCAGTATCTGGAAATTTCGCAGTTTTGTGTTTTATGGTACTTTAGCTTTATTGAACAGGCTTGTTTATTTGGTTTACGTTGAAAATAAAGCACGAAAAATACGTCAAATTCCAAAATTTCCCTGTTGTTCGTGTGGAATTCAAAACGCGTTTCTTCAAATATCTCAAAACTTCATTTCTACAGATGACCTTCCTTCCTCCTTTACCTTCCCACGGCAGTATAGTAGGGTCACGGTAGACATTTCAAGCATCCTCATATAAATAATAACCGATGATCGAGTAACCGGCGTGTTTCAATAGTGAAACTCGCGCTACGGCATGCTAATTTGATAATATGTTTTGGTAGAGTTTAACGTGCAGGGAAAGGCTTTATTGTGGCAAGGCTGAACTCGATCCGGTAATTTAACTGTTTTACTGGTAAGACTGCCATTTCAGGGGAATGAAAAAACGAAAAAACGGACAACAATGAACGCTACCTACTGGAGTTTAGGGTTAATCCACTGGAGTTAGGGTTACAATATCAAGTATCAAAATATCACCAAACAAGCAATGGCTTCGTTCAAATGTAGAAGGGTAAAAGCAATTTTCACCCGTCATACCTTGACAGGCGGCTTTCCAGTCTTGTAAATAAAACGTCATTCATATCTTAATTCAAGAAACTATGCTTCATGTTCTTGCATGCTGTCTTTTCCGCAACGATCGCTTAATTTCTACCAACCTGTAGATAGATGGATAGATTGAGAAAGAAGACGAATAATGAATGGAATAACCTAGCTGAGATTGTGAGGCTAATCAAAAGCCAAGTCCGAAATTTCTGCAGATTGTACAGCTCGCTTAATAACAATCTAGCTTTGTTAAAGACGCAAATAGCAAAATGGTAATCTCAAAGAAACAATGGTCACGTAGCATAAAGCGCGCCCTCTCATTCCGGGTTGCATTGCACCAGCGGCTCACGAATACATTTTGGTGAGCCCATGCACGCACTCCGCCAACAAAGGAACCGATAGGGCGCAAATGACGACGTGCAATCGCGAGTCACGAAAAGACTTCCGAAACAATACGGCTGACCAGCTCTATTCTACTTTGTTTCAAAGCTGAGGAAAAGCGCAAGGGATGGAAACAATTCATCATAAGGGTTTGATGAGGGATATGCACAAATATCTTGACGCAGTTATCTAAGTGGTGGGAAAAACATATCTGTTAAATCTGATTTCATTCCAGTTGCGTCTAGACGGGGAATTATTTCTCTATTTTGGCTCATTTAATTCTTTATAGAATCAGGGGCGTATCCAAGAGAAGGGATTTGGGGATATATGATTATGAATATATCCTTCTCTTTTTTTTTTTTTAACTCAGAGAAGTTTTTTTTTTTTTTTTTTTTTGGTCATAATAGACTAAAACTAGCGATTTTTCCCTCCAAAACTTTCCAATGTTTCTCTTCAAAAAAAAAATTCTGTCTACCCTACTGCATAGGTTTACAGGCGATGAAGACACATAAAAAATCGGTAATAATATTAATTATAACATTAATAAAAAATGTATTTATGTATATGTTTTTGTTTTTTGTTGTACCCCACAGCCGTAGAAAAAAAAGGAGGCATTGTCTCCCTAAGAGGGTGGATTTCGCCTCGTCTAATAAATCTCACTAAGAGATTGGGCTTGCATTCAACTTTCTTTATTCGCGAACTGGACAACCACAAGAAGGATTTACAATAAGAGATCACCAAAACAGTGGCCGTAATCGAACCCACCACCTCAGGCATGCAAAGCAAGTGTTTCTACCCCTTTAGCCAAAGAGGCCCTATGGTTATTTGTATAAAAATAATATCAAAGTAAATATAAATAAAATAATTTAAAAAGCGCAAAATTTGTTTACAAAATTGCAAAGTGATTTGAGGTTCTTTGACTACACTATTTTACACTTCTGACAAAAAAAAATCATATTTTTCAAATTAAGCAATCATACTCTTAATATGTTACTGGAGGCAAAAAGAAAAAAAAATCTCTTTGAAATGTAAGGTTAGGGGCTGCAAAAATTTTCCGCTTCGCTACACCCTTTGAAGAATTAGAATTTTCTCACGGTACCCATGCCTATCTGTGTCATACACAAACAAAAAAAAAAGATACTATGCAGCGGCGTACGCAGACAAATCAGTTCGGGGGGGGGGGGGGGCTGAGCTCGAAAGTCTTTGAGCTGGGGGGGGGGGGGATACTTATGAACTGTAGCTAAGAAAAGTTCATGTATCGCTTTTCTGATATCAATACGAATGTAAGATTTCAAAAATACATCATAAAAAAAAACTTGTTCTTTATTATAATTTTTATAATTAATTTTGAAAATTTCGGGGGGGGGGGGGGGCTGTAGCCCTATCAGCCCACCCCCTGGGTACGCCACTGATACTATGGACACTTGAGACACTTTGAGGCACCCCTCTCTTCTTCCTACGTTTTCCCAAGGTGCAGTGAACTCCTAGGTTAAATTGAAATTACTCTGATGCAAAACATGTTTTTCTTATGGATATATCAGCACAATTGTATGCTTTTTTCTCTGCTTGCCTGAAACTACAGACTGAGATAGACGGCAGTTCAAAAGTCATGGGACTCATTTACTTATTTATTTATTTTACTACTAGTGGTACCCGCACAGCTTTGCCCGTAGTTGAAAAATTAAAAGGTCATTCGGTTCGCCTGTATATTTTAAAAATAATGGATGACGAATCTCTCGCCAATTGGCCATGTTCATTCGCTCTCCCATTCCACGTCATGATAATTTCGTAATTTGCTCGTCCATCTTATGATAATTTTGCTCCGGAAAATGTTCTTAAAATTGAAAGAGAAAAAGAACAAAATCAAATTTTCAAAAAATAGCTTCGAGGTTAACACCCCCATGCTACAAACTAACTTTATGCCAAATTTAATGAAAATCGGCTGAACGGTCAAGGCGCTATACGCGTCACAGAGATCCAGACATCCTACAGACATCCTCCAGACAAAGAGACTAAGTTTTATTATTAGTATAAAGATAAAGAAGATAAAGATGAGGAGGTATATGTTAACTCTAGGGATGAGGAAGCGACGTAACTTTATAACATTTCGTTGCAAGATGAAGTTAGAGCAAACTGCTATTTATGTAACCTAAAAACATTATTACTATTTACTAATAATAAAGCTGAAAGTCTGGATCTCTGTCTGTTACGCGCATAACGTCTAGACCGTTCAGCCGATTTTCATGAAATTTGGCACAAAATGAGTTCGTAGCATAAAATGAGTTTGTAGCATGGAGGTGTGCACCTCGAAGCGATTTTTTGAAACTTCGAATTTGTTCTTTTTCTATTCCCATTTTAAGAACGTTTAACCGAGCAAATTATCACAACGTGGACAAACAAATTACCATAAAGTGGACGAGTAAATTAGCATGACGTGGACGAGGAAGCTACCATAACATGGACGAGCAAATGAACGTAGCAAATTGGCGAGAAATTAATCATTCATTACTTGTAAATAGGCAGGCGAACCAAATGACCTTTTAATTTTTCTGCTACGGGCAAAGCCGTGCGAGTACCGCTAGCAGTTTATGAAATATTTTGACTTGATTGATGAAGTGATCTTTAAAGGAATGGGTTACAGGACTTTTAAGGAATAGGTTTTTCAAGGAAGGGATACATAAAGGATACCTTAAGCAACGAATATAAAGGATTCATATTTTACTGAAATCCCGTTACAACAAACTTGCAGGGATTGCGAATTTTGTTCGTTATAACGACAATTTCGTTGCAATGGAGTTCAAGCAATGTAATGGAAATTAAATCAGGGCAGAAAACAGATATTTCGTTCTTTTGGTATTCGGGGTAACGGTACTTCACTGTAACGAATATCCAACCCTCTCCATGATAAGGCCGGACAAACTCTGGCTGTTCTATGGAGTTTAACATTGATTTGGCTAGGGGCGCTCCGATCTTAAACTTTTTGGGAGGGCTGAAATCCTCAATTTCCCGAAAGTAATTCCAAATTCCGCTGAATGATGATAATTTTGCGAATAGAACTCCAAGTTTTGCCAAATAAGGAAATTTTTGGAAGGTCACGATGACTTCCCGTGACCTCCCATCGGGGCGCCCCTGGAGTTGGCGCGGTCCTTCCGCCATGAGATTAACACGCCTCTTTGCAAGTACTCTCAATGCAAAGAAAAGAATACTTGCGGAAAATGTTATCACATTATTTAAACTTCCTTGCAACAGACTTTGAAGAAATCAATAAATTTGTGTTATTACTCATTACACGATGGGAAATGCTCCAGAGACGTGACTGAAATTAATTGCAACGGGAGAAGGGCCCCAAGGATAAATCGCTCAACAATGCCAACGCGCTAGAACAACAATACCATTAAACAGCACCAGTTTCGAGAGCCGTCTGGCGCCCCCACGACATGATTATCGAACTCGTTCCTTTTCCTCCAACCGAACGATGCAACCAAAATAGCGTTAACGTAGGAGGCCCCCATCTCGAAACAATGGGGCATTTGCTGGTCAATGCAAATGAAGGAAAAGTAGGAATTTGATCCGTCGAGTTCAACCTCTTTGATCGGGCTATCGTGGAGTCGAGTTCCAAAATTGAATAAATAATAACGTGCTTGAGAAATGACCTGGAAAACTGGTGTTGATTGCCTTGTGTCTTGTTATTGGAACCTTTTCGGCCATTGATTCCCTATTTTTTCCCCCTGTAATTGAAGAGTTTGATCTTGTAGCCAAGATCATTCAGGTCGCTCATGAGCGACCTGGACATTGTCCCCTTTGCGAATATATGCAAAGATTGTTACATTGAATGAAGTTGAATTGTTACATTGAAGATCATTCGGGTCGCTCATGAGCGACTGGACATCGTCCCCTTTGCGAATATGTGCAAAGATTGTTACTTTGAATGAAGTTGATAGTTGATTTTTTACATTGAAGATCATTCTGGTCGCTCATGAGCTACCTGGACATCATCCCCTTTGCGAATATATGCAAAGATTGTTACTTTGAATGAAGTACCTTACGTTCTACAAAATAGCAGTGGTGTGCCGTTCACGAAAGAACGAGTCCAAAAGACTGACTCCTTAGAATGAACTGTCAATTAAGATCCCCTAAAAAAATGAACGGCCATTCTTTCGATTGATGATTTTTACTATATAGTTCTCTTTCACTTATTGTATTTTTTAAATTATTTTTTAAAAATGTTTTTTGATCTAACATTCATTTTATGCACATTCAAAATCATTTTTTGTTTTCTTTTCATCTTTTTATCACAAATTTGCCATTTCAACTGCGCTTGCGCGCGGACTTAACCGATTTCAAAAAGCTTGCTAAAATTAATTACAAACATTTTAAATTTGGTAATAAATATGAGATAGCAACAGATAAAAATTAGAAATCACAAAGTTTTCTCTGATTTAGTTTTTAGGCATCGGTAAAGATTCAATTTTGCGTCTTAATTATTAATGAATTCGGTGTCTGATTTTTCTGTCCCTTTTCAGGACCAAATTTTTAATCTCAGAAGAGCGTAACTAGAATTGCAGCATCACTTCTAATACAAAGTCAAACCCTCAACCTAAATAAAAACGTATAATACTAAGCTGTTTACGCCTAACGTAAAATATCCGCAAAAGACGGATTTCTGTACTAATATTCCAACCATTTTTGAAGTACACAACGTGTTTTACATTTATGTTAAATAAATATGTCCAAACTAATAAATATGAAAGTGTCATTTTTCTATTAAGATTATCAGTTATTCATATCCGTAGTTTCATATAATATATCACTAAATCACTGTGAAAATATTCTAACGCATTCATTAATTTGGTGGCTCAGCCTAAATATAAACAAGCAACACGAAATCTTAAAACAGAAAGCCCCAAAGGCCAAGTCCGCGCGCAAGCGCAGTTGAAATGGCAAATTTGTGATAACCATTGAGCTTAACACTAAAAGAGGAGAGCGAACTAATCGGTCCGTTTTTTGCCCAAGCGAGTATGGCAAAAGAATCGCACTTTTAACATCTAAACTCAAGTTTTATCATGTAAAGCCTTTTGCCGTGCATTTTTCAAATCCTTAATATGTTCAAATCGTTGTGGCAAAAGAAGCGGTCTTTTGCCATTCAACAAGATGTTTTATAACACAATTGGTTTTGCCAAACTCGCTCGAAATTCAGACCGTGAGCCTCAGTGTAGAAGAATGGGAAGTTCTCTCTCCTCTTAGTGTTATAGCTCAATGGTGATAACCGGGATTTAACGTCTAGTATCGCACCCATGAAATAGTCACTGCTGGTTTTCCATGAATTTTTTGTTTGAGTCGAGAGGGCAAAGACGATTGAGAGGATCAAGGATGCTCAACTAAGGGGTTCATGACGCCTAGAGCGCCATTGAGATGTTCAGGGAGGGGAGTTTTAGCGGTGTTTCTCTCTTCTTTTGGGCAAGGGACTCTCACTCTTGGGTGAGTCTTCGTGGTATTGGGGGTGTGCACTATTGTTCTATGGGGGGTGGAGCATTGTCTCTTTAATGAGAAGGTAGAGAGGTTGAGAATGAGGACAAAAAGTGGCAATAACCAATCCGGAAATAGGAAGATTTTTCATCAATTTGGCATGTTTCACGTCATAACGGGGTAGTTTCCAAAATTTTAAAAGTATTTTTTCTGAAAGAGCTTGCTTTAAAAACATAGGATCTGACCATTTTTTAAATAATTTATTTAAGTTTAATAGTTTTAAAAAAATTACTTAAATCGATGCGCTTTTATTGCTTACGCTTCTGTCGTGTGACGTTACAAATGATGAAATGCCATTTAGTGTTGCCATCCACAGAGCAAAGTATTTAATTCGCATCTTTACTCATGTTTATTGGCAACGATACGGTTGATATTAAGCGTAGAGCGCAATATTTAATTCGCTTCTTGATTATCTTAACATGAAAACGTGGTAGAAAGATGCGTCAAATTGCATCATCTGTGACGTCATAAAGACAACGCCTTGTTTGCAAAATCGGACATTTTCTGTTAGGAAAGTGAAAGTATATTCTGGGTCCATGTTATTTTTTTTACTCATTCTATCAATTTCAGTGACTAAAAGTAGTACTTTTGACTGAAGGAAACAACCCCATTCCTCCGACATGTCATAATCAGCCCTGCGGAGTCGGAGTCGGACTGATTTTGGAGCAAAAGAGTCAAAATCGGAATTCAAAAGTTTAAAGTTCCAAGAGTCGGATTTGGAGTCATTTTCCCTCAAAGCACACAACTCTACCAGTGCTCGAGGAGTCGGTGTCGGACTGATTTTGGAGTGAAGGAGCCGGAGTCAGAGTTAAAGTCGAAGTCGGTCATTTTCTTTCTGACTCCGCAACCCTGGTCATAACTACAATTATCATTAAACTTTCTTAAGTTCACCGAATCGGCAACTTCTTGTTCCGATCAGTATGCGTTACGGTTGCAGTGATTACTTTATTTAACTCGAGCATTTCACACTATGAGTTAACCTGACTGTTGTCATTCACAAACAGATAAATGACATTTATTTCTGTTTTGCATATAGCTGAGAGATTTTTTGTTGATAAAATGATAACATACTCACGAAGCGTCAATATTAATGAGTACAAATTCAACTTCCTATTTACGTATGGTGATTTCTAAAATAACTCCCAAGAAGAAGAAAATAAAAAGAGTTGTTACTTCGTCTCATTTTTCAGAACAACCGCACCCACTTGCTATCGTTCCCTACAGCTAAGAACTTCTACGTCAACTGAGCAAGATCTGTTTATGAAAGTCAGAACAATTTTGACGTCATTTGGTTCATAAGCACGAACAAAATAATGAAATGCAAATATTCTTCCGAGTAGATTTAATTGGTTTTATATGTTCCAACAAAACGCCAGAAAGACATTCGCCAAAAGCAAACAATTGTTCTATTTATATTAACATTCCTTTATTACTTTGGCATCATTTAAAAGTTCAAATACCGTCAGTTCATCTTTCTTAAGAATTTTAATGATAAAAGAACCTTTAACTAAATGATATTATTAAAAGAAGTAAAATAAAGCTCTGCTTGGAAAACATAATTAAAAATAAAAACGATATGTTTTGAAAATTAGTTTTGTTGTGATTTGCTGTTCTTTTTTCCCCCATGGAGACATGGACAACTGCACTTTTTTCGTTCCTTTTTAAATCCTTCAGTTGTTATTAAAACTTCGATTTTTGAATATCTGCTTCTGGATTTTTATTGTATATTTTATAACATAAATATGAATATGAGCGTTTACTATTACACATTTCTGCATAATTTAAATTTCTTGAATACTAGAAGTTTAAACTCAGTATTTGTCGTGTTTTTATTCTTAGAGTTTGTAATGAGAAAATACAAACATAATGCATTGCTTTCATTAAAAGAGTTTACTGGTTTTTGTAATTTCATAATTTTTTAAGGAAGTAGGGGGGGGGGGGGTGAGAAAAAAATACGTACCCAGTTTTTAATGGCCGCATCGAAAACAGGGTGCAACTGGAAGATAGCCAGTTTCGGAAGTAAAATTTCGCAATAAACAGATCACTTCAAACATTTCAGTTTAAAATAATAAAAAATGGTAATAATCAGAAAAAAAAACCTTAATAGAATAAATACATATTGCTTTATTTTTTAAGTTTTTTTCTTTTTTTCTTTTTTTGTAAAGCGTTCTGGGCAAAAGAAAGTAATTTATCTCAGAGAACTCAAAGTCATCCCTTTGAAAATTAAAGCGTGGGACCTTTTTAAATCTAAATACATTGGAAATCATACGGTAGAATTTTGTTCGCAAATCTGAAAAATATCCATACCTTTGCGTTCAAATTAATGAATGTGTATGTTCTCAGAGAAAAATATTGAATTTGTATGGAACACTTTAAAAAATGATTTTTACTTTTCAGTACTTGTACTTTTTAGTTACATACTCAACATGTTTAATTGCTTTTAAATATTTGAGCGTATTTTGATGCAAGCACTGGTCAAACGTGTTCTGAGCTTGTAATTAATTTTTACTTAATAGCTAGGTGAGCGTTTAATACGTGCAAGCTGGAAGCAATTATTATTCTCACTCAATCAAGGTAATTAAAACTTTAAACAAAATTCATTTAATTAAAAAAAGTTAGGGACTTTGATTTCCCAAAGAGAAACGAACGCGTAACAGTACTGTCGAAAATTGCACAAGAAAAAAAATCTTAAACTAAAAAGAAAGAATAAAAACTTAAAAAAGAAAATGGATTCGATTCATTTATTTAACTCTATGAATATTCTTTTTAGAGAATGATTTCGTTTTTTTTCTTTTTTTTCAAAAGCGACAAAATATTTCGGAATTTATAGCTTTGGAAAAATACAACCCCAGAGTTATCATTTATGAAAAGGTGAAGAGCTCGCTGTTTAAGGGTGGGAATGGGAATTGACCGTAATGTAGTGGGAAAAAAATAATTTCGGATATTAAAAAAATGTATAGTTACTTTACTTTCCTTTTTTGCAAAAAGTAAATAAATAACAAAAATAAACTCCGATGAACGATTAAAAAAAAAAAAAAAAAAAAGAAAGAAAGAAAATTCTTCAAATTATTTTTCCCTTAAAAATCCCATTTAAAATAAAAAAGAAACTTTTCCTTCGAATATTATACAAAATTCGTATAGTTTCTATGCGTTCCTTCTTTGCTGAAAATAAAAAAATTAAATTCATACGCACGATTTAAAAAAGAAATAGAAAAAAAAACTCCACTTTTTTTTCTTTAAAATTCCCATTTACAGAAAAAAGAAACTTTTCCTTCGTATATTTTACAAAAGTTGTATAGTTACTTTGCGTTCCTTTTTTTTTTTTTTTTTTTGCTAAAAATAAATAAATAAATAAATTAAATTAAACTCTTACGAACGATTTAAAAAAAGAAAACGGAAAAAAACCTTCACATTTTTCCCTTCAAAATACCATTTAAAGAAAGAAAAAAAAAGCTTGTCCTTCGTATATTTTACAAAATTCGTATCGTTACTTTGCGTTCCTTTTTGCTAAAAATAAATAAATAAAAAAAAAAGAAAATTAACACAATTAATGTATATAATTCACATTATATATATATATGTTTTTCGCAATCACGAACTGCGACAGGACAATACTCATTGGAGTTATTGTTTCTAGAAACTGCTCCTGTCCCCCCCCCCCCCCCCCCCCCCAAGCCTGCCTCTCCTCCTGGGCGGTTACGTTGTGCATAGTTGTGTGTGTAAGTGTGTAGGCTTGTGTGTGCGTAGAACTGTGTGTATGCACGTAGGCGTGTGTGAGTGTATGTGTGTGAAGTCGTGTAGGTGTGTGTGAGCGTGCGTGTGTGTGTGTATGACATGGACGCCTCCGACCAGGAGAAGCGGATAGCTCAGGACCGGAGCAGCCGCGCCGCCTGCAGAGGACGGCGGGCGGTGGTGCTGCAGAGGCTCCTGGTCCAAGCTGAAAAAGGAACCGGACGCCAAGGACGGTCAAATGAGAACAATAAGCAATCGTAATTGCTCAAAAATAAATAAATAAATAAAATAAAATAAACTCATACGCACGATTAAGAAAAAGAAAAAAGAACTTCACATTTTTTCCTTCAAAACCCCCCCCAGTTAGTAAATAGAAACATTCCCATAACCTTCGCTGTACAAAGCAGTTCAATCCGCTTTAAACAACACTCCAATCATTTTCGAAATTCTTAAATTTCTAAATTTCCATCGAACAATCCCTGCCACTGCTGTCATCAGATCCTGAAATTTCCTCATTTTCGAAAGCTGTTCAGAATGTTTTGTTTAAGCAAGCAGCTGCATCAGCTGTCGGTCAGCTGAGAAGCAAAACATGCGCAGCCGTAGAAAGGTATGTTCTTGGTGTTTGCAGCTGCCCTTCGAAGTCTGTTTGGTAAGTTTTACGTACGAAGATGGATAGGATAAATATAATTGTTTGCTTGAACAAACGCAAATCATCGAAATAAAATGACTGCAGTAGTTCTTGGTCAAACATATCGAACACGTGCAGTGTATGACACGCAAAAACCAGCACATGTAAGAATTTTTAGCTCTCAAATGAGCTAGTCTTCAGACTTTTTTCTTTTGATAGAACATTACTTGAAAATGCCATGTATAGAGGGAAGGCAGGCACATGTGAAAACGAGGCAAAGTGAAATATTAAGATAACTTATCATTTTCAAAATGAACCATTTGGAATTTTGATTTGAAAATTCCAGTATATAAACAAGAACAATATATTTTTTAATAAAACTTGGCATTGAAACATTATTTTTAGCCGTCAATTTGTACCTCCAAAAAAATAAATAAAATATGAAAATTTTTTATTTTTATATTTCATGGAGCAAAGTGAAAAATCACATACTACACGTGTTGCCATTTGGCGACGTACCCAATTTAGTCTTCTGAAGTACTTCAAGAACAAATTAAAACTCTGTAGCTACCAATAACCAAGAAATTACTCACTGGAGATGCTATTAAATCAATTTTAAACTTAATACTGCACCAATCTGATGGAAATGGATTTGGGTCATTCTCCAGAAAACGTAACTTTTGAACGAAAATATTTTTCAATTTCGAAACCCTTTTATTTTCGTTTTTTTTTTTTTTTTCATTCTTACATGAAAGTGTTACCTACTAAAAGTAACCATAAAAAATGGCCCAGCTAAGTTCCAATTATTTTATTCATAAATTAAAAAAAAAAATTAAATAATGTCTTGTTTACGGAAATAAAAAGAAAAGAAAAAACTTTTAATGTTTAAAAATCGAGGCCAATTTAATATCAAATTAGTAATTTTGTTGTTCAAACAATGAGCTATTGTAATGATTAGTAGGAATCAAGTATTAAGCTCTCTTAATTAAAGTACGGCTTAATTAGTGGTTATCCTTTTGTTCAAATGTCTGTTATAAATACTATTTGGTAAATTTGAGAATATACTGGCAATTTATAATTTTGGTAGAATGCCTAAGATTGATGTATTTCCCCTCCATCATTTATTTTCACCTCAGAAATAATGATATTGATAAGGTCTGTCACGGAGATGAGGAATTTTCCATTAATAAAGGCCTAATGCATATATTTTTCAGGGAAATATTATTTTCCTTCTTCTTTGCTACAATCTGCACGTGTTAAGCATATGAAAACATATTCACTTCGTTTTTTACATTAAACTGAAATGACCCCTGAAATTCAAGTTAACGGAGGTGAGAAGACACAATAACCCCACTTAGTTTTGAAAGCTAAATCTATCTTTTTGTTTTTCGACAAAAATCTCACAACTTCTTTACGGCTGAAAATGGGTAGAGGGCGCTCCCTTGTATCATGGAAAATAAAATGTGATGCCACGTGTTAATGAAAAATAGCGTTTTGTGTTTAGGTAACGGAGGTGAGAATTTATTGGGTGACATGGTTCCTTATCCTACTAAAGCGAACTAAAACACAATATTAAACAATTGAATTACCTTTAACATTTAGTATTTGAGACACTTTCGATATGAATAATAAATAAATAAGTATATACTTTTAACTAAACAAGTTATTAAGCAGCATAGACAATCACACCAGGTGTGTGGCACGCCACGGAGGTAAGAATTCACATGTTGTGAACCAAAAGTGTATTAAAATAAAAATTATCAATAAAAAGTTGTTGGCGGGATGAAATTAAAAAACATTGTTAAATGAATTGTTTCTTAAAGTTTTTACAGAAAAAGCCGTATGACAGAAAAGTTACACTTTTTTAAGAATGAGCCATTTACTTTTTTGGCATTTTCAAATTTAGAACTTTTTAATGACGTTAGTGCGCTTGAAATTACCTACTTCTTTTAAAGCTATAGCGAATCAAGTTTTACTAGTATTTTAGTAAGGTATTTTTACAATTTTTATCAGTGTTCGGGACATTTAATGGTAAATTACTTGCTGTTTTTTCTGTTTAAGTGCGATATTTCCAAGTGATTGTTTAATCATAAGCGATCCCAAAATTAAACTATGATTCTTGTAAATATTTTTCTCGTTGTTTGAACAGAAATAGGTTTTTTATATTGCAAAAGCACTTGATATTTACATCACGAGCCTTCATGTATCGCACATACATGAGATCGCAGCTAAAAATTGAATTAAAGAGACTATGCATACAATGCAACGCCAGCTCAGTCATTCCATCCAAGGACTGCAGTTTTGTGCTTATTAGCACTCATCAGCCCGGCATAGGAAGTGACTGAGCTGGAGGTGGAAAACCTCTTAAGGAAGCCAAGAGTGCCAAACAAGCTGGTAGCCAATAAAGAATTAGCACTGACCAGACAACTTTACATACTAAACTTAGACTTACTAAAAATAAAGAGACTATGATAACACATTTTAAAATGTAAAAATCGTGGATTTAAGGGGATAAGCCTCAGTAAAAACTGAAAGTAACTCAGTTTTCATGAAAAAATTGATGCGATGTTAACGTCCGTTCCAAAAAAAAAAAAAAAAACAATCGGATGTAGACGTTGACGAAAGCTGCGAACGACAAGCGGAATTGCGTTGTGGGAACTGCACGTCTCAGCAATTTCACGATCTCATTTTGCGAGGTCTATCACACGAAATCCATTCGGAATTGCTCTTGATTTCCGACCGCTCTCGTCAATTTTCGAACAGGAAGAAGTCCGCTCTCATTGTCGCGTTCGGTTCCGGTCGGCCGGACAAACGAAGCCACATGGAAAAAGGAATCGCTCTGCTCAATTTTTCCCACTTGTGTCAATTGCCAACTAATGCGTGGTAGGAAATGATTTTCTGATCGCACTCCATGAGCTGATCTAACTCCACAATGCGCAGAGCAATGGGGTTGTTTCCTTCAGTCAAAAGTAGCACCTTTTGTCACTGAAATTGATAGAATAAGCAAAAAAAAAAATAACATGGACCCAGAAAATACTTTCATTTTCCCAACAGTTATTTTTTAATTATGTTTTTTAAAATGTCCGATCTTTCAGACAAGTCGTGGTCTTGATGACGTCACAAATGATGCTCTTTGGCGCATGTTTCTATCGCGTTTCCACGTCATGATAATCAAGACGCGAATTAAAATTGCGCTCTACGCTTGCTATCAACCATATCGTTGCCAATACACGTGAGTAAAGATGTGAATCAAATATTTTGTTCTGTGAATGGCAACACTGAATGGCATTTCATCATTTGTGATGTCATCGGCAGAAGCTTAAACAATGAGAGCGCACCGATTTAAGTATGTTTTTAAAAAATATTTAACTTAAACAAATTATCTAAAAAAATTTGGAAACGACCCCATTCGATGATCGGAGCTCCCTGTAATCAGGGGCGCCCCGAAATTAAATTTTTAGGAGGGCGGAATTTCTCAATTTGACGAACGGAACTGAAAAGGCCAAGTCTTCAGACAAAATTTTCCGAATAAAGGAATGTTTGGAAGGTCACAATGAACTCCCATCGGGGCGCGTTTATGATTATGTTAATTCTAAAGCAACCAATAAAATTAAAATTCAAAATTAGAGATGAAATAGGCGGTATACAGTTTTTTACGAATAACTTTTACGATGCCGCTTATATTTCTTCTCCCAATTTTTAATTTAAATTTTATTGGTTTCTTTTAAATTAACATAAACATAAAGATATTAAGATCAACTACAATTTTTGAGTGTTGCAATCAAGAAATCGTATGCTTATTTTATTTCATACTGTTAGTGCAAACCAAACTTATAGAAGTAGTCTTTAGAATTAAAAAGTATTTTTCATATTTTTTACAGTAGAATAAGGCTGTTTACGTAAGATTCTGTCACTTCTATAGGATTACAACACCTCTTGTTTTGTTTTTAAAAACAATTAAAATTTGGAGAGTACTTGTTTTCGGAAAAAAAAGGGTAAACATACTTTTGGTTAGTAAACTAAGAAATAGCGTTCAAGTGCACAAAATTGCAGATTGCTGCATTCACGTGTTTCAGGGTTACAAGGAGCCTCTTTTTCAATGCAAAATAAGTGAGCTTATGGATGAAAAGATATCCGACAAAAGTTGTCGGGTATCTTTTTATTCATAAGTCAATCCATTATTATCTACGCATTAATGTTTATTGAATCGATATTTTAGTAGTTATTCTCCACACTTTAATGTAGTCAAATTTTTATAATTACTTATTTAAATAAACTATTCAAACATTTTTCACTTTTGTTGATTGCTATTTATTATTTATTGTGCCACGAAATTTCTATTTTAGTTCGACTTTACTAAAACGACGTTTTAAGGAACTTTTAAAATATTTTCTCATTGAATATCCTGGTTAAAAAACAAAATTAAAAAAAAAAAAAAAAAAAAAAACTGAAAAGTGCTCCAAGCCTTAAATCTTCTTAACCTTAACTGTAACTTTGTAGTGATTTCAACATTTGTCCATTCTTGCAAGCGAATGAAACTAATTCTGCTCTTTTCTATAAGATTTCTTTGTTTGAAATGTGCTGCTTTAAGCCTTCGAGTCAACACTTAATGCCAAGATTGCAGCCGCTATCTCAGACTCAACAGCTGAAAAACACTTGATAAGTGTAGGCCACTTCCTGCTTTTTATCAATTTTTTCGTGCTTAGTTTGATGTGTTCGCAAAAAAGGGGAAGGCCGACGAACTGATGTTCCAAAGGATTGTTAGATCTTTCTAGAATAGAGACGTCGCTTTTAAAAAAGTGATTCCTGTCTATTCGTGTACTAACAAAGTGTACTTTATTTATTCGTTTATTTCAGTAACAGCGTGAAATAGATAAAACTCCGAAATGAGTAATTCAACTGCTTTTCCGGATTCTATTGCGATTTATCAGTTAGAATACTATTCCCTGAAATTTTTATACCGTTGTATCTTTTGTGGTAATACATTTCTAAATCACCCCTCAAGTAAAGTGCTCTCACTTATACGTTGCTTCTTTTATGCGCCTCTCTCGGTAATACGTCAACTTTCAAAAGTTCAATCTAAAAGAGTGTAAAAATTAATGTAGTTTGATTTTCATTCGTTTGTTGCTGACTTAGAGTTATCTTTTATTTATACGTCGGTAAAATTTTTATTTTATTTTTCTCTTGCTTTTACTTTCTAGGAGTTAAAAGAATTAGCGTTTAAAAAATGCGAATGTACTGTCTGCATAATCATTTGAATGAGATTGAAAAAAATAAATAAATAAACAATGAAATTGTGAAGTGCTTGTTTATTATAAACATTTCCTTTTATATAATTTCTGTTAACATAGCTTTTGACTTAAAGATCAATTCGTTGAAATCCAACTGCTGCTTTTTCAGCATTTTTGTGCTCTTAATTTAACTGTAAACGGCCACATTCGGCCCCATGCCGCCCATAGACCAACGAAATATGTCCCACCTTCTTCCTTATGCAGAAGAAACATAAAGTCTCGATTGAAAACCGAAATGAATTTAAAATAAAAAAATTTAAAAAAAAAACTATGCAAAGCTACTGGCATTTTATAATACTGTATTTATGCTTATTTATTGCGATACGTGCCTTGCGCATATTCAGTTATTTCAGTCTTTTTGAAAGTTTTTTGTCCTTAAAATAGTGCTTGCAAAAATTGTCGATTATTTATAGATTTTTATTTATAGATTCTAACCGTTCATTTCTTCAAGATATGTACCCATTTTTGGTACATTAACTGAAAAGATACCTCTAAAGTTGCCAAAGAGATATTTTTCTAAAAGATTTTTTTTTTTTCATGTGTTTAAGAGTTGACAGAGTCTAAGAAATATTTTCATGGACTCGATGAAAATTGCATACTGTCTATGAATTTTCTATATCGAATACATGTCCAGTTAGTCCATGAATTTGCATGAGGAAAATAGCTGCATGGACTTTCTTTGACAAAATTTCTCTTGAGTCAAACTTTTTACTAGACTGTATGGAAATTGTAGTATCGATACATTTTTCTAGACTCTGTAGGAACTGTCTGAATATACTTTTTAGTTTATTCAGACTCTAGTAAAAGTCTAATAAGTCTAAATATTTTCTTAAGATTTTCGAAATATCTATAGATTCTAAGGATTTCCGTTGCAGATTTTATGGGTAGTTCCGTTGTAGATGTTATGGGTCATGTCTCCGTTATTCCGGGAGTTTCAATCAAATCTATTGCAGACCGAAGGATGGTTTGAATTCATGGTTGCCTGCTCTGCAAATTGGGCATACGTTGGATATGGGAGTTCGAAATGCCTATTTCACACAGCAGGCCCGATTAACGCATGAGTCAACTGGGTCCGGACCAAGGACCTAGGGCTCTCAGCGCTAAGTACCTTTAAATTGAGTTCGCTTTTTCCAAAAACGTCAATCGGATTATTTTTTTAAACCTTATTTTATATTTCAGATTACTTTTAAATGATATTTCAGGGGTAGGAATATAAGGAAAACAGGAATAGGCATATAAAGAAAAATAAGTACTTTTGTTAATAAAATGCTATACTAAATGGCATGTATAGATTACTTTATTTTTCCTTTTACTGTGTCATTATGACAAAAAGCTTTTTGTGATGGGATACTGGATTTTTTTTTAAATGTCAAACTGAAAATACTGGAATTTTGAATCATCGGATCTCTAGACATTTTGTTAGAATTCATGGCTAATTGGTTGTCGTGTTATGGACATGTGGAATTAAAAAAAAAGGACACTATATAGGATAGAACCAAAGGTCCTATACACTGCCTTAGCTATATCAAGGCAAATATACAAATAAAGATATTCTTAGTGGACAGTCACTAATCTGTTCAAAATGGCCAAAATGACTGGACCGCAGAAAAGATGTTCTGGTGAGTTCTGTATCAGGAGCACAGTTTCTGAAACGTAGTTATAATTCATATAGAAACATAAAACTGCTTAAAATATCATAATAGTGCTTTGTGGTAATGATGGTTTACAGTGTGGAAAGAGCAGGAAGCAGAGGACCCACATGAACTCTTGTTCCAGGGTCACACCACGGCTTGATTGAAACTTTTTTCTAAAGATATTCCGCTAAGCAATCAAGTGCAATTAGTCATCTGAAATCAGTCACTGCTTCTTTACGGCATTTTTGACTGTACGCTTTCCAAAAATCTTGGATACCTTCCCAGACTTTACCTTCCATGATGGACAAAAGTGACACCTGCCTAAAAGCATTCAGCCATCCTTTCCAAGCCTCATCTATTATTCAGGCTGTCCAAAGCACGACTATTCCTAGATAGTTTTATCGCCGAATATGTACGTGCACCAACGGTGCGTGTGAGATATTCAACAAGAAATCTTATTTCATGCACGTGGATGACATATTTTCAGCGGTCTGTCTGCATTATTCATTTGTTTTGGGGAATAAAATTTGCTTTGTATTTCTTTCGGTGATCTTTATTTACTGCTTTCTTTATGTTTACTGGACTTGAGTTTGTTCTGGATAGTTTATTAACCTATTCCATTGCTCTACATTTTCGTTTCTGTCACAACGTGAAGTACTGCTCGCATATATTACCGAACCAACTGGAAAATAGCCATAATATGTTTCATATTACGAAGCATAGCAATGCAATTGTCTGGCATTTGAAGAAACGTCAATGTACGAGGGTAAATTGACGAAGACAATTTTATTTTAGTGCATACAGCTAAATCAGAAAGTTTAGTTCCAGATACTCAACTAGGGAAATTAAATCTGAGCAGTCGCATTCTTTCTTTCTTCTTTTCGTCATGTGGTCCAACCCATGAATTTATTTAAATTCAAAAATAATGACACAGATACAATAACATAAGTAATAAATAAGTATTTTTAGAGAAGTAAATTCAATTTACAGGGTAATCAGGAACTCCTTCTCTGTTTACAAGAATTAACTGTACAAATTCTAATGTGATTATAAATGTACTTGTTTCGATATGCAGGGTGTTTTAAAACCCTTAGAAAGGGATACATAGTAAGAGCTCAAGTGAAACAGAAATAAGCTTGGATATCCTCACCATCTCCAATTATTCTCAAGTTATTTTAATTAGTAGATCAAAAAATATGTAAATCTTAAAGATTTCTTTCATTTAAGAAAATTCTGGAATTCATAAAGTTACAGAGCACTCTGAAAGGAGATGGGGGTTGGATTGATGCTCTGCAATGATCGCCAGCCCTGATGCTCTGCAACGATCAGCATATTTTGACAATAACGTCCAGTAAATCTTGGACAACGTCGGCAGCAACAGCAATCCTAGAAACCTGGGTCATTTTTTCAGTCAAATGGGTTATCGTAGACCAGACTTTTCATAATAGAAGAGATCAGACAATCGCACCTGCCAAGTTATGGAAACACGCCTACAAATCTCGAGCCTTTGGAATGTAGC
Source organism: Uloborus diversus (assembly GCF_026930045.1). NCBI lineage: Eukaryota > Metazoa > Arthropoda > Arachnida > Araneae > Uloboridae > Uloborus > Uloborus diversus. The sequence continues at coordinate 23,665,918 of NC_072738.1, forward strand.
ATCTGAGGCTGGGATTCCCAAAGGAGGTGGCGCGGCATCCTGGGGTGCCATAGGTTATAGACGAGAGGTGCCAGAAAGTGTGCATGGTATCAATGTTTCTGTGAAAGTCTGAAATCTGGTAAATGTCCATATTTAGCCGGTGAATGTCATGTCAACATTCACATACCAAACACCGAAAGACTGAATATTCCCTGTGAATCACTGATAAAAGTCAACATTCTCCTATTTTGGTTTTTCACGGTAACATATATATTCAAGAGATTCTAGAGTGTCGTTAGAAAATTCTTATTCTTCAAAGGGTGCCCTGAATTGAAAAAGTTGGGGAACCCCTGATCTAAGGCTGAGACGCATATCCGCTGTGGAAAACTGTGGGGCTTCATCTTATTGGTACCTCATTCTAAATCGCGATCTAATGATCGCGGACGCATGTTGTGGTAAAATTTCTTTTGGTAAACTATGAGGAAATTATGTTCGACCATTCAAATGTAACTGGTTTAAAGTATCTATCAACCAATTGATCACTGAGAATTCCCTTCAATTAAATTAGGGAAGTTTAATTAGGTTTTATGGAATTCCTTAAAGATATAGACATTTTTTGATTTACATTAACTAGATTGGTATCTGTGTTGATTTGTGCCCCATATGAACTCTTATATCATCCCCTGAAGTGTTTACCAAGAGTTATGAAACACTCTGTATTGTAGAGACGCTTACAATGTTTTTGATCAATTAACTTGAGTTAATAAATTTTAGTGTGAGCGCCCTTGATTGCTCACAGAATTTCAAAGCGGCATTCCAATTCTCGCCACGAATTTCTGTATTTTGGCTGTCACACTGGGCGCTCCGATATTACTCCTTTTAGGTTTTTTTTTCTTTTCTTTTCTTTTCTTTTCTTTTCTTTTCTTTTGAGGGTACATAAAGAGCGGAATGTTTGCCAACTTAGTTGAAGATACGAGAACACTCAAGGCCAAAACCCACATGCTGCGTCTAGTTTGATGCTATCCCAAAGGTTGAACATTACGTGGAGAGAATTGGAATACCGCCTTGTTATTGTAGCTACCACTGGTGATCAGATCGAAATTTAATCTTTCTGTTCATCTTACGATGAAGAAAATACCTGCTCAACACCGGTAAAAACCAGTAACGTTGGGAAAACTTCAATGAAAAACTTTTCGAGAGGAAATGGTGTATCTGTATCCTTACCTACAACCAGGTCCGCCAAGAGCCCCGGCGGATCCCTTGCCAGTTTTGTCACCTGGCCCCCTCTATCGAAAAACTTATAAAATTTACACTACTCCGCCCCATCGAAAGGCAAGCCCCTAGTTTCCAACTAGGCTGGCATGGCCTGTTGTCGGCCCTGTGTACCACGACGCCCATGACTATTCATACTTGTGTCATAAATTCGTACCTGACCTCTCGACCCCGCGTGCCACCCCAAAATCAAGCAAAGTCGATCATCTTCTCCTGCCGGTCTTCTTAAACCCGATTCGAATCGGGTCCTTTTGTTCCACCGGTTCAAGGTACTACTTCCATTCCTTCCTGCTCCTCATAAAAGAGTTCACGCAACAGGTGCCCTGAGAACTAGAGTCGCTTCGAACAAAGCGCCAGGCCCCCATTGTTCGTGCAGAATTAAAATGGAACAATGGAATGCACCCACGTAGAGAGGAAAAACTCTTTCGGAGAATGGGTGTTACTTTTGGGCTCACCAGAGTCATTTGAATCGAAAGAGAAAAGCCTAGACTGCTGAAAGTCATTTAGAAATATTTAAAGCGGAAAGAACAAGTCAACGCCCAACGACAGCTCTCATAACAGAAAGCAACAAACGGTTTATTGTATCAAAAATTACCTTTCTTGGTACTGCATTTAAGTGGTTGGAGTGAATACTTTGCGTAGCTGGTAGATTGGTAATGGACGTACGTGGGATGTGTTTGAGAATAGTCCAATTAAAATGTAACGAATGAAAAAAAAAGTCTACATTCTTCTCTTCAATTGACTTTTTAAGATTCATTTGAATCTCGAAACAGAAAAGCCTCGACTTCTGAAAGTCATTTAGAAGTACTATAAATTTATCAGAATCGTATTTAAAGCGGTAAGAGCAAGTCACGTCCAAGACAGCTCTCATCAGAAAACAATTAATGGATTATTGTATCCAAAATTTACCGTTCTTGATGCTGTATCAAAAGGTTAGAATGTATACTTCAATGGTAATGTACACACGTGGGACAATAACTCTGAAAAATTTTCTGTTCAATTGACTTTTCAGAACTCATTTAAATCTCGGAAGAAAGACTTCTGAAAGTCATTTCAAAATATTTAATACAATAAAAACGTTTCAACGCTCAACGACGGCTCCCAAAACAATTTTTTTTTACGATATGAAAAAATTGGCTTTCTTGGTACCGTAGAAAGCGGTTAGACTAAATACTTTGAGTTTTGGGCGCGTAGCTGGTAGATTGGTCATGGACACACGTGGGATGTTTTTTAAAATACTAGTCCAATTAAAAGGACAGCCAAGCATATTGTACCTTAGGATACGTTCCAAGGTGCAACATATGCATGGTGCTTAATAATTAAGTTATGTTTAGGAACATGGAACAATGTTCTAATCTTTTGTAATCTTTTGAGCACATTTAATGTTAGGTAATATTTCATATTATTCATTATTTAATTCATTACCATGATTTTTTTTTTCTCTTGAGGCAAAATTGGTTCAAGTATATGGCTGTTTCCTGAATCATGAAGACTTTTCAATAGTACAACAGGTGTGTCCCAAGGTACAATAGGATGTTGTACCTTGAGACAGCTTGCAGCTTTTACTTTAAACGGCTGGCAACATTTCATTTTCAAACTGTCTGAATTTTTAAAAATACATTGCATAGAAGTGTGTTGGGGTATTTTAATGTGAGTTTTAGGCTTTAAATTTGATTCAAATAATTGGCGTTAAAAATTAAAATATAGAAAGTGTCCCAAGGTACAACACTCTCCCTTAAGCAGGTCAGCATTCACTACTAATATTAATTTAACTTAAAACCTGTGCTCTGATGTCTATAGCTAGGTAAACTCGCTTTCACTTGTTTTTATTTATTTATTTATTTATTTATTTTTAATCTTTAAATCATAACAAGTGTCAGGAACTTCATTGAGCGAAAACTTTTGCTGAAATACAGAGAGAGATTATTAGTTAATTTCATAACTTGTTTGTTTCTAGTTATTTTTATTCTTCCATAGCATTAGCAAAATAACTTTTCTGCTAATCCCTCCATTTTTATCGCCTAAACACGATAAAATTTCGTCTATAATCGCTGGATTAATTCTTGACGATTCCACTGAAAACGTTCACAAACAAAAGTCGGTTGAATCCGGATTTTCGTTAGCTTAGACGGAAAGTTCTAGCAATCGAGATTGGATTATTTTGAAAGACAAGCTACGAATGATAATAAAATGCTAAATGTTGAAGAAGGCGAGTGATAATAGGAGATTAGATATTATTTCAGTTGAACTGAACCGAACTGTAATCTTTTATTTCTTTGCGCTTAGCAATGTGATGTTGTTTCGTTTAAAATACAACATAATTCATTTTTATTGTTTGATGCATTTTAAGAACAAATAAGTTGAAGAGGGATCATTATTTGAGTGGTAAAGAAATGTAAACGTGCGTGCAAAGATACAGTTCTGGAAATTCTCTAAGTAAATTCATATAATGAAGTTCTTAGTCAAATATTTTGTAACACTTATTTTTGCACATTTTTCTGAATCAAGATTCTTTTCTTTCAAAATAAAAAAAGAAATAATTTGTTCAGAAAGAAATTTTCTTTTGGTGATGTTTAGGAGAATTCTGCTAAAAGTAATACCCCCCCCCCTTCCTATTTTATTTGATTATTCATTTATTTATTGCACAGTTTACTGCTAATTAGTTATAATTTATTCTTTACTGTTGTAGTTTACTTTTCGTATCATTTTGGAGAAGCATTAAAATTCGCCCCGAGTGTCTATCGTCTAAGGGGTGGGTGGAATCGCACCCCAAAGTGGAATTGCTAGTTTTTTAAAAATATTAAGCTATAATGCATTTTTAAGACTACAAATTTGAAAATTGAAGGATGCATCATGGAGTGAATGCTATATTCGGGATTAGGTTCATAGTGTCATTACTTAGACCTAGTAGTGACTTCCTCTTGTATCAAAAAACTGAAACCCATTATCTTTTCCTGTATTTGAGATACGTTTGAAATAACTAAGGGGTCGTCAATTTCATACATCTCCTTACTTTTTCGACCTCTCGATGCACACATGCGTCAAGGATAAGTTATATAAAAAGCGTTTATTATTTTTATTTATTTTTTGCCCACTTAAAGTTTTGTTATACCACAAATGTAATTGTTTCTGAAAATTGTATGCCTTTCATGTTTGCATAGAAAAATATTATAATTTTTTTGAGCAATCGCATTGCTTATTGTTTTCATTTGGTTTTTAAATGGCGTTTCTATGATTTTATTTTTCCCCCGCTTCCCTCTGCAGCACCACCGTCGACCGGTCTCACAATGCTGCTCCTATAGCGAAAACTGCCTACAGGTTGCGTCCATATCCTGCACACACACGCATACATACACACACACACCTGCAAACACACACGCCTACGTACACACAAACACACACTCGTGATTGCGAAAAACATAGTTTGAATTCCAGATTTTTTTTTTTTTTTTTTTTTTTACGTTTGTGGACAAGGAGGGAGGGGAGGATACCCTAAACTATCGCCCCGAGTGTCACACATGCTAGGTACGCCACTGATTCCAATAATGGTACAAATTTAAATTTGTGTCTTAAGAATCATTCAGATGTCGTTGGTTTCAATGAAAGTTTCATATTGTTCGTACATTGCCATTAAAAGAGTTTTCAATGGCATTTTCTTTAGTACACTCTTGATTTCCATATTTTCTCTGCTGTTAACATTATTTTCTAAATTGCTTTAATGACTAATACGAATTATAACGAAGCCCTTGAGTAGCCTCTATGGAGCCTTTGGGTTACGCTGAAGAACACAATTTAAAAAACGCTGTAAATTAGAGCTACAGACTGCCAATTAGACAACCACTTTAAACTTTTCTAAAAAAACTAAAATGATGTGTAAAATCGTCTTTGTGTAATTAATTTGAGACCTGTTTCATGTCCTACAGTTTCCAGCTTTGTCTGTATGTAGTATGTCAGTATTGCGTTTGCGACCATGTGTTTCTAATATAGTGTGAGTCTAAATTGCTCTTAAAAATTTAAGAATGGGGATAGTATTCGTCCGGACGGCATATAAACAAATTTTACTCTGCGAGGCACCTTGTAACAGTTTTGGGACTCCTGATTGGACAGCAAACGCAAATGCATCAGCCATGTTTTTTTTTTCTTTTTTTTTTAATCATCCAACGCAAGTGAACAAATTTCCTTCTCAGAAGTTCTGAATTTACGTTTGAATGTTTTTGATTCCCCTCTCCCCTTTGAATAATGTCTAGAAGATCTTGTTTCGAGTTGAAACAATAATTAGAGCACTCAGAACGGACTACAGCGAGATGGATGACGTTTTTACTTGGTAGCCAATAAGCAGTCACCAAATTTGCCATGGTCTCTAGCAGAGTAAAAGTTTTTTATACGCGTCTGGACGACCAATAATTACACAGGAACATAGGATCGCATTCCACTCTGAGAGGCAGAATTGCGGAAAATGGAAACGGATCCTCCGAGATGAAGCAATACAAGTAATCGTCTCTAACGTCACTTTGTTCCTGTCTACGTAGCATTATAGAGTGACCACTATATAGTGGCCTTAAGTAGCATATCTTTATTGTGCGAGACGCCTGTGGACTAAGTTGAAGATTTCTTGGCGAGAATTGTTGTTGCCGCGGAATAAATTACAGTCAATCTCACTTATAACGAGCCCTGATTTAGCGAGAACTCGGTTTTATACAAGAAAATTAGAAATATTTGTTTGGTACACAGTGTTAAGTCTATGGGAGCATAACTCACTTTTAACGAGCGAACCCCGCTTAACCCGAGCAAAGTTTTTGTAGTTCATAAATTTTTATTAACTTCCAGTAAACTTATGAATCTTAGATCCTTAAAATATGTCCTGACGGCATTTTGTTTTTAAATTTTTCGTTATAGAAGCATTGAAAAACTACATATTTGTAGATGGCAAAGTTATCAATTCTGAGACACTTATTTTCGATTATATTGTATCACAAATTCAAGTTGATTCAAATGAAAAAAAAAAAAAAAAACAATGAAAGCGACGACAATAACAAAAATTGAAAAGAATTGAATCTCTTTTGGTTTATAGAAATTGAAAACAAGCAAAGCAATTATGCAAGAATTTAAATGATTTTTTTCACGAACCCGTTTTGTACGAGCACTTTGTTACAACGAACAAATATCGTGGTCCTTTCTCTCTCGCTGTAAACGAGTTCGACAGTGACTCCAGGAATCCTCGAGAAGGAAGGTGTGCCACTCGTTCCTTCGCTGGTGTCGCCTATGCTACGACGCACATAGTCGGCATTTTGAGCACTTGCTTTGAGTTTTTCGCAAAACATTAAATCTGATTCTGCAACTTGTTGAAGCTTTCATTCCATTGACTAAAATTGTTTTAAAAGATCTAGTTGGAATTCTAATACAGTGAAACCTGTGTAAGTTGACCACTTGCGGTGCAGTACTTTAGTAGTCAACTTAAACAGGTGGTCAACTTACAAAGGTTGATTTATATGATAAGCGCTAATTCCGTGCCTGAAAAAAGCGGTCAACTAGACAGATGGTCTTAGACAGGTGGTCAACTTATAAGGGTGGTCAACTTCACAGGTTTTACTGTAGTCCTATTTTCTGCCTCTCAGAATTGAATGAGACCCAATGCTCCTGTGTAATTATTGGTCGTCAGGATGGGTACTATCACCCCTCTTAATTTGTAAAAGCTATTTAGAATTACCTTGTATATTGGTGGTTTCCTATTACTGGTGGTAAAGTTCTGTCGTCTTCAGACTCATCCTATATGTGTAATTTATATCATACCTCAGCTAACGCAGATAAAATAATCATTCTACCAATAAAAATTGCACCACAAAATTTTCCCAGTAAATGTGGCAACCTGCATTTATTCTTCATTCTTTCTTTCATTAGCGCACTTTCACAAGGTGGAACAAAAGACGATCCATTAAAAAAAGAACCTGAGTCGTCAGGTTCTCGGAATAGTGCTCCGTCTCTGGCATACTAATCTCACTTCAGGGCGGGTTTCACCGCCCCGGGCAGGGCTGTAACACGCACCATCGAGGCAGAGCTCGCAAAGATCGTGACGTTTGCGAAATGACTGGATGAATATTATTCCTTCAGAAAAGAACGTCATTTTCGGAAGTGAATTAATGTCGCACTTCGCCATTTCGAGATCGTAAGCGGCCTCTCGCTTTGGTGGAATACGAGATAAGATCGGATGATATTCTTTTTAGGAGCGTCTGGCTCCTATTACGTTCGAAAGTATGTTTTTATGTTGGCCATCTCAACATTGCACGGCTCTTGGCGGATATATGAAACCGGTGCTGCCATTCTGAAACAGGAAAATAGTGTGTAAAATCACAAACAGGCTACAAGGGGTCCCTTGGGAATTTTTTTTGTTGATGTATGAATGTTTCCTGGCGGCTAGTGGCTAGTAGAAGCAATTTTATCAGTCTCTCGTCTTTTCTTTCTAGTCTCCACCCCCCCTCTACCTCCTTGCTTTGTAAACCATAAAAAAATGGTAACTAAAGACCATACAGTCAAACCTCGTTAAAACGAACTCAAAGTGACCTTTAAAATTCATTAGTCTTGAACGTAGTTCGTCTTATCCGAAAATAAAAAAATGGCAGTATTTTTAAATACCACAGGGCGGGGATCACAAATGTAGTTCGTCTCAGCCGAAATTCGTTTCAAGCATGTTTGCATTAACAAGATTCGACTGCATTATGCTGCAGTTGAGTTCTTTAACCTTCAATGTTTGTGTGATTCGCTTATTTGTTGTTGTTGTTGACGTGTCCATAGTGCAAAAAGGGTAGATGGAGTCAAAGGTACGAAGTACTGCTTTCTTCGCCACTTCTTCGGCATGGTCAGAGACAAGCGCAGCCAGAAATATCTTCTGGAGGGAGTTTTTTGATTTAAAAAAAAACTTCTGGAGGGGTTTTTTGATCAAAAATACCCTCTGAGGGGGATTTTTTTGATCAAAAATGCCTCCTGGAGGGGTTTTTGATCAAAAATACCTTCTGAAGGGCATTTTTTGATCAAAAATACCTTCTGAAGGTTTTTTGATCAAAACAGTCCTTTCGAATGCATAAACTACTGTACTAGAATTTGCATTTATGTTAAAACCAATGTCTCGGGGGGGGGGGGTTTACCCTCCCCCCTTCGCTGCGCCACTAGTTAGAGAAAAGATGTCTTTGGTCCACTTAATGTCGATGCTGAAGAGGGCTGAAGTCATAGCTGAACAATAGAAGAGATATAAATCACCATCACAATTCGAAATCATAATTCGCTTTGTGATTGGTTGATATCGAGTCACATCATCTATTAAACAAGCAAACGTATGAATGTTTGTATTATATCTCTTCCAGAACAACCGGAAGCTACTCAACATTCTTTCACAAATTCGATGGTGAAAATATACTTGAACAATTAAAATATTCATACCAATGGAAAATACGGATTCTTCCGTGTAAGATGGTATTTTTTCGGTGCTACTAAATTCATGAAAACTTAGTTTTTGGTGCTTTAGTCGAATCTGAAAGACTTTCCTCAGTTCAAATCATTAACATAATTTTTTTTTTCATTTTAGCGTTCATTTTACGTTTGTAACATTAATTTAATGTTCTTTTGTTCAGCAAACTTTATCGCGATTTCCCCGCTTTCGTCAGCAAGCTGTCCTTTTTTCTTCAAACTAAAAATCTTTTCGTATTTGCTTGTTGTTTCTAACCCAAATATTATTTCAGCTCAGACATTTGTTTAAAAAAATTACAGAGGATTTAAAATGACGCTATTTCATACTACTCATTAACATTTAATTATTATTATTTTTTTAAATAAATGCATTATAATTTTCTGACTATGTTTCACCTAATATTAAACTAGTGCACATTTCTTTTGCATAGGTAATTTATGTTTTGTTGTGTATTATGGTGTAACTTTAAAATTGTTATGATTTGTTAGCATTTTTTTCTATTTGATTACAAAAATCGAAAAAAATAGGTTCAAACCCATGAAAAACCATCAACCTTTTGGAAACTTGGAGTAATTTACTATGGAACAAAAATTTGGAAAGAGAAAAAAGAACGTTTCAAGAAAATTATTTATAGTGCCATTACAGTAATGAATTTATGAAAGCGAGTTACGCCAAATGTTATTGCTTGTTCCCCCCAATTATATTTATTTTTACGCACATAAGATGAGGTTAGTTATTTGTTCCGAGATAAAGAGTGCTTATCAGAAAATTCAGTTGTAGGGTAAACAAACTGAACATTATACGTGATAAAAACTGGAATTTGATTACCTGACTCGCTTTGTAATCGTTACTGATCTTAGTTGCATAATGAAATAATCGATATACAAGCGATTTCGTTCAACGGCAGTAATGAAGTGTGTAGATTAACATACGGAGCGTAGTTTAGAATTTCGAACACATTCGTCTGTAATTCGATATTGATTTTGAAAATGAAATGAAAGTTATAGTTAATCGTCTGCAGACTTAATGAACGTTTTACGGGAATATTTCCAATGAAAAGCATGTTTTTTGTTGATTGGGTTAATTAACCAAGAAGTGATCTATATTTAGCATAAGCTAGATAAAGGTAAGGACCTGGGGAAACAGTCGAAAGTTTATAATCGTTGGTTATCTCGAATTAAACCGAACAACTACATGTACTAGTTCCATAGCTAGTGCTTCGAAGAAGTTATTTCTCAAATTTAGTCCATTTCTTTTGCATTGATACTAATGACTATGGCATACCTAGCATGGGTGACACCCGGGGCGGTAATTTGTGGTGATACCCCCCCCCCCTTACAAAAGCAAAATAAAACTATAATATTCTATGTAAACATGAATTTCAGACAATTTTCAGAAAGAACTATGTTTGTTATAACACAATTTTGAGTAGGATAATGTACAGTAGACAAATGAAAACTATGCACGATTTTATATATCTTACCCCAGACGCATATGTGCAGGGCATTCTCAATTTCATACAGGTAAGGAGGTGTCTGAAATTGATGGCCCCTTAATCATTTTAAACGTATCTCAAACACCGGGAAAGATAATGGGGTGCAGTTTTTGGTATAAGAGAAAGTCACTGTGGAAATAAAGGAAGTCCGGGGCTTTCCCCCTGGAAAATTTTCAAATTTGTTGTCTTAAAAATGTATTTTAGCTTCATGTATTTCAAAACTTGCAATTCCGCTTTGGGTGTCACCGTCCAGACGGTTGACACCCCCTCACGACCCCCCTCCCACTGATTAATGATTTCTCAAATTAATTGCAAATCATTTGTCTGCAACATTTCTCGTCTATAGATTGACTATTGAAGCTATCCCCCCCCCTTTTTTTGGTGCAATGTACGACACCATTGAGGGGATTTTTAGTCGTAATCAGTTTAATTTAACATCTGTTAAGCTGAATTTTTCTCTGGTTCATTAACTAATATTGTATTCCAATGAATGTAAAAAAAAATATTAAAGCCGCATAGTCTTAGGTTGAAAAATAACATGGGAGCTGTCTACAAATGATGTTACGCTTTGAGGATGGGAGGGGCGGGGGGGGGTCGTGAAATTGTGGCAGTTTGCGACAAGTATAAGAGAGGAGACAACAAGAAGTGTGGCATCGTGCATTTTTTAAATAACAATATGCTTATGGAAAACTACGTGACATGTGACAGCGGGGGAGGGGATGTGCGAAATGTGACACTTTGCGACACATCAGGGAGGGGGTCAAATTTCTTGACAAAAAGTGTGACATCATACATAGACATCCCCATGTGGCTGAATTTCGAACATCCATACATTGCTTCTCCTTTTATTCTTAACTATATACATAAATGGCTACTTCTGTATGTAAGTATGTCATGGGTAATCTTCAAAACTACTGGACCGATTTTAACCACCATTTCACCACACATAGCTATATTAACAGGAAGCAACATAGGCTATAATTTATTTCTAAAAAACTTTAGTTATAAAAAATTATGATGGAAAACAGTAAATTTCATGTACTTTCCTCATTAAATGTTTAAATATAAAACCCATTGTTACAAAAAGTCGTTGACTTACAACAGCAATATTAATAGTAATCATAATGAAAATTTTGAACCAAGGCTTCTTCGGAGCAAACATGAGTTTAAAGTCATTTAAATATTTGGAAATTCTACATTTTGCGCACTTAGAAAAATTTAGTAGAAAGCTTAGTAGAGATCTTCTTCTTCTTCTTTTTTTTTGCGTGTATACCATTTAATTATATAAATAAAGCACACGTTTTTTTTTAGTGATCTTTGTTTTTAACCGACTTCAAAAAGGAGGCGGTTATCAGTTCATACCGTATGTATATATTTTTTTTTTTGTTTGTCCACTCATAGCGTCTCACCTAGTGAACCGATTTTGATTATTCTTTTTTTAATGGATAGAGGATGGCTCAACTTAGGTCCCATTACTTTGTTTGACCATATTTGTTCTTTAGATAAAAAGTTATGGGCAAAAAACAGTAAATTTCCCTATTAAATGATTAAAATCATATTGTAGCGAAGTTCGCTCTTTTCATCCGTGGATAACGGTGGCTCAGTGGTAGAATTCTCGTCTCCCACACGAGCAACCTGGGTTCAAATCCCGACTAGGACAAAGTGAATTTTACTAAAATTTCGTTTCTACTGTTTCCCGTATTTTCTCGAATGTTCTATTAATTTCTGTATCTTTTCAAGTCTGGAAAGTTCCAGCACTTTTTCAAGTTGTATATAAGGAGATGTAACGTTCATTCGTGGTTCTGAATCAAGATCTCGAGTTGACACTAACGAGTATTCGCTGCATTTGGCTTTCACATTGTCTTCGCTATCTTCATCTACGCGACAATATGAAACTCATTGTTATAAAAGTTTGGTGCCATATAACTGTAACATTAATAGTAATTGTAATGATAATTTTGAATAAAGGCTTTTCTAAAGCAATACAGTGATATAGAGCCGCACTTCTTACTAGGTAACTTCTTACTTTTACTGAAATATCTACATTTACCCTAAAAAGAATAAAATAAAAAAATTTTGAAAAAAAAAAAAAAAAATAGAACCGACTTCAAAATTGCTCTAAAAAGTGAAAAATAATTTTATTCTTTAAACACCATCGATAATACTTTTAAACATAATTTTTGAAGTTGGCGCAAAAACAAAAAGTAAAATATATTGTAACCATGCTTCGTTCATATTTTTATCAAAAAATCATCCAAACTTAGGAACGAAACATTTATATCGTTACTCAAATATGCTGTCATCAATGCGTAATGCATGTGGTAGTGAAGAAACTGGACCTGGTTAAATTTATACTTGTAGTTGAGTTATGGCTGTGAATGATTTTATCGATCGTTTTTGCGCCAACTTCAAAAATTATGTTTAAAAGTATTATCGATGGTGTTTAAAGAATAAAATTATTTTTCACTTTTTAGAGCAATTTTGAAGTCGGTTCTATTTTTTTTTTCAAAATTTTTTTATCGTTAGTTCATATTTTGGAAATTCTTCAAATGTTTCTATGCTTAAATGTCGTGCTCTCGTTTCTAACTGAATACTTTTTCGTTCTTTATATTTATTGTTATTTTACTTTTATGGTTAAGGAAGAAACTCGATTTTTAATCGCGTCAAAGCGGTGTGCTTTGAGTTCATTCAGTTAAAACAGAAAACGAATGAAAGTAGCGATTGTTTTTCACAATTATTATTAACCCAGGCAACGCCGGGTATTTTTACTAGTGTATCATAAATATTAAATAGAAAGATCATTTTAAATGTATGGCTTGCGTGTTATACGGGTGATGTTTATTCCCTTACCCCAGCCATTACCCTCAGATAAGAATTATGGGGCAATCCCGATCCATTTACTTATCATTATTACGCGATTTCTGTTTGTTTGTTCAAAATCGGTCAGTTTCTCATTTTGTATGCACCACGCGTCGCGACTGACCTTGAAATGACAATGATGTGTATCACGCACTACTTAAAGCTCTCCGGCGATTGGCCAAATCGCTCAATTACAGACGATAATATTGTTTCGGGTATTAAGAAAAAAAAGAAAGAAAAAAAATGGAGAAACAACACGTTTGACCTATTTCGGTTAAGCGAGCTGTGAAATTCGCTGCTCAGTCGGGTTTAGTTGTTTGTTGGAGCCTTGTTTCGGGTTTTTGCCATCTTACTGTAAACATTAATTTATGCATGAGAAGAATATGAAAAAGGGTGGGTTTTAGTTGGAGAAAAATTTAATGTTCTTTTATTTCTGAAGCTTTGTTTGCTGTTGGATTACGTTTTGTTCTAACATATCACATGAGAATATTTTACTTTCATTTACTCTCGGGTATTCTCTTATTGTTTTTCATACACACACTGAGCGTTGTGGAATATAGCACAAGGTTTCTCAGATGGAATAAAATGTTTTATGCAGCAAAAATGAATTCCAACTGCTTTTTAGCAGGGTTATTTTAACGCCAAATTGTAAGAGTAATTAAAGGAAACTAACTTCAAGCAAAGAGCAACTTAATTTTTTGACAAAATTTGCACATCAGTTATTCTAATGACTACTGTACGTTCCTGCATTAAAATCTTTTTCCACAAAACAACCTAAATCAACATAAATAATCAACATTTGGTTGATATAGCTTACCCTCGTTTTTCTTCCCTTATTGATATCTCAAAATGCAGAGGATGCCCCAAGACCGATGTTGCAACCCCCTTCGACTGCTAAGAACCCCAGAATAAGAGCTCTGCAGAAACAAAAAAGAAAAAGAATACCTTAGAACTCCCCCCCCCCTCTCCTTCTCCAAAAAATTTAAAATTGCGCATTCTGCTCTCTCGTGAGCTTGCTGCCAAAATTAATTCCTTCATCTCAATTAAAGCATGCTCGTTGGATTTTATTTTTTAATCCGCCCCTTAAGTCATGTCAAACATTGTACTGTAATACGTGAAATACACCGCCAGCTCAGTCATTTCCAGCCGAGGACTGCAGTTTCGTGCTTATTAGCACTCATCAGCCTGGCATAGGAAAGTGACTGAGCTGGAGATCCCTGGCTAATGGGCGGTAATTTACTGAATCGTAATGTAATGTCTTACCTTTTCATGGATTTAATATCGAAGAATGTCATGAGATCAGGGCTTAGTTTCTAACGAAAGAAATGCAGGAAACCTATGGTCTTCCGAATTCGTTTTCATGAGTATACGTTCGGGTTTCCGTCTAATATGTAAAAACTAGAAAGTCGCCCGTCAAGGTATGACGGTGGAAAATTGCTTCTACATTTTGAACGAAGCCATTGCCTGTTTGGTGATATTTTGATAGTTGAATTTTTAACCCTAACTCCAGTGGATGAACCCTAAACTCCAGTAGGTAGCGTTCATTGTTGACCGTTTTTTTCGTTTCTTCATTCCCCTGAACTAACAGTCTTACCAGTAAAAGAGTTAAATGACCGAATCCAGTTCATCCCTGTCAAAATAAAGCCTTTACCTGCATGTCAAATATTACCGAAAAAAAAAATCAAATCATCATGCCGTGGTGCGAGTTTCATTGTTGATGACGTCAGGAGCGTTACTCGATCATTCGCTACTATATATATGAGGATTTACTTAAACCTGAAAAGAAGTACATAAGCTGATCTCTCGTGAGCTCCCTGCATGAAATACGGCACGCTAATGATCATTGAAGTGTATCTCCAAATCACTAATGTATGAACTTGAAATAATAACAACGTGAAACGAAGTTATAAGTTCAAGAAAGATTGTTTTATAGACAGTTAAATGGATGCGTTTGAGCGATAGTGACAAGAGTGGAAATTTTTACAAATTAAGTATGAATTTGAATTGTTCTTTAGTTCCTGTATTAAATGTACTATTTTAAAAAGAAAATTCTAAAACATATTGCTCACTACGAGCACACAAAAACTGTCCGCTAACCGATATTAATGCCGGATGTTTTTTCAAAACCTTCAATGGGGTCGTTTCCAAAATTTTAAAAGTATTTTTTTCTGAAAGAGCATGCTTAAAAACATAGGATCTGACCATTTTTTAAGTAATTTATTTAAGTTTAATGTTTTTAAAAAATTACTTAAATCTGTGCGCTTTCATTGTTTACGGCTTCTGTCGTGTGACATCACAAATGATGAAATGCCATTCAATGTCGCCATTCACAGAACAAAATATTTAATTCGCATCTTTACTCCCGTGTATTGGCAACGATATGGTTGATAGCAAGCGTAGAGCGCAATTTTAATTCGCTGCTTCATTATCATAACGTGAAAACATGGAAGAAAGATGCACCAAATTGCATCATTTGTGACGTCATAAAGACCATGCCTTGTTTGAAAAATCGGACATTTAAAAAAATTAATTTAAAAAAACTGTTGGGAAAATGAAAGTATTTTCTGGGTCCATGTAATTTTGTTTGCTTACTCTATCCATTTCAATGACTAAAAGTAGTACTTTTGACCATTACTCGAAGCTAAGTGAAGATGATTCATTCCACTCTAATTATAACTGACAACTATCTTCAAAATGCCAGAAAACGCCCATTTACATTACGTGTATTGTTTGAAAATTAACCCAGCCATTTAACGGTTAGTTTCAATACAATTACTTATTAGTTTTTTTTCTCCAAACAATAACTAATAAGTTTGGTAAACATTTGTTTCAAAACGAACGTATAAATGCATCATCTGTTACATTTTATCCTCTTATAAATTTGAAGATTTAATTATTGGAAATAAAAGTTGTTTTCTTAGAGAAACATTCAATTAAAAATCTATTTTTATAATTTTCGAGTTTTTTTCCCCCACTTCGTTTCTTTTGTATGCGATTTCTCTGTACTTTCTATTATCAATCATATTTTTCTTTTCACTCTTATTAAAATGATGAATTGCATTCTTTTCATTAAATCGTTGTTAAAGCGCTTAAATATATTTGAAAAGTACTGCTAATTATTGTATTTATATTAATTAAGAGCATCGTGTTTATCCTTCTAAATTTTTACTAATTTGCTTCTTTTTCCTAATTTCTTAAAACTAACGTGAGGTTAAGTTATAGAGATGAGCATGTCGTTTTTTTCAATTATCCGTTCATCATAAATCGTTCACATTTTTTACCCGTTCATTGAACTCGTTCATTTGAATGACATTATTCATGCAAAAAAGTTGCATGTGATCTCTCTGCGAGAGTTACTCACGTACATTGAAAATATTTCATTTTATCATTAATATTCTTTAAAGGAAAATCGGCTAAAACTGGCCAACAGTAAGAAATGTACCAATAAAAATTTGATCAAAAAATATTTTGCTTAGGTTTAGATGTATGGAGCAATTATAGTTCACTTTTTAAGCTATTTCTTTGTGATCGAATGGTAAGATTCCTGTTTTCCATTCCAAAAGTCGTAGTTTTATTCTAGCTTGATACAGATTTAAATGAATTAATTTTATTTAATAAAATAGTAATAATAAGTAAATAAAAGGGACGTGATGTCAGGAAATTAGAAAAAAATAACCTTTAAAAAAATACCGAACACTGTCTTCTCTAAAACGTTTTTAATGCTACAAAAATAGTAATAAATTTACCACAAAATACGAAATTACCTGAAATAGTGTACAAATTCAGAATCGAAATATCATATTTCCAAGTGCAGTATGGTCACGGATGAAAAGATATAAAACTATTGATTTTGAATGTGTAAAAAAATGAAAGTAATATCAAAAGATAATAAAATAAATTAAGAAATAAAATGAGACAGAGAGAGAGAGAGCTATAAAATAAATAACAATCTTTCAAAAGAACGGCCGTTCATTTTTAGGAGATCTTATTTCACCGTTCATTTTAAGGAGTCGGTCCTTCATACCCGTTCGTTCATGAGCGACACATCCATATTAAGTTAGAAACCACAACATACCAGTTTGACTCTGTCACCCTCTACGATTCTTCCCTTAGTTGCTATTAAAGATAAGTTCGGGCTCATTTTTGAGTGCCCGGGCCCGCCCGACCCCGAAAACCTGTAACCGAACCCGCCCTAGCCCGGGTGATATTGTCTCGGACTAAAATCCGAGTCCGCCCGAGCCCGAAGGAAACTTTCTTGTATCAAAAAGTGAACCTTCTACAGTCGGACGTGATCTCTCTCTCTTAATGAAAAACGTCAAATGTTCTTCATTAACAGAAGTTTCTGAATTTTCTCAAAATGCTCCACTTCAAATGCATTACTGTATGACACATTGCAATAGTAATCGCAAAAGAAACAAGCAGTAGAATCCATGTCAATTCAACAAGGGCTGTAACATGATGATCTCAGATTTTTTTGAATTTTTAACACATGTTAAAATTCATAAAAAATTAAGAAATGCTTTTTTTTTTTTTGCACAAAAACATTTCTGGGCCGAAATACAGGCCGCAAAAGATGGCGGTTCTGTCATGATTTCTCACTTGGGATTTTCGTCAAAATCTTTAAAGTACATTATCTTAGGAACGGTAGAATTTATTTTGTTGCGGTTTGTTTTATTTAAAAGGAAATTTTTTCTTGTTTAAAAACATATGCTACATTTTGAAATATGTGCTTTAGTTTTATTCCACAGTCTTTTGAAAAAAATAAATAAATAATGTTTTTGATTTTTCTCAAGTATGTCAATTTCAAAAATGTTCATTTTTCTACAGTTTATTAGTACCACTAAGCACTACGTTAGCTGAAAAGGAGAGCTTCCGCTTTTTCGTTTAACAAACTTTAGAGGCATTTGAAAAAATTAGGGTTTTTAAGGAACTCTTTACATAATTGCAGGCCTGAAAATTCAAAAAAAAAAATCGCAACAAGTGGCCAAAAAACAGTTTTAATTAGTTTACATAGCGAAATTTTCATTTTGAGTCTTTACTTTATCCAGGAATTTTATTTTATATGAAAACTAGAACGCGGTCTCCAGCCGATTCGCTGTATTTCCACACGCAACTTTTCAGCGTAGCGCCGAAAGAATTGTTAAGCTAAATGTTCTCACTAATTTTCATATCCTGAACAAAATGGCTACTCAAAATGAAAATTTCGCTAGATAACTTAATTAAAAGTGTTTTCCGGCCACTTGTTGCGAAAAGTTTTCTTGAATTTACAGGTCTGAAATTACGTAAAGAATTCCTTAAAAACACTCATTTTTTCAAATTTCTCTAAAAATCTGTTAAACGAAAAAGTGGAAGCTCTCCTTTTCAGAAAACGTAGTGCTTAGTGGTACTAATAAACTGTAGAAAAATGAACATTTTTGAAATTGACTTACTTGAGAAAAATCAAAAACATTAGTTAAAACTTTTTTTTTTCAAAAGACGGTGGAAAAAATACTAAAGCACATATTTCAAAATGTTGCATATGTTTTTAAATAGGAAAAAATATCCTTTTAAATAAAACAAACCGCAACAAAATATGTTCTATCGTTTCTGAGATAATGTACTTTAAAGATTTTGACGAAAATCCGAAGTGAGAAATCATGACAGAACCGCCATCTTTGGCGGCCTGTATTTCGGCCTAAGAATTTTTTTGGGCAAAACAAAAAAAAAAGAAAGAAAACAACGTATTTCTTGAATTTTTATGAATTTTAACATATGTAAAATTCAAAAAAATCCGAGACCATCATGTTACAGCCCTTGTTGAATTGACATGGATTCTACCAAGTGTTAATTTATTTTCTGTGTTTTTTTCTGGTGAAATTTCAACAATTTTAACACTGATTGAACTTAATTTAAATGTTCCTTTCTTTTTAACGCAGTAGGAAAATGTTTATTTGCTTTGAATCTGTTTGGAAATTGACGATTGAATATCTTATCTTGAGTCCCAGCCTGCCCGAGCCCGAAACCTATTTTCGGTTCCAGGGCCCGAGTACGTTTCATCTGTAGTTGCTATCACTAGAGAAGAGGAAAATGCACTTTCTTAAAAATAAGGAAAGAGCTCTTTACTTTTTTTTTTTTTTTTTTTTTGAAAATGACAAGTAAATCATTTGAAATGAATTAAGCACAAACCTCACGAACGAAAGTTTGATACAACTGTCACAAAAGTTTGAAAACCGAAAACCCAAATGGTAAACGTATAGACAGAAGTGTTTCAATTGATCATTGAAGTTTCCTCCCTATCTTTTTCAAACTGTCGCGTTTGTAAATAACAAAAATGTATTTGCTAGTTATTCAGGTCCATCAACATATTGTACTTTTGTAAATGTAATTAAATACATAAAGGGCGTCGATTGAAGACCTTGTTTCCAGAGGTCGTTAAGTCAAAATTTTCAAAATTGACTTTTTGATGGAAAAGGTATAGTAGCAAATGTCTGACAATATGTTTACAATAAGTAGATTTTCCAAACAAAATTTAGCCTAGCTGAAAACGGAGGGGAAAATTTGTGTTTTTTTTTTTTTTTTTTTTCGAAAAGAATGATTATGTCATTAAGGGATTCAATCAAATTTATCTAATCGCAGCTTTCCTTACGGAGATCACGGGGTTTGTTTCACGAGGAAGCTCGGAAAAAAATTATATATATATATAAATATATATATATAAAGGAACTAACAAATTGTAGAAAATTTTTTACTCTTGTAAACAATTTCGTAACAATCTTGTGTTGTTATAAACAAAAATAAAATTTTTAACGAAGATTTGTGATAACTTACTATCTTCCAAAATACTGTTTCTAAAATTTTTGCGGTATTTACGCGAAAAAAAAACTTTAATTTTATTTTTAAATGAAATTAAGTTATCATTTCGTTATTTGTTTGTGTCAAAAAGGAGTAAGTCACAGAGTTTGGTTCCAAAAGGGATTAAGTCATTTTTTTTCTTTTTTGATTCCTAAATAGTTATATTATCAGGAATTTATTAACTATATAACTAAGTGTTCTTATTATCCATAGATTAATAGGAAAAACGAGATCTTCCATTAACTCAATATTAAATCTTACATGAGAAAAACCATTTTTTTTTTTCAAGAATAGAAAATAATGACTGAACTCCATTTGAAAATAAGCTTTTCAATTAACTTCAGAGCTAGCAGATTCGGATCATACCCGGCAAGAATGTCAAGGATCCCAGACAACTGTTTTGGCAGCAAATGAAAGAAATTAAAATTTAATTCATAATTATATATATTTTTTTTAACTTGAAAAAAAAGTGCTCATTTTATCATCTTAATTCTCCGCTGTCTCGGGAAGAAAGATGTGTAGTTAAATTTACAGCGCTACTCTAAAGTTTGACATTACAATTTCATGTACACTGTAGGAGAATTGATTCATCGTCAAAAATATTTGAAATTTTACCTTTAATCTTGCTAAAATACCCTCAGAATATGCTACTGGCCTCCTCTGGTCCAGTTGTCACTTTGTTAAATAAAATTTCGTATCGTATAACTCGGTATTCGAAAGAGAAAAAGAAGGGAGAAAGCTGAAAATTTCATCCGAATGAGAGAAAAAGTAAAGATTAAGTAAAATTTACTCTTTTGGTAGTTACTGTTGTGGCACTTAAAATAGAGTTGTTTCCTAGTTAGCAGATTTGATTTTTTTTCTTTCCCCTCCCCCCTTTTCTTCTTTTCCTCATTTTTTTTCTCCCCCCTCCCCTTTTTTTTTTTGTTCTTTTCTCCTTTTTTTCTTTTTTCCGAATTTCCTCCCCCTTTTCTCTTTTCTTTTTTTTTGGGGGGGGGCGGGAGGGGGCGGGCGACATAACTGACAACTGGCTCGCCTTGGCTCTCAGAGACCCTGGGAGTACCCTCGCGTGGAGACCAGTAGACTTAAAAAAGGATAAGACATCAACTACGGACAAGTGAAAACAATGAGTAATCTTGATTGCTCAAAAAAAAAGCAACGTATGAGTCACCCTTCAGTTACACGTTGACTACTTTTCCATGCAATAGTTTTCATTTTAAAGTCTTTCTTTTCTTCTGCAACTTTCCGCTACCACTTATTAGGTCGAGCTTGTGCGGGACGGGAAAATTGTCTCTTCGGTAGAACGATTCAGAAAAACTTACGTCAAAAATTACTCCAACAGCCTTTTGAAGTTAATTAAAACCTCTTCTGTCCACCTGCCGTTGTTTACCCGAAGAAGAGTGAAAAAAAAAAAAAAAAGAACAGAAATCCTTCATCAATGTAGGACGAGTCGTAACACATGGCAGGCAGCGATTGGGCGATTAGTGGGGAGGTCGAAAAGAGTGCTTCGCTCAGAGTCCTATTTTATGTTCCAACTGGGTAAAATGGTGTTTTGAATGTAAGGGGGAAAAAACACGATTTCAGATACAGTTAACTGGCCAATTGGATCTTTTATTTATTTTAGAAGGGCCGCTTGACTTATTGTTGGTTTTAATGGATGAATAAGAAATTTTTGCTTTTTCGGCACTTTTTCCAGCTCATGGCACAGATTTCGCCTGGAACAAACATCGTTCTGTCTCCATTACGAAAGGGATGGGCCCGCGTTTTTTTCGGGTTTCGATCTAATTACGAATTTGGATCCTCCGAGGTTGGTTCGGTCACTGGAAAGTTTTTCTTGCGTAGAAATAGAATGTTTTCTTCTTTTTTTATAAACATTAATCTGTTATATACAGCCTAAATTTATTTTATTCTCTGACATTATTTTCTGTGTTCGTCAACGTGGGAAATAGAACCTTGTGATGTCAAAAGTCTCTCTTTTTCATTGGAAACAGCCTGTGCTATTTTTTTTACCATACTAACTATTGTTGAAAATATCAAGTTCAATATCTCACCAAGAAATAAGTTAAATCTAGCAAAATGTAGAAGCAACATTTTTGTTGGAGATAAGTCTCACCAATAAGATGACTTCAGCTAAATTGTGCAAGAATCAATCAATTTCTTTTTGAAACATTGAACTTCTTTTAAAAAGAGTGTCAAATTGGTAATAAGCGAAAGACCAAGTGTAATGAGGGAAGGGACGGATACAAGGGAGGGGAGATCGCCCCTCCCTTGAGAGGCTCTAAACCGGAAATTTTTCGAAAATGAAGCTCAAAAAACGCAAATTTAGACGAAATTCACTGATGTTGGGAGAAGGGAGGGTTGGCTTTGGGACCCAATGTCGGAACTGTTTTGGAATTGAGACCAAAACCTTTGTGATCAATGTTTTAAAATCAGTATACATAGTAAAAAGTAAGTAATAAAAATCAATCGCTTCTCCCTTGAAAAATTTCTGGATCCGTCCTTGAATGAGGGATTAACCATTCCCCCCTCAATCGGTAAGATTATATCGAACCTGTTTTGATGTGAATGAATTATTTTTCAGTTCCTTCAGTCATTTTGCGACGGGTTTTCGAATTTCGTAGAATATTCATAGATACATGACAAGTTATTTTAGAATCGGAGATGCGTTTCTAGGGATCCAGAGTCGGAGTTGTATTGATTTTGGGGTAAATGAGTCCGAGTCGGAGAGTCAACAATTCAAGGAGTCAGAGTCTCGTTTTTCCCTCGACTCCTGGAATTGTTAAGCTTTGGAACTTTTATTGCTTATAAATGATTCGATTCGATACATTTATTTGAAGCATCGTTTGCATGGTAGTTGCACTTTTTATATTATTTTATGAAAATTGGTTAGCTATTTTAATCGAATTTTTCACGTTATTTAATGGCTTACTACTTTATTTGTGGATTATTTTACATTTTAACGGATTATTTGAGTTAATCCGCTGCTTGTTTTGAATTTTAATGAAACCTTTAGTCTTCTCGAATGAACAGCTTTGTTTTGTTTAGAAAGTTCATTAAAAAGGACAAAATCACGTATCGTCGTATCGCCAAACAAAACATTGAACAAACATGGAGACAATTGAATAAAGCAAAAAATGATCGCCAAGGTTTAAAATGCGCCAAGTGCTCCTGAACTAAAATTTTTGGGAGACGGGGAATTTTCAATTCGCCGAATGAAACACCAAATTTTACCAAATGATAAAATTTGAGAATTGCATTTTTTAAATTCTTGTTTCAAATTTCAATTTTGCAAAGCTTTCTTCAAATTTGCCGAATCGTCAGACAAGTTTTGCCGTGTAAGAACGTCACAGCGACCTCCCATCCCCCTCTGCAAGTGACGTACCTGTAACGGAAAAGTACTCTTTTAACTATTTGCGAAACAACTTTTCTGTAAAAAAAATGCCAATTTTTGTTACTACATGCAAAGTTAAAAGTTTGAAATTTTCATTCGATCCATTGTCATCTATTTGTACAGAAGGTGGTCAAATTATTATCAAACTTTTCTGTATTTTTATTGTTTTTTAATTTTTTTTAATTGTTGCATTTTAAAGTTTATTCAAGAAATAAATTAAACATATTAAACGTAAAGTCCTTTCTGATCGATACTATAAATAGGTAAAAATATAATTATTTAATGTTTTATAACTCCGCCTTTTGCTGCTATCATGGCTTGGATGTAACTTGGCATACTTTCAGTACATGATATGGCTACTTGAGTTACCTAGCATCATACATAAAATCGTTAATTTTTTCCAAAAATCACTCCCAAGACTAGTTTGTAATTAGAAATTTTAACGATATTGACACTGACGTTTATCACATTTAAAATATATTTTTAAAAAATGAAAAGTAAAGTGTTGCCAGAATAATATTTAAACTTTTAAATAAACCGTAAAATGTGTTCAAATAATAATACTATGTAACAACAATGAAGAACAATAAGAATACAGAAAAGTTTGAGTACAAAAATTTTACCACCCTCTGTAAAAGTCACTTCCACTCTCTCTCTCTTTCCTTTTTTTTTTTTTTTTTTTTTTTCTAACTAAACAATTTTTTTTTCTAAGAAGCTTAAATAAGCGAGAAAAAGAAGCTCATAAAATAAAGCCGTAGACGAAGAGGAAATCATTAAACGTCAAGATGTTCAAAGCTGTAAAAATAAAATATTTAGAACAGCTTTCTTGCATGAGAGGAAACTTCGCAGAAAGCGTTTCTATTTCGAAACGATACCCACTTGTTCGAATGGCACGATCGATTTTCACGCTACGTATCGATAAATCATCTCTTTTTTCTTATGAGTCAGGTTGTCTGGTAGTAAATCGAATAAAAATATTGCAAGTTATTTCCAATACTGTTTTAGTTCATCCACGTGAAGTGAAGCAAAATTTTATTTTATTAATTTAAAAACTAGAAAGTCGCCCGTCAAGGTATGACGAGTGAAAACTGCTTCTGCTCTTCTACATTTGAACAAAGCCATTGCGTGTTTGGTGATATTTTGATAGTTGAAATTGTAACCCTGACTCCAGTGGATGAACCCTAAACTCCAGTAGATAGCGTTCATTGTTTTTTATTTCTTCATTCCCCTGAAATGACACAGTCTTGCCAGTAAAACTGTTAAGTTACCGGATCGAGTTCAGCCTTGTCACAATAAAACTTTTCCCTTGCATGTTAAACATTGCCAAAACAAATTTCGCCACTCCAATAAACTATAGGGGGCGCTGCAGCCACTGTCTAATGGCGGATGAAAAAGATAAAACAAACAAATGCCGTAACTTAGACCTTGCTTTGACGCTTTGTGAATGACAGTAATTTTTCATTGTGTTTATGGGAAGTTTTCTCTTCTATTCTTCTGAAAAACATTACACCACAAACTGTCTGAAGCCTGTAATTTACCCCAAAGAAAACACGTGGAATGGATTATTTTACCTTTTTCGGAAGTATTATTAATCACCGCACGGTAGCGTATTTGAGCTCTGGAGTTGCGAATTATCAAATTACCATGCCAAGGCGCGAGTTTCATTGTTGAAACACGTCGGTTACTCGATCATCCGCTATTATTTATATGAGGATATAGCTGTATCTATTTTTAAATAGAAAGTAGGAAATATGTATCAGAAATTGTATGAAATATAATCTATTTCCTATTTTTACATTTTGGAAAATTGATAAGGATGAACTTGATGTTGTTGTTGTCGTGTGCCAGCTAGGCTGGCGATTTAAGGTGAGCTGCTTAACTTTTCCAACTGTATAGTAATTTGGTGTGAAGTTCGACTTCCACAGTACACACATGCCATAAGGACCCGTTCACAGAATAGGCAACCATTCACAGCACAACAACAATTCACACAAAGGAAGGACAAGGACAGGAGGGAGAAAGTACATCCATGCCCGAGCCGGGATTCGAACCCGGGACCACCTCATCGCGGTCAGACTCCTGTGACTACTACACAAGGCGGCAGATAATCTTGACATTGAGTGCCTTTAAAATGGGAAGACAAACTTTCGGAGGAAGTAGATACCATTTTAAGGAATTATAATTGTGCGCGTTTCCACCAGATGAGGATTCTTCGAAGACCGTATGTTAATTAGAACGGTTGGAATATTTTTTCTAGTTAAACGTAATTGACAAGGATCACTTGCAATCGCCTAATGCTGTCAAAGATCCCGTGCGAAGTACTGTAGCGAAATTAATATTAATAAAGAAAAAATAACTATAATGTAATAGTCATAGACTGTTAAATTTGTTTGCCACTAAGTAAGTTAAAAATAAGTGACATTTTAATCCTGTTAAAGCGTTTTTGCGAGTTTGTTCCAAGTAGGGGGTGGGGGGGGGGGGGTGAAAGTTTTTTTTATCTCTTATGTACAAATGTACATTTATGCGCATTTTAATGGAACGTTTAATGGTGTGTTATGATTTTTTTTTTTGAGCAATCACATTGCTTATTGTTCTCACTTGACTGTTTTTTGGCGTTCCTATGATTTTATTTTCCCCCCGCCTCCTTCAGCAGCACCACCATCGACCGGCCCGTCCCGATGCTGCTCCTCTAGCGAAACCCGTCTCCAGGTTGTGTCCATATCCTGAATGCTCACGCATACATACACACCTACACACACACACACACGCATATATACATACACTTTCACACACACACATACCAACACACTCATGCCTGCACACAGACACAAGCACACACGCTTACACACATATAAATACACTCACGCCTACTCACATATAAATACACACACGCCTACACACATATGTACACACACATACCCACACACATACAAACCCACGCCTACCCCATATACATACACACACGCCTAATACACATACATACACACACGCCTACACACATACATACACACACGCCTACACACACACATATGCACACATACATACCCACACAAACACACACATACCAACACACTTTTGCCTGCACACAGACACAAACACACATGCCTACACACATACATACACGCACTCGTGATTGCGAAAAACATAATTTGAATTCTAGATGTCAAAATTCAAATTAATTTTATTTATTTGAGTATTGTTTTACATTTAAACCACTTTGAATGACGTAATTTACTTGTATGGATGATTATTTTATACTAGAAAATCCCTAGTCAAGGTATGGCCGGTGAAAATTGTTTCACCATTTGAATGAAGCAATTGCCTGTTTGGTGATATTTTGATAATTGAAATTTTAACCCTAACTCCAGTGGATTAACCCTAAACTGCAGTAGATAGCGTTCATAGTTGAACACTTTTTCGTTTCCTCACTCTCCTAAAATGAGTCTTACCAGTAAAACAATGTGGTGGTTTCCTTCAGTCAAAAGCACTACTTTTAGTCATTGAAATGGATAGAATGAGCGAAAAAAAAAACAACATGGACAGAAAAATACTTTTATTTTCCCAACCGTTTTTTTTTATTATTATTTTTTTTAATGTCCGATTTTTCAAACAAGGCGTGGTCTTGATGATGTCACAAAAGATGCACTTTGCCGCATATTTCTACTACGTTTCCATGTTATGATAATCAAGCAGCGAATTAAAATTGCGCTCTGCGCTTGCTATCAACTACATCGTTGCCAATACACGTGAGTAAAGATGCGAATTAAATATTTTGCACTTTGAATGGCAACACTGAATGGCATTTTATCATTTCTGATGTCATCGGCAGAAGCCGTAAACAACGAAAGCGCTCCAATTTAAGTAATTTTTTAAAAATATTAAACGTAAACAAATTTATCAAAAAATGGTCAGATCCTATGTTTTTAAGATCCTCTTTCAGAAAAAAATACTTTTAAAATTTTGGAAACGACCCCCATTAAATGACCGATTCCAGTTCAGTCTTGACAAAATAAAGCATTTCCCTGGATATCGAACATTACCAACAAATATTATCAAATTATCATGACGTGGCGCGATTTTCATTGTTGATGACGTTAGTAGCGTTACTCGATCATTCTCTATAATATATATGAGGATATTAAAAGAATTTTTAATCTTAATGGACTTGTGTGCTCATTAAAAAGACAAAATAATTCATTATAGTATCGCTAAACATGTAGTTTTCATGTAGATTCCACCACACGTGGAGATATATATCATTAGGGCTGCCATACAGTTGTAGAATGTCACCAACTTGAAAATCGTTCATGTCCAATATTGATAAATCCAATTATTTCGCCAAGGACTAGCTACAACATTCGAGCTTTTTTTTTTTTTTTTTCATATTCTCACAGGTATCATTTACCCCATGAGAGAGATGATTTTGAAAAGACAGAGTGTTTGTATGAAAACTACTACTTGTTGTTAAGACAATACCCCCAAATAGTTGAGCTGCGGATAAATGAAATTTACTCTACACTGTGAAAAACTGCAACTTTTCGTTATTTCTTTAAACTTAAGACGAAAAATATATTCAATTGCTTTTGGTCTGTGCCGTCGATTGCAGCTGTGGCAAACTTCCCATCGATACACGTGGATATTCAGAGCTAAAGCATCGAGCCATATTTGGTGAAAATAATATGGAGGTCAAGATTTCTTTCTTCTTCTCCGAATAAGCACCATATCTGCTTTCAGATATTCTAGTTTAACAAATAGATATCGGGTTTTTTTTCCACGTTATCTTCTGAAATGATGTATTTTTATCATTGATGACACAGAAAACATTTTTTTTTAATCCTGCTTTTCCATCGAATTGATTCTAGCGTGTTCGATTTTCTCATGTTTATTAGTTGATATTATTTATCAACGTCGATAAACAATATGGTTCACGTTATTTTTAATCAATATGTTTGAGTTTGCCTTGAAAAGAAAAAGAAAAAAGGCCCGTATAGCTGGTTCCAATAGAAGGATGTGATATTGAAGTTATTTCTTTATGTAACCAAGGATTTTTTTTTTTTCTAAACATGGGCGGCATCAAAACAAATGTTTTGTAAGACCAGCAAGGAAAATTGTGTAACTTTCTTGGAATCTTGTCTAACAATTTGTCGTTTTATTAGTAAGAAATAATTCTCAAGTTCTTTATGTATCATTCAGTTGAAGATAAAATGCTGTCCTTGTGCTATTGCGACACTATTGAGTAACGGAAAATAGAAACCAATAAACCAGTTGCATCGCTACTGGGGCGGGGGCGGGGGACCCCAAGTTGTCATCCGTCTTGGGGGTGACACCCAAAGTGGAAATGCAAGTGTTTGAAAAATATGAAGCTAAAATGCATTTTTAATGCTACAAATTTGAAAATTTTCCCGGAGGGGCTAGGTGTGTGTAACCACAGATATCCGTCCCGGGTGTCATCCATGCTAGGTACGCCACTGAATAAACTTCAGTGTCTAAGCTTTTGTTATTAAAATGCATTAGGATGGTCAAGTTCCCGAAAAGAGAAGCTATATTTAATTTATAACTGCTTGAATGCGCTGAAAATCGGGCTAAAAGTAAGAAAAATGGTTTAAATAACGAGAATTTTTACATTTTGAAGGGAACTTGTATCTTAATTTTTATCTACGAAGAAGCAGCGGTGCAGCGAAGGTGGGTTTTTGGGGTTTAAACTTCACAGAACCGTGTTGGCAGAAAAAATTTTGGCTGTGGATATGGTTTATTTTAATCGTCTTTTATGGTCAAAAACGGAAAGTTCCTGCATCATTGGGGGAAGGTTTAATGTATCACGAAATACCCACGTAGATAAGCCACTGCGTGAAAGAGCTGTTTGGCCAATTCCCCCCCCCTCCCCCTCCCGGAGAAACTCGGTTATGCGCAGGTCCGATGATGTAGTTATGTAATGTATGATTTTGAATGGGAAACACCTTAATTTAGAATAAAATAAAATATTCTCACGAAAATAACGCTAATCTTTTCTGAAACTTTTAAATTGTATTTATCAATTTTAATAATCATCAACAATTAATCATTTTTTATTGATTCTCCTTTTATTTGTGTGTAACAAAGTATCAATGGTTTGTACATAAGTAATTTATGAAGAATTTAAAAATATTTCGTTTAGTTTGTTACACGCGAAGTGTGAGAGAATGGATAGTGAATAAATCGGCCGAAAAAAAATGATTCTAACATAAAGAAAAGAAAATCTACAACTACAAATCTTGCAAAAAAATGGAATAATGATTCTAAAATTTATTCCGTTTTCACTTCCAAGAAGAAAAAAAAACTTTTTTAATCCATCAATGCAAATGCAATATAGTGGATATTCTCAATGTAACTCGCTAGACTCAAATTAACAACTACGGGGGAAAAAAGTACGACCATCTTGTTTGTTGTCTGTAGAATTCAAAGTGACTAAGAAAATATACTATTTAGATTTCTTGAAAATAGAACCACATTCAATGAGATTGTTTTTCGGATTTTCGAAGAAAATGTCGTGATGTAAATAAAAAAGAAATTTTCATGCATTTTTTTTTCTCCAAGTCATGTCATTTTCAAGCTATATTTATATCAGTACATAGATGCCTTAACGAGGTACGGGGAGATATACCGTATCTCACGGTGAGCAAGACCCACACATTAAGGGGTAAACTCCCAGCTGGGTTGACGCCCAGCACGGGGACCTTCCCCGGCGCAATAAGCATCAAGCGCGTCCGTAGCATGATACGACTATCGACCGCCGCACCCAGCCGTGCGGGGGGCCCGCTACGCGGACCCCCCGGGCGGTGGAACCTAAGGCCTACGGCTAAGAGGTGGGGTGCGTGCGGAGAAAAGTACATAGATGCCTCACTTACCAAATCGAATAACTCCATAAAACAAAAAGTAGATAATAGTTATGAAGAAGATGGTGTTATCCATAGGAGTAAATAGGACCTCGTGCAATATTTTCTGTCATCACATGGTCAGAAATGTACTGAACCAAAACTTTAATATAAATTCACTTGCTAAGCATTGATAAAGCACTATTAAAGCAGAAATGAGGATTTTTTTAAGAAGTGGAGTTAATCGATTTGACAATTGAGGCATCCATGTAACGATGATGTGAAAAATAATTTTGTTACTGTATTGTTATATTGTTATTGAATTTCTGCCCGATTTTGAAACAAATTTTAATTCCTTATGATTTGATACTGGGACATTAAAAAAAATAAATAAATAAATATCCCTATTCTTCCAGAGAAAAGTATTTTTGAACATTTGTAAATGACGAATGTACAAACAATTGACACCTGATTAAATTATTTTAAATAAATAATCACATTAAAACGTTATTAATTGGTGGTGATTATCAAATCAATATTTTTTTTTTGGAGAATGACACTGACGCGAGAATAATTTCATACTTCACGCCATGGAATTAGGGGCCTGAACTTGCCTGTAAGTATGGCTTTGTTGTTATATTAGGCTCTGCTCAGTGAAAATCTCCTTCAGGCATTTGCCTGAGTGAGTGTAACTTATGCACCTTATGTTACTTTTTCTGCCAGGCAGCTCGCATGACGTCACCTACATTGAAGATACATACTGCCGTGGGTAGAGCCATTTGAAAAGCACAGTCTGACTTATCCGACATTTTGATTCCAAGATGAAATTGGATCCAACCTCGTTTCTAGTATTTATAAATATGTTATAATATTCGCGGATTGCTATGCCGTAAAGCAATTGATGATAAGTTGAGTAAAATGTCACTTAAGGTCAATCTAGAAAGATAAACTTAGTTCACAAATTCAACAAAAATGTATCGGTAAATGTTTACTGTAATAAAACTCATTTTCACACCTTATTTGTTTTTTATTTGTATTGATTAAATCGTCTTCATTTACAGAATAAAATAATCAAACATCAATGAGGCAACACACCTAATGTTAGGACACCAGTTTTTTGCAATAAGGCTTTAGTACAAATACTATTTTTTTTCCAACAATTTTGGAACCAAAAAGTCGGATAAGTCAGCTCCCCTTAAAAAGGAGCCTTAGCCGTGGGCAACTAAACAACAGTATCTGCAGAAATGAGTTTTCGAGATAGTTGAAGAAAAGCGCTTTTGATTTAATACTATCAATCGGGAAATGTTGGAACGAGACCTTTTCTTCGCACTTTTTTTTCAGCAGAAACCAAATAAGCAATCTTGTACAAAAAAAAAAAAAAAAAAAAGCTAATGTACAATAGATGACAAAAATACAAAAATATGAAAAATTAAAAATTTGCAGTTGCTGCCCTTTACCTGCCCACTGCAGTACAATAATATTGTGTCAGTTTGGTGGTTAGAAAATGTCAATCAACGATGTGCCTGTTTGTATTAAGATTTTTAATTTTTGTAAACCAACACTTTTTTTTGCGGGAGGGGGGGGGGGTATATTAAATTCAATTTATCGTAAAATATTGACATTTCACCGTTGCATAAGTTTTTTCTGGAACCTTTTTCATCGAACCACTTAAATTCTAAGCAAAAAACGTGAGACTTAACAGCTAAAGCTTCACGTTGCCAAAAAAGAAAAACTACTTCAGCAAACGAAATCAATCTTGCTAATAGCTACAGGAAATAATTGGATTTCATTTCCTGTAGAAAAAGGGGGGGGGGGAGGGGGTCCAAAATTTTCCCTTCAATATGATTGGTGTAGTGCGTACTGTTATGAAACAAAATTAGAAGCGAAGCTATACGCTTAAAATGTCTTAGACCGTTTCTAATATGCGCTACAGAACACTTTCAGTAAGGCATCGTGTTTTAAAAGCTGTTGCTAGTCTTCTGTTGACGCATCGTAAAAACAATAAATAAATAAACTAAAATACAGATCCAGGTGGATCGAATCAATCAAAACAATGGAACTTGATTAGTAATTGCGAAAAAAGTTTGTCGAAAGCTGTTTCGTATCTAAAAAAAATGCATTTATTTTTTTCCTCATTTTCAAAATCCGAATAAAATTTTTTTTCTGTTCTTGTGAACTAGACTGTCAACAAACAGGCCATCTAACTCATTCAACATTTTCTCAGGTAATGACGAAGATTATGTACGCACACACACACACATACGCGTGCACACTAAACAAAATCTTAAATGCAAAATACATTTGAATCTTTTTACAAAATGTCAGTTTTTTCAGCTGCAAAAGAAATTTTAACTTTTTGCGTCTTGCACTCTTGATTTGATTAGATCTCAATTTTCATTTATCAAAAAGGATAAAATAAATTTATTCTCTCTAACTCCACTATTAAACTTTAATGTCCCCTCAGACGGAACATCCGAGTGCTATGCTAGAATCAGTCCCCAAGGGACAACGGAGTGCAAATCTTTAATCATACCGAGTCAAACACTGTTCGAACCACAACGCATACAGAGGAAAAATAAGCAATTATCTATTAAAATTCTGGCCGGAGCGCCAAAGTCAGTTTCGAACATCATTAACAACTACCTGCAAATCCTCATCGGGACCGAACAGTCGAGAAACTCCAACATCTAATAATGATGTGGTGCATAAATCTAGCTTGTCATACGACGCGAAAGAAAAGGGACGAGGTCAATCACGTGGTTGCGATAGCCAATGAGAGTGGTGTGTTTCTCTTCGGTCTTATGGAGTATGCCATCATGCCACTGTCCGTGGCCCCTGGGGGTCACAATAGTAAAACGCTCTGAGAAGTAATAAAATAATCATATGTTGTGGCTATTTCGGGGTTTGTATGATTAGTAGTGATTGACATAATTGAGACTGAAATTATGCATATTTTTAGAAATTATGCAGTATTTGCCCAGCATTGTTTCGTTTTCAGAGCTGGATAGCTAAAGTTATGTTTTAATACCTTGTTTTGACAGAAAATTGATTATGTCACATCAATTTTTTTTTCCGAGAATCACATATGCGGGAGCAATTTTTTCAGATTAAGCTATATTTTGGGACCATAACAAGAACTCATTTACAAGAAACGTCCTTTAATGTTAGAGCACAAAAGGCTTCGGAGTCGAAGTCGAAATGATTCAGGTAGCTGTAAAAGAGTCGGAGACGGAGGTTTTAAAATTTCAGGAGTCGGAATCGCTCATTTCCCTCCGAATTTGCATCTCTGTTAGCACTGCGGAGTCGGAGCTGGACTCATTTTGGAGTAAAAGAATCGAAGATTTTCAAATTCCAGGATCAAGATCGGAGTCGGTCATGTTCCTTCCAATTCCGTAGACCTAAAAACACACACACAGACAAATATGCAAATGCTTTTTGACAAGTGTTTCAGAGTTACAAAGAACAACTTTTTCAATGCAGAAAAGATGTGAGCTTATGAATGTAGGAACATTCAACGGAGCTGGATGTCGTGTCTTTTTCCCATAAGCTCACATCTTTTTTCATTGAGAGAGGGGTTTCCTTTAGACCCGAAACACTTCTCTGTGAGTTTTAATGAATATATACTTTTTGATTATGCTTTGATCAGTTTTACATTTTAGCATATTAAATTATAACAGTTGCTTATCATTCATTTTAAAATTAAGGTACTCGTCATCAAATGTTCTCATTACAGTACTTACTTAGTTTTACATAACACTAGTAGTACCCGCACGGCTTTGCCCGTAGTAGAAAAATTAAAAGTTCTTTTGGTTCGCCTGTATATTTACAAATTATATGTGGTGAATTTCTCGCCAATTGACTTTCTCGTGTTACGGTTCCACATTATGATAACTTGGTAATTTACTCGTCCATCTCATGATAATTTTGCTCGGGAAAATATTCTTAAAATTGGAATAGAAAAAGAACAAAATCGAATTTTCGAAAAATCGCTTTGCACACCCCTATGCTACAAACTAACTTTTTGTCAAATTTCATGAAAATTGGCCGAACGGTCTAGGCGCTATGCGCGTCACAGAGATCCAGAGAAAGAGACATCCAGACAGAGAGACTTTCAGCTTTATTATTAGTAAAGATAATGTCCATTTTAAATAATAAAAAATCATGTACTTTCTTCGATTGTTTGCACTGAAATTGTCTAAATTACAATGAAAAAAAAAAACTTTTTTCATAGAAGATTTTTTATTTTTGAACTTGATCATCACATTTGTCACTGTTTTAAACAAAAGGTCAAAAAATTATTTATGTATTTCGTTTATAATTTTATTTTTAATTCATTCATTCGTTTCTTCATTCATTAATTTGATGAAACACAGTTTTAATAATCAAACGGAAAAGGTCTCATTAATAAAATATTTCATTTTCACTTTACCCCGTACATAGGACAAAGTAAATATTTTCTAACCTTTTTTTTTTTTTTGAAAGTAGAGAAAAAAACTGAAAAATATTTTTATGCAATTTTTGTTATAAAATACATTTTTCTTTCTTTTTGTACTGTTATTTTCAAAGAAATTTTTCCATCTATAGGAAAATTATTTTAACAATTTCACTTTGCCCCACATTCCCCTACTTTATTTCTGTACTGTGAGTATATGTTTATGATGTAACATCACTGTGACATGTCACAAGAAGCGTTGGAGAGTATGGGGAAGTGTGACACTTTGTGACAAAACAAAGAGGAGATTCAAAAATATTGAAAAAAAAAAAAAAAAAACATACAACATCATTTACGAACAGTTTTTTATAGTGAGGCGGAAATTTAGAAACATTTCCAATATATTTTGTTCATTCACTAATTGTATTTCGAAGTTGAATTTCAATTTTGTTAATTTACATGATGCAGATTGCGCCTTTGAAATTTTTAGGGAGGGGGTGTTTTGATGGGTATTTTTCTCGTTTTGGGCTTGCTTTGAGGGGGGTCTTTGCAATATTTAGGGGGAGGTGTGACCTTGCTCTTAGGGAGGTGGACATTCCTGGGTGGGCATGGCATTGGATGCGCCTGTGTAATACAGTGTCACATTATGTAGCGCGTCATGTTCCAAGTGTTACCGAATAACTCATAGAAATCCTAAAATTCTCTTCAGTTTTGCCTATCTAAGAAGAGCCCTCTCTGATTAATACCTGATATCAGACCTTGAAACTGTTTACACAAACCTCACTTCAATTATAACAATCGCAGTCGGATTAACTTAAGTTCTGTATCTAGATTAACCAAGTAGGTTTTCCTGCAGGAAGAAGGAGGGGAAGAGTGAATGAATACTCTGGGCAGATGTTTGGGACTCGTTACTGAAGAAATACGAGTGAAACAGGGACGAGTGTTCAGAGTCAGGAGGTCGGAACAAGGAGGAGGCGACCTCCTGACCCCAATCTCTCTCTTTCTCGCTGTCGTAAACAAACTTTTCGAGAGATTGTGTCGTTAAGAGTCGACTTTGATTGTGTCGAGACACCTTTTATCTTTAAACGAGTTTTATGGATGCAGAGGTCTTTGGGGTTGCGTAAAAAAAAGTTGGTGACTTTCGAATAGGGGCTATTTGTCTCCCTGTGGGTGGCTCTGGTTTCGACCAGCATCCTTATAACTTTATAATTCTTTTACGAAGAATGAAAAAAATTTGGCGAAACAAATATGTCCTAAAAAACTTGGTTCATCACAGGAATATGCGGAGTCGAACTGATTTTGGAGTAAAAGAGAATTTAAAATTTCAAGAGTAGATAATTTTCTATACAACTCCGGAACGCTTCCAGTGCTGCAAAGTCAGGGCCTGGTTGATTTTGGGGTGAAGACGTAGGCGTGCGCTCAGGGGTCACCAGGGGTACTATGGTACCCCCATTAGCACATAAAAATGAAAGTTAATATGAAAATGGCTAAAATTTTACATTTTTAGGTTCATTAATTTCTTAACTCAAACGCTTTGAAAATGCTTTTTTACTAACAATGTTTGAAAATTTTCCTTAAGTGAGCAAGTATGGGAGCCTTTCCAAGCACAATTTCAACCTACTGGTACAGTGGTACCCCCATTTCTGAAGCCCTGCGCACGCCTATGGGTGAAGGAGCTCGAGTCAGAGTCGCAGGTTCAAAAATTCCTTGAGTTGGAACCGACTCCGAAGCTCAGTTTTCAGAATCTACAGGGCTTTTTCCTTATTATTCGGGCTTCATTTGCAAAAATTGTTTATTCAGTGTTCCATTTTATATCCTCATATACAATAATACCGAATCATCGAGTAACACTGACGTCATCAACAATGAAACTCGAGCCACAGCATGATAATTTGATTATATTTTTTTTTGGTAATGTTTGGCATATAGGGAAAGGCTTTATTGTGACAAGGCTGAACTGGATTCGGTAATTTAACTGTTTTACTGGTAAGACAGTTCTGTATCTAGATTTCAGGGGAATGAAGAAACGTAAAAATGGTTGACAATGAACGCTATCTACTGCAGTTTAGGGTTTATCCACTGAAGTTAGGGTTACAATTTCAATCATCAAAATATCACCAAACAGGCAATTGCTTCAACGTTCGTTCAAATGTAAAAGCAATTTTCACCCATCATACCATGACGCGCGACTTTCTAGTAGTAATAGAATTGTGTATGAGTGTTTGTGAATAATTGTTTGTATTTTCCATATATTTTACTACCCTCCTTTTTTTAAAAAGATTTTTACAAAATTTCCTCGAGTTAATGCTTATTTTAAAACCATAAAGTCACAAATATTTATCTGTGTGAAAGAATTGCTGTATCACTTCGAATTTTATACCGTGAGTAAAAAAATGCTCGAGAGAAAAATGATTCGAAGTTTGTGCGCAAATTAGAGTGCTTGAAAAAATGGTTGAAGTTCAGTCATATTCCGTGAAGATAATTAAATATTTTCAGAAAAATATTGTGAAAACATTTATGAAGTAATTACTTGGATCGAGGAAATCTCCCTGCATTATTTTGAAAGTTTAGTTAAAAATCCACAACTCCGTGCTTGATTTGATTCCGCTTTGAACGGGATTTCCGTCCCATCAAATTTGTATTGTTCTAGAACTGATCACTTGGAAGAGACTTGATGTGAAATGCTTCTTTCTGCATACAGTCAATTGGGCCCATTATGGAAAACCCCAGCACCCACCCAGTTTGCCTTCCTACGATTTTTTTATTTCTTTTGACAACGAAAGTGTTGCAGTTGCTTCGGCCACCCCTTGTCTCGCTGCAAACAAACTTATTGAAAGGAGTCCTTGAAGCGACACCCTTTGCGCAAGAGAAGCAAGGAGAGGGCGAGGTCACCCTTTCCGTCCGTGCCCAGTAGCCATGCCGGCTGTCACATGAATACTCATGAGGCCCTCATGCTGCGTAACCTCCGTACTAATGAGGAGAGGAATATGAGGAATAAGTGGTCTTTAGACTTTTTGGCTGCCTACAAATGATGTCGCAGTTGAGGACTAATTTATCAAAAATGAACATGTCCATTTTCCAAAAATGTTCAGGAGGTGAGAAAAACGAATTACGGTAAGATCAAAACAGTTTTATCAACTTCTCTGGGTACAGAATTAAGCACAAAAGCACAGCAAATCATGGCCCAGAGTAAGAAATGATTTAAAAAAAAAAAAAAAACAAGGAGATATCGCCATATTAATTTTGGAGTTGTGCCCTTTTAAACGAAAACCTGAATGATTAAAATTCCAATTTCACCAGAACTCTAATATTTCACCTTCTCATATTCTCCTATCGACGTACATGAACCTAAAAGTAGTGGATTCAAATTTGAGGATTTTAGACATGTGTTCCTTTGGCTCTAAAAGTCTTCGTACTACAGATTCTTTCATGATATGTCCCCTTTTGTTCAAAATAAAACGTGCAGAGGACGGATATGTTACCTTTTGATCAAAAAGCCACACTTTACCCTTAAATAAAATAGGTTTTTTTCGCGTTTGGATTTCTTGAGAGTAAATGATTTGACAAATGTCATATGAAAGATTTAGAAAATGTCATAAAATGATTTTTTCTAAAAAGTGAATGTAGTCCCTTTTAATAAATTACTCCTCAGTCCTTTTCGGCATATTTGACCCCTCTCCTTTCTCTTTGTCACAAAACGTCGCACTTCGCCTTACCCCCTTCCTGCAACGCGAAGTAAATTTACGGCTCAAAAAATTATCCAATTTTTATGCAAAGGTAAAAAGATTGCCCAGTACTGACACTATAAACAAATTTATTATTTGTTTGCACTTTAGTAGCACTTGTTTTAATCATTAAAAATACCTCCTCAACGTGTTCACATTCATAGTTACGATAACTTTACGTATCATTGCAGACTTTAATACCTTCGAGATGGCACTCATTTCAAGTGTCATCGTAGACGGACGTCTTCGAGGCGTCATTCATTTCAAGTGCCGTCGTAGACTGACGTCTTTGAGGCGTCATTCATTTTATGTACCTTTGTAGACTGACGTCTCTTAAACGTCATTTATTTCGACATCGTAGACTGACTTCTCAAAGACGGCCCTCATTCTATGTACCATTGTAGACTTTGATGTCTCTTAGACATTATTGATTTTAAGTTTTGGATACTGACGTCTCTGAAAATTCTAGACATTATTAATTTCGAGTGCCATTATAAACGGACGTCTCTGTGACGTCGTTCATTTTATACATATTTGCAGACTGACGTCTCTGGGATGCTATTTGTTTCGACATTGTTAACTGACGTCTCTGAGATGTCATTTATTTCATGTACCATTGTCGACTTAGATGACTCCAAAGACATTATACTCTATAAATATTGGATACTGACGTTTCTGACTCTGCTTGACGTTGTTCATTTAGGTGTCATTGTAGACTGACGCTTCTCACACGTCATTCACTTCATGTGCCATTGTAGAATGACGCCTCTGATACGTCATTCACTTCATGTGCCATTGTAGACTGATGTCTCATAGAGATCAATCATTACTAACGCTATTGCCGAAGGACATCTTCAAAATGTAATTTAGTAACATCCCATGTAGGTTTTGATTCGTGTTCGTCGACGTTTTACTTTAACTCGCACGCGATATCTGGAAATTCATTTCTTCTTCATCTAGTAAGAGAGGGATAAAACATTTTCTGTTCTATTCGAAGTGGTTTCTCTCGTGATTGAATTAATTGCAAGGAACGCTCGGCAGCTCGCTTGGCACGTTATTCTGAAGTAGTTTGCTTCTTTATGTATCCCCCTTGACATGCAGTGACATCTCGGGGAAGTCAAAGAGACTGCAATGGAATATGAAAAGAATGACGTCCATGAGATGTCAGTCTACAATGGCACTTGAAATGTACGACCTCTCGGAGACATCAATCTGCAATAGCTCATGAAACAAATGATGTCTCTGATACATCACTCATTTTATGAGCCATTACAGACTGATCTCTCCGGAACGTCACTCATTTCATGTGCCGTTGCAGACTGACGTCTCTCGGACATCAATCATTTCATGTGACATTGCAGACTGACGTCTGCGGGACATCACTCATTTCATGTGCCATTGCAGACTGACGTATCTGGAACATCATCCATTCCATATGCCATTACAGACTGATATCTCCGGAACATCACTTATTTCATGTATCATTTCAGACTGATGTCTTCGGGACATAACTCATTTGATGTTACCTTGCAGACTGACGTCTCCGAGACATCACTCATTTGATGTTCCCTTGGAGACTGACGTCTCCAGGACATCACTCAGTTCATGTGCCATAGGAAACTAGAACTCCCGAAGGGAAAACATTTCATGTGCCATTGTAGACTGACATTTTCGAGACGTCATTCATTTCATCTGCCTCTACAGCTTTTTTGACGTCTCCAAGACGTCTCTGTATGTAATAGAGGAAATATAAACTAACAAATCCATCCAGAATAACGTAACAGGACGTTGCGAGCATTCATTACAATTTATTCAATTACGAGAGAAACTCCACAATGGAAAAGAAAATATTTTCTCTCTCTCTCTCTCACTTGAAAGAAACCAGAAATGAATTTACAGATATTGCGTTCGAGTTGGAAAAGTAAAACTCCGAGAAAATCGGATAAAATCCTACAGATGATGTTACTTAGTTGCAGGATTCATCAGATAGAAATAGTAAGGAAGCCTTTTAAATGTGCGGTTGCAGATCTTGCTGATACGCATTCAGGGTTTTTCTATGTTTTCATTTCGTCGAAGTACCATTCATAGAATCACGCTTCTCGTAGTTGCAATGCTACATAGAAGAACGAGGAAAATCGTGAAAATGAAATGAATTTTGAAAGAGCGAGCAGTAGAGATTCTTAAAATGTTATACTTTCCTTTATGTTTTGTATTTTAATTTTCCAGGAAGCGCATGTATTTGGGAGATGCTTTAGCGTTGAATCAGGTTTTGAATGTTTGCGCCAAAGTTATTCAAAATAAAGTGTTGTGTCAATGACTAATTACAACGTATACTCTAAAAACAACAATTTCAAAAATGACGAAAAAATACTCAAATTTGAATGTATCGCGAGTCAAAATGGCTGTGACTACGTGGTGTTCAAATTCGAAGCTTTAAATAATCATCACATACTCGAATCAACATATGTGCACATTTTTGAGGCATTTGTGCTCATTTTTACTTTCTTCTATATCTAATATATAGAAGAAAGTATTGGATTCGTGCAAATTTTCGAATTTCGAATTTTGACGGATTCGAACGTTTTGAGGTGTGCTGAGTTCATTTCGACTATTTTTGGAAAATGCCTGTCTGTCTGTGTATGTGTATGTGTGTCCGTGTGTGTGTCACGTCTGTGTGTGACCAGTTTTTGTGGCCACTCTACAGCAAAAACTACCGCATGAAATCGAACGAAATTTGGTACACATATGTGCCCTTATGTGAACTTGTGCCCATTGGTTTTTGGCGTGAATTCCTCCAAAGGGGGTGGTGCAATGGGACGTTTTTTGAGTTACGCGTGCTTGCTATTCCTTAGGAAGTAACTGGCGGAATCAAACAAGATTTGGTCCATATGTTGCCATTAACAGGAACAGGTGCTGATTCAATTTTGGTGTTAAAACTCAACAGGGTAACTCAAACAGGGGTTGAGCTATAGAACGTTTTTTGTCGTCAATTGTGACTGCTGTATCTCAAGAAATAATGATAAGAATTTAGATACACCTAAGGCTCCTATATATACGAGCCGACGCATCAGCTTAAGATCAGCCTTTTTGGATCGGAGCGCGTGTTTGAGTGGTTGTCTTTTCTGGCGAGTTATCGCGTTGGTGATTGTTTAGTGTAAGTAATTATTAGCGGCACGTGAGTTGTTTATAAAATAAAATATTATTTTCTGCAAATTTGGCGAAATCCGATA
Organism: Uloborus diversus; assembly: GCF_026930045.1. Classification (NCBI taxonomy): domain Eukaryota; kingdom Metazoa; phylum Arthropoda; class Arachnida; order Araneae; family Uloboridae; genus Uloborus; species Uloborus diversus. The sequence continues at coordinate 23,707,439 of NC_072738.1, forward strand.
CTTTCTGTGGTAACGCAAGCAGTGCAACAATGAAAAATCCGATCCAAAATGGCTAAACTTAAGCTGATGCGTCGGCCTGTCTATATAGCGGCTCTAGATACACCGTCCGATGGGGTGACGTAACAGCAGGAATTATATTGTGCCAAATAAATCGGGGCATAACTCTTAGAGTTTGGATGCTGTTTTTATTACAGATGGAAGATTTAAAATCCATTGCACCCTGCATAGCTTAATTTAATAATATAATTAATTAATAATTAAATACATAAAAAATTAAAAATAATTAATATAAAACACATTAATTATAATAAATATATAAATCAATATTATTAAATTGTAAAACATCAAAAACATAATGTTCTATTTTTAAATAAGTATATTATAAAAATATGCACTTTATAAAAATAACAACATTAGTTAATTTTATTTATACATATGATATGCAAATTCAAGCCACTTAACTTGAAGTAGTTATTTTTTTATGGAGAAGGGAGGGCTTTTATGGTGCTGCTTAAGATTTTTCTGGGATTAAATAAAAAGTGGTACAGCAACGCAGTAAATGAACACTTAACTCTTGTTTCTTAGCAAAAGAATTTTTGTTTTCTTTCATAGGCTTAACTAATGACGCTGATGAATAAGTAGTTAAACCGTAATTTATTGTGCGTCTGATCACTTTTTTTAACTTGCTTAAAAGTTCTATGTGTATGAGACTAGTTCAAACAACCAGAACTCTAAAATTCCGTCCCAACCTGCGATAGTCTAGCTGGTGGACTACAGGGCAGAATTAAGATGTTAGGGGTCCTTAAGTCAAATGTTTTTCGGGGGCCCCATTTTGCCACCTCACAGTTGGCAAAAACGATTTTACCTCTGGCTAAAATAATTTCAGTCTCATGGGGGCCTCTAAGAAGTGGGGCCCTAGGCCAAGGCCTAGTTGGCCTATTCAGTAATCAGGCCCTGAGTGGACAAACGCAACATTTTCCAGTCGTTTTCCTTCTAGGATAGAAGGAAGTGACTTTCTAAGTCTCTTTTTATAAAGAAAAAATAAATAAGCTGTTCATTCAGTCGTCAAACTACTCCATATTCCAGTGGGAAAATCAACTGAAGATTTCTTTGAAGAACATTAGATAAAAGTCAGTTAAAAGTTAATTTCAGTACTCCAAATCCGCAGGAGAACAAACGCTTGTCAGTGTCAGTAAACGAGGACGGTTTAGAAAAGTTAAATCTAAAAGGCCATCGCAGTTAAAAAAAAATGGAAGAAAATTCTCCCAAGGCTCTTGTTGCCAAGTGACTTCCTGAACAGCATATACTGCTGATTAAAACCCTCGGATTAAGATGATTTAGTTGCTCCTTGACAGCTCAGGGAGACATGACGTAATCTGGACATCGAAAAAGGAACTTAGCTGCTGTTTATTGTTCGTGAGTCGCGATTTACCTTCGGTGTTGGCAACACGAATGGAAATCTTGGCGATCTTCATTTGATAAGACGACAAGAAAACGGGATGAATTATCGATATTGCTTTCACTTTGGCAACCAGGCTCTTATTAAATTTGGTTTCGGGTAGCTCCGCTCCGAAATCAAATTTTTGGGCGGTTGGAAACTCTCAATTTTCCGGATGGAACTCCAAATTTTGTCGAATTATAAAAATTTTGCCGAATGGAACTCCAAACTTTGTCGAATTATAGTAATTTTTCCGAATAGAATTCCAAATTTTGTCGAATTATGATAATTTGCCGAATGGAACTCCAAATTTTGTCGAATTGTGATAATTTTGCCGGCTAGTCCGGCAAAATTTGCCGAATGAGGAAATTTTGGGAAGAAAATAGTTACCCCCCTTCGAGGAGTCCTTGTTGGCGAATATATTGTTTGTCAGTTTATTAACACTAGAAAGCGGAGGGGACCTGTGTGGCTGCTCTCGTAGTTGGTTTTTCAATAAATAGAACACTAATCAACTTAAGTTGCCGGAGATTTCTTTATTTTCATCGTATGACCACATGTGAATGCTTATTTGATCATTTCGTCATAAACCTCCTAGTAGTGTAAATGTTAAACTTCATACCTAGAAAGAATGGAGGGACCGCAATGGCCTTTGCGATTTCTTACGATAAAAACAGAAATTTCACTTATCTCTTACTCATAGTACAGCAGAAAAAAATTTCTATTTACTCTAATTCCCCATTTCTTTTTGATTTTTTGTACTCATTGGCATTCCAAATGCCAAAGCACTACCAACTGCTCACCAGCCATTGCCGCTGTTCAAATGTGGCGAAACTAACTCTACGTTTTGGTGAGTAAAAGTAGCATCATTGAAAATTATTATGCAACTAGAAAGTCGCCCGTCAAGATATGACGGGTTAAAATTGCTTCATCTCTACTACATTTGAACGAAGCAATGGCCTGTTTGGTGATATTTTAATACTTGAAATTTTAACCCTAACTCCAATGGATTTATCCTAAACTCTAGTAGATAGCGTTCATTGTTGACCATTTTTTCGTTTCTTCATTCCTCTGAAATGACAGTCTTACCAGTAAAACAGTTAATTTACCGGATCAAGTTCAACCTTGTCGCAAAAACATATTATCAAATTATTATGCCGGGGTGCGAGTTTTATTGTTGAAACACGCGGGTTACTCTATCATTGGCTACTATTTATATGAGGATTTTTGACTCGACGTTAAATCCCGGTTATCACAAATTTGCCATTTCAACTGCGCTTGCGCGCGGACTTTGCTGATTTCGAAACTCTTGCTAAAACTAATGAAAAACATTTAAATTTGTTAATATGAGATTAGAACAGATAAAAATTAGAAATTACAAAACTGTCTTTGATTTATTTTTACGCCTCGGTAAAGATTGAGTTTTGCGTCTTAATTATTAATGAATTCGGAGCCTGATTTTTCTATCAAACAAAGGCCCTTTTCAGGGCCAAATTTTAAACCTCAGAAGAGCGTACTCGATCTGCAGCATCACTTCCAATACAAAGCGGAACCCTCAACCTAAATATAAATGTATAATACTAAGCTGTTTACGCCTAACGTAAAATATCCGCAAAAGACGGATATTTGTAATGTTCCGATCATTTTTGAAGTACATAACGTGTTTTACGTTTACGTTAAATAAATATTTCCAAACCAATAAATATTGAAGTGTAATTTTTCTCTTTTCTTTATAAAGATTATCAGTTATTCATATCCGTAGTTTCATATAATGTATCCCGAAATCGCTGTGAAAATACTCTAATCGCATTCATTAATTTGTTGGGACTCAAGCACAACCTAAATATAAACAAGCAACACGAAATCTTAAAACAGAAAGCCCAAAAAGCAAAGTCCGTGCGCAAGCGCAGTTGAAATGGCAAATTTGTGATAACCGGGATTTAACGTCGAGTGGATTTTTGTGCTTACATTGTCATAGAAGAAGATGCATCTCGCATGTGGATTAAATTCGGGAAGAACGTCTTAAGAAATCGACTCAAAAACCCCGTATGGGCCACTTTGTTCTTACGTTACTGGAAGGGGCCGACGAGAGGCCATGTCAGCCTAGTCGAAAACTAGGGGCCTGGAGTTTGGAGGGGCTCCGGCTCGACATTGGAGTAATATAAGCATATTACGCAATGACTTTATAATTTCATAATTTTGAACTTCATGAAATTGCATTCATTGACGGCATCCGCTTTAAGTTTCAGTTCTAAATATTCTTTCATGCAGCAAATACAGGGTGATTTATAATGAATGGGCCAAAAAGAATAGCGCAGTGTGACTGCCATAATTCAGTCGAAATAAATTTTCTGCAAGTACAATTATACAAGTTTTATTTGGCAACAGGGAAAAATCATCGAATGACGAACTCGTCGCTAGGGGCGCTGTTTAACAAAATGTCGTCAGTGCTGGAGGAAGTTGTTCCTGATTTCATTTTGTAACAAGATGGTGCTCCCCCACATTGGAATAACAACAGACATGAGTTCTTGAACGAACGTCTACCCCATCGCTATACTGGCCGTGCTGGGCCACAGGATATGACATGTCTTTATTAGCCGCCCAGATCACCAGATTTAACGCCCTGTGATTTTTTTTTCTCTGGGGTTTCGCTAAAGAAAAGGTGCTTGTGCCTTCATTTCCTCAGGACTTAGAGGAACTGAAGCAGCGGATAACTGCAGCGCTGAAATCTAAACTCCATCACAGGGGATATGCTATCACGAGTGTGGCAGGAGCTTGATTACCATGTAAACATTTGTCGTGTCACCGGAGATGCACATATTGAACAGTTATAGAAACTTGAATAAATTTAGTTTTGAGGTAAATTTGAATTATCTAAATATATTAGTTACAACGTTCACAATCATCTTTTCCTATTATCCCATTCATTATGAATCACCCTGTATAATGACTCTCGGCTAGTTTTCTATTGCATGTCTTCAGAAAAGCATTTCTTGAGAGTTTTGTCAGGTTCTGCTCGCAATTGTCTCCCTAAATCTTAGATATAGTACACGAAAATACCAAACCTGATAAATATAATGGATTTTGCTTTGGGAGGAACTTAATGCCAGGCTTTTTTTTTTTCCAACTGTTAAAGCATTTTTCTACATTTTTCGCCTATTTGACAGTGGTTCAGTTCAATTTTAAATGCGAGGTGAATACCAAAGCTATATGTCACCCTGTTACCACATCATTTTCGTTTTCCTTCACCACACTCTTCAGTAAGAGCGTCCTCCATCCACCTTTTGAAGCAGATCCAAATAGTTCCTGAAACTCGTCGCGCGCTTTTTCGAACACCTTTGTCGGTCGAATGAGAATGCCTTGCTTTTCGGGAGTAGTTCCAAAGAAATTTTCGAGAGATGAATCGTTCTAGAATTTCTTTCTCAGCTTCTTTTTTTAACCGAAATTTCCGAAAAGAGGAAGGGGGTGCAATATGACACCAATAATCAAATCAGAACACGTCACTTATGACTGACTTCCGGGTTTTATAAGTTAGACCGAATTCAGTCGTTAGCCATTTCGTTTCCCAGTTTAGGGGTGCTCACCAGTCCCCCCTGAGGGGGGGGGAGTCCGTGGAGCGACTGCGCAATTGAAAGGTCCAAGACTGTCGAAGTGAATAAATTCTTGCCGGTTAATACTAGACAAAAGGGATGTTCCTGATGCCAAATACTAAAAAAAAAAATAAATAAATAAATAACAATAGCTAGTTTTTTTTATCAATATTTCAGTATTAATCATGCATGTGAGTATGCGCATTTTTTTCTAACTTCAGTCTAGTGTTTTAAAAATCTGTCGGTGATGCAGAAAAACTGTGTGCATGTTTGAATTACACTAAAGTCAGGAATTAAGAATTTTTTCTCCATTTAGCAGAAAAAAAAGCTTTTTTTTTGGAGATTATGTAGTACAATTTGAGTAATGGGAACTTTCACGTCATAATTGAACGTAGTTTATTTCCTCTTGGTTCTAACGGGGGGGGGGGGGGACCGGTAAAAAGGGTATTTTTATTTTTTCCCCCAATGTTTGCTCTCCGTCATTAATATTACCATTTTAATGAAACCTTTAATATTTTGATAAAATGCTATATTTATTTGGAGGATTTTTTTTTTCATTTTAATGGAGAGTTACATATTTAAAAATTAAATTTTTTTACACTTTATTGCACCTATGAGTGTCAGTTAATCGCTTGTTTTATTTACTTCGACTATTCTTCTGCATTTTGAAGGAGCTTTTATGTTTTATTATGACCTAGTTGATCCATTTCGTGTTTTTTTACATTTTAATTGAACTTTTTGTCGTGTGTAATGGTCATTTTCTACATTTAATTTGCGTGTTTGGGACATAATTTTATAATGTAAGCAATAATCAGCATCACGTGTTTTCTGTGTAAAAGACTGCGCTTTTGAGTAGCATATTTAGGCACAACAAGCCAATACTTTTTCCTTTGAGATAGACAGCGAGAGGACTGTTTGTTTCAATAAGCAGTGTCACCGCCACTATGGATATAATCAGGTTCTGAGTAAAGCACGGTCCGGGAGGTCCATGAACCTGGACACCAATTTTAGGGACACCAAATAGGGTGAATTTCTTTATTTATTCAATTTTTTTGGAAACTTCCACATGAAAAATATGCACAATTTCTTGTGAGAGGGGCACCAAATTTTGCCAGGACCTGAGCATCACTTTGGTTTTATTGGGTCCTGTATTTGATGAAAAGTTCAGTTTTACGTTTTGTTTGGCAAAGATTTTCCCTATTTAGAGTATTTTTGGTTGGTAGAGCTCGGCTCCTTTTTGAATCTGGCGCCGTCGTGCGCCGCACGACCGTGCACATAGAGTCGGCGCGGCCCTGATCAATAGGGCACGATTAAGAAAGTTTAGGACAGTAAGCCAGGACAGTAAGTGCAGCCCCCCCCCCCAGAGCGGTATATTTGACAAAAGTGCTGTAGAGTTGCAACGACACACATTTTTGTAATTGCATATGCTACAGGCTAGGTTACACATAACAAAAAATTAGCTGTTTAATGTTAAAAGCCACACTGCAATACGGATTATAAATAGCTATTGATGTTTAACAACGTAACAAAGAAATGAAAGAAATATTTCAGCACCAATTTCTATATAGCCTGTCATTTTTAGACATAGTGGGACTTCAGTGCCCCTGGAGCTAGGGGACCCCTAAGCCGGGCTTCTTGGGCCTATAGGTAAACCACGCCCTGGTTACTACACAGATGTAGAATGTCGCCAAACTAGGAAATCGTTAGTTTGCAATAGTGATAAATCCAGATTTCACTATTGGAAACTAACATACTGTAATAGTAATTTTTTCGCGAACCGCAATTTTCGTGAAAATGAAGATATCAGTGAATTCGCGAGCTGAAAATTTCGCAAATTTTTAATGAACAGAACGGAAAGTTGAAGTAAAAAAATATTTCATGAGGACTTAAATTTTTGCGATTACGACGAGCTCGCGAAAATGAAAGCCTCGTGAAAGCAAATACTTTTTTACAGTAGTTAACGGTCTTTTTACATGGAGCTATAAGTTAAATTCATATCCAACTCTAACTCATCCTTGTGCTTACGAAGTAATAATTCTGCCACTCAAAAAAGATGGAAGTTTTTAAAAATAGACACGAGGGTTTTGAGTGCTGCAACTCCGCTCGTGCGATTAAAAGTTCTAGCATTCCGACCTTGTCGGCGTGTCACAGGAGGTTCTACTCAAAAAATATTTCAGAAGAAAGAAAACATCTTAAACCACTGTTGATATTTTAAGCCGCGAAGAGAAGTGGATACCAATTTATTGCTTCTCCTAAAAGAAAAGGAGGCCGAGATGAATAAATTCATCAGTGGGTGATGAATGTGTGCGGTCATTTTTTATTTTTATTTATTTAACTAGTGGTACCCGCACGGCTTTGCCCGTAGTAGAAAATTAAAAGTTTATTTGGTTCGCCTGTATATTTACAAATAATGGATGATGAATTTCTCGCCAATTTGCTATGTTTATCGCCCATGTTATTGTAGTTTGCTCGCACACGTTATGATAATTTACTCGACCATGTTGTGAAAATTTACTCGTCCATGTTATGATAATTTGCTCGATAAAATTTCTTAAAATTGGAATAGAAAAAATAATCGAATTTTCTAAATATCACTACTAAAAGTCAAAAGTGGCAAGTAGCTACCATTTTTTGTGATTCAGGTAGCCATTGGCTACTATTCAGAATTCCTAGACTGTAGCTTTTTAAGGAATGGATCATGATCAGAGATAGGAGAATTCAAGAGCTCCCCCCAGAATTTTTTTGGAATTGGAGGCTCTAAAAACGCAATTCTAAAGTTATCTTTGGGAATGCTGAGGAAAGGAGTGGTAGATTCGAAGCTCTGAAAGCACTAATCCTGATAACACGTGTAAAAGTTCTCCATGGTAATGTTAAGAAAGGTAATTTTTAGTCATCTTACTCTCTTTGGAAATGCTGAGAGAGTATTATTTTTTGAAAAAAAAAAAAATAACAATAATAGTAAAAATTTGTAGAAAGGAGCTTTCAAACCGTGAAAAAAAGGGTACTTTTCCATTAAGGGGGCTAATGAGCTGTCAAGGGGGCTCAGTTCCCTTCAGTCCCCCCTTAACTCCGCCCATGGACATATCCAGAAAGAATCTGTAGTACAAAGACTTTTAGATCCAAATTCCTCAAATTTTAATCCACTACTTTGAGGTTCATGTACTTCAATAAGAGAATATGAGAAGGGGAAATATTAAGAGTTTTGGTGAAATTGGAATTTTTAACATTCAGGTTTTCGCTCAAAAGGGTACATATCCGAAACTAAGATAGCGACCATCTCCTTGTTTTTTTTACACAAACATTTCTTACTCTGGACCATGATATGCAGCGATTTTGTGCAGAGAAGTTGCTACAACTATTTTGCTCTTACCCTAACTCGTTTTCCTCACCTCCTGAACATTTTTAGGAAATGGATACGTTCCCTTTTGATAAATTAGTCCTCAAATGATAGAGAAAAATGAATGCTATAGATAGAGCGGGAGACACATACGGAAATTGTTTTTTTGCCCCCTGCCCCCCCCCTTTTTTTGCAAAGAAATATTTTGATTTGCGCTGTTCTGTTGCAAATTCGTTTACTTTATGGGGTAGTTACAATCCCCATTATCCCTTTCCTTTTCCGCTACGCCACTGTATAATTTATCCCCAAACAGCTCCCTCTTTACTATTCTTGAAAATGCATCATTCCAATAATTCCTCGTCCTTTCATCTTTCATCTCCCCCCTGCAGTGAAAACATTTTTTTCCCCTTTCCCGAAATAACCTCCCCTTCATTATATTTGCCACACACTGAGAGGTAAACAGAGATCAGCGCCCTCTCTTGAGGATAGAGGAGGATGGGATGTGTAAACATCGTATTTGTGCAACTCTCGGCCTTGAACTTATATGCCTTCGCTTTTTTTCTTTTCTTCTCTCCCTCTCTCTCTACCGCTAGCGGGAGGGAAGCTCTATATTTTATGGCTGCGTGGGAGACGGAGGATTTCGGTAACCATGGCAACTGTTTTAGTGAAGCGACTAGACGCAGTTGTTGAGGCATATATTGCAGAATATGTAGCTACATAAAAAGGGAGTTATTGTTGAGCAAAAGGTTTAGTCCCCCCCCCCCCCCCCAGTTTCATATTTTCGTTGGTTTCGCAATAAACTGAGGCTGCAGTATTTTTAAGGGCGCAATATCCAATATCGCTTGCTATTTATGGAATGTTAGATTCTTTAATACTGACTTTTTTGCTTCATTATTTGTAAACAATGCCTCAGAATCCGCCAAAAATATGAAGTCCCAGAATCATTACTCATAAATATCTAAAAATATTATGGTTTGGAAAGAATTTGTGGAAATATCCTTTCACGAACATATGAGAAAAGAAATAAATAGTCAATGAGGTTTGAAGATGTGTGTGTGTGTTTGTGTCTAATGGCAAAGATTGAGAAACCACATGAATTTAATTGGAATTTGAAAGGAAAAAATAACGAATAAAACTTTTTAACAAGGCCAATTTACTTCGAAATTAACTCAATCCAAACAAATTTTATGAGCTAATAATTAAACGATACTTATTATTATTATTATAATTATTATTTTCTGAAAATAAAATTGCAGGCATCAAACATCATTCAAACAAAAAAAAAAATTTTTTTTTTGTCAAAAAAATCGGAAAAATTGAGTGAATAGAAAGTGATAGGTGTTTTGTCTCTCATGTATATATGTGATCGAGCTGCTTTTGATTCTAAATGCTTCAAATGCCCTAAATCTCAAAGACAAATGAGGCAGTGAGAAGCAAAGGGATGTCAAGTCGACATTTTCAAGTTTTGAGTAAAACGCATTTAAAGATAGGCTAAGGTAGGTTTTCATTGAAAAGTTTTTCTAAATCATACTGTATAACAGCAGCTACAAGAGTTACAAAAACTATCTCATGACCAAAGAGAGAGGAGGGGTTCACCTACCATTTCTACTGGTTATCTCCAACATTTTTAATTTTGCTGCTTACATCCCTTTGCTTCTCACTGCTCAAATGTGCAAATAAACAACGTCTAACTGTTAAATCATCAAAAAAGGAAACAAAAAAGAGAGACCTTTGCATTAATCCTAAATAAACAGGGAACAATAAGGGAAACTTGATTGACCCCTAAACTTCAAATTATATTTTGTTCCATTTTCATAGAGTTAGAGATCCTTTCTTTCACCACCTTGAAACCTAAGTCATAAAGCTATAATATCTCAGAAACCTCATCGAAATACCTCAAAAAATACAGCTGAAAGCTTGAGTAAAATTGCATTTTTAGCCCGTAGAAGGCGTACCTCTTTAATTTTGAGAAGTGTTTCAGTAATACTGTATGATCCTAAAATGAAACCAAAGTATTGCTGTACTTAGCTAATTAACTTCTGGAATTGAAGAAGAGGAGACATTACTTTGAAGTATTCATCTTGGATTTACGACAACTTACTTCGGTCAGACTACGATAAAATATTTTAAATTCATATTGACCAATATGTATATGCATATCGTCGCCTCAGAGCAACAGTAAGATATCTAAGCGTTATTTCTGGGATTAGATATCTTACTGTTGCTCTAATAAGGCGACGATATACATGTATATAGGCCAAACAAACAGTGATAAAATTTCTCCTTTGCGGAGGCGTCATTTCAAAAAGAAAATCCGTGGCTTGGTTCATTTGCGCGAAAAAATTTTTTTGGCATTTTAACTTACCTGAAAAGCAGGTTTAGAAACAAACTTAATGTTGAAGATGATGGATGACTGCATTTGACCAAGCTGGATCCAAACGTTAGAGAATTGTGCAAACGAAAATAAGCCCAGAGTTCCCAGTAATTATTTACTGAGACCTTTTTAATTTTAGCTCTGATTGTTAAACTCTTTTTTGTAAAATCTGTACATCAGGGTTCGACTAACGTAAGTCCATTATGCCTGTTTTCATGTTAATACTGCATTGTATGTAGAATTTTGTTCCACATTCAGGCAACATAATTCTATATTTAAAAAAAAAAAATATTATTATTATTTATCACTGTTATAACAGCGCGAGTCCCAACTTTTTTATGTACCAGATAAACGTTTTTACGCTCTCATGTGAAGTAGTGATAGTGTAACTTACGTTAGTATGGCTTTGAGGTTGCCAGACATTTCAGGCTTTGAGTTTGCTAGAAATTTGAGGTTGCCATTAAAAAATAATGACAAGTGAAAATACCTCCTCATAACTATCAAAATAACAGTTAAACTAAAACTAGAATAACACATTTTAATATGATTAAAGTTTTTTTTTTCTGTTTGTAAGCTTTCAAACAAAAAAAAAGAGGGGGGGGATACGTGAATTGAAGTCGAAAACCCTTGATCTAAAACACAATACATCCCTTTACACAGGCACCATTTTATGATTTAAAGATTCATTTCCATCCTTATTCTATTCACCCGCATTTCGCCTGTCCCTGATGGCTTGCTTGACTGAATTAAAGATACATTTACTTTGTTGGTCTCCAGAAATAGTGTCTTTGAAGAGTCGCTCCGCCCCGTCGAACGCGTAACCCTCCCTCTCCCTTGTCAGAATGTACAATAAGAATAGGAATAGGGATTGATTTTTCTGCTCCTGACGTCACTATGTTCTGAAGCGAGGAAGTCGAGGGTAGCATTCGCTGTTTTTAGTTTCCCCCCATAAAAAAGCTACACTTAGATGAACAGACCGTGATACGTTCGTCAAAATCATACGTTTTGGCATGCTTCCTAATTTCATCTTTTATATTCTCCTTCCACATAGAAGTCTCGCTAGGAAATTTATTGACAGCTTTTCCTTACAATAAATTAATGACAGAATATAAGTAATGCACATATTCACTATGTGTTGGAATACATATACATGTTTTTATACACATACACACACACCTTATATATAGAGCAAGAACAACCAAAAACCCTCAGTTTTGAGAAAGGTGGTCGAAATGTTACATTAATATTTTCTGCCTCTAACTTTTACGCCCGAACCCGATGAAATGTTGAAGACTGTTTTGTTGTTGTTTATGATGCCCTTTGGAGCACCCAAGGTGATGGATAACGAAGGCGTTAATCCGTTTTTGAGGCTAATATAAGCGACTTCCGTTTAACTGAGCCTCATTTAGGTGGAAGTCCAACTTTTGCCCAGACACCTGAGACAGATAGTACAATCCAGATTTATTACAATACAAGGAATTTAGAAAAACACCCAGGGCAGTTAGGCGGGAATCGAACATGCGCCTCTCTGCTTGCAAGCAGTTGCTGCGCTATACCGCTTGGCCACCAAGGCCCCATGTTGAACACTTCAAGAGATTATAAATATTCTCATGCTACTTTAGGAATATACACATAATTTTAAATTATTTCAGACCAACTCTTGAGAAAACCTAAATTATAGGACTTAGGTAAATATGATTTTTGCAATTCAATGCAGTAGCTCTGTATTACATTGGTTGTTGTTGTACTGAAAAGTTTACTATTTCCTAGACATTTTTCGATCATAAACTAAATTTTGTCAAAATCAGACATTCCTTGTTCAATCCAAGATACATCAATATAAATAATCAAGATTGCTTATTGATTTTAGTATGCCATGACTTGGCGTATTTTGCTCTCATTCGCCTTGTAGGACGTAGATGCCAAGTCACATGACTATTTGAATAAGAAAACGTATGAATGTTTGTATGCTGTTGCCTCGAGAACGGCTGAGAGTTTGGATTGAGTCAAGAACGTAAAAAATTCAGAATGTTCGAAGGACTGCTGAATGCTGGTCTCATCTTCATGGGACAGTAATAAACGGAAATTATAGAAGGTATTCCTTAGGAAAACTTTGAGTGTAAAAAAACGTATTTTCACAGTTTAAGTTTTTATATTAGTGTAGAAGCGGGTTTTTCTGCGTAAGATGGAGTTTGCTTGTTGCTTTTGAATTAATTACAACTGGAGTTATTGGTGCTTTAGCTCGGTTTCGAAACGTTTTCCTCAGTTCAACTAATTAGCTAGTTATTTTTCTTTCGGAAACGTCAGAACGATTTTTTTTTCTTATTTTCTTTAACAACCCGTCTTTTTTTTAATATTCGTTTATTATTATTATTATTTTTTTATAAAACAATAAATCATTTTTCATCTCATTGAGTTTTTTTTCCTTCGGTTAAGTTATTTCCGGCGTTTTGTGATGGTAGGTAGGCAATTTTGTGTTCTAATCATGAATAAATTTAAATATGATACTTTTTTTTTTTGAGTGTATGTTACATTTAGCATTGCGATTGCTCATAATTCTTACTGCGTAGATATATATCTATATATATTGCGGTTTCCTTATGTGTTATGAATTATGATTACTTTTAAAAGTATTCTTTTCGTATGATATTTAGTAATGAATTTGAAATATCTGGAAAACATATCTTGCAGTTCAAGTAAAACTAACTTTTTAGAAGCACGAAGTAATCAACTAAAAAACCTAGACATTCGAATAGAGGGAAAAAAAACGCTTCAGAAAATGATAGTAAAAAAGTCTTAAAACCGAAGTTTTTGATTGCAGAAAGTTTAATTTGTCAGAAACGTATTTTTTCCTGTATCCTTCTCTTTTCTTTTCTTCTTCTTTTTTTTTCGAGCAATCACCATTGCTTATTGCTTTCATTTCACCGTCCTTGGCGTTTGCTTCCTTTTTCAGCTTGGACCAGGGACACCAGCACCACCGCCCACCGGCCTCTGCAGGCGCGGCTTCGAGCACGGCCTCCCGGAATCCGTTTCTCCTGGTCGATGGCGTCCATGTCCTACACACACGCGCGCTCACACACACACACGCTCATACACACAAGCCTTTACACACATACACACACGCCTACGTGCATACACACAGGTCTACGCACACACACAAGCCTACACATAAACACACGCCTGCACACACACACACACAACTAAACACACGTAACCGCCCAGGAGGAGGGGTAGGCTTGGGGGGACAGGAGCTGTTTCTATAAACAATAGCCCCCAATGAAAAGGGTCCTGTCGCAACTCGTGATTGCGTAAAACATAATTTGAATTCAAAATTTCAGAATTCAAGTTTTTTTTTTTTTTAAGGTACTAAGTGAGATCAAATACAACACACACATCTCTGTCATATTTTTCAAACCCTTAAATGGCATTGTGGTGCCATTTTCCCCCTTTTTATTATTTGAAATTGCAACCACTGCCCCTTGAGAAAACATTTACCTCATTCTTCCTGTTTTCAATACTGTTGCGTTGACGTTATTCTAACCAACCTAAATTAAGGTTTAATTTCTGAAAAAAAGAAGAAAAGAAACAATTTACAATAACTCTTTAGCGGTTAAAAAAACAAATACTTGAACAAAATAAATAACAAAACTTGCTGAGTATAATCACACAGACTCGAGCACCCTGAACTAAAATTTTTGAAAGAGAGAAATTCTCAATTTGCAGATTGAAATTCCAATTTTACCGAAGAATAACATACGCGTATGCACATAACACGTGCACATTTACATACATCATATGCACATAACACCTGATGAAAAGGAACATTAAGTATTATTAAAAAAGCAATTCAAAAATTGTAAAAAAAAAGAAAGAAACGAATCTATATACTGCAATACGTCTCCAAATTTGTCGAATCTTCAACAAAACTTCTCTAATAAGAAAATTTTTGGGAGTCATAGTGACCTCCCAAAACCTCCCATCGGGGCTTAGTTATGACAATACCGAATGAAATCATTCAAAATGAAGTCGCAAACTTCGAACCATAGGCAGACTAATTTACACCCAGCTGAATTACATCTTTAAACTACTCTTGCTCCAAGCAGTCGAGGAAATTCTAGACTACCAACCTCGGGATAAGACAGTTTTAGGGTCTTCCCATCCCTTCTATAGACATTGAAATGTTTTAACGCCAATCTGGTGACCGCTTTTGTCTCCAAGGCAATTTGCATGTTAATAAAATTACTGAATTCTGTAAAAGGTGTTTCTTTACCAGCAAAGTGTCAATGTAAGAAAAATAACCTGTCTTCCCTACACAGCCTTTCTGATGAAATTGTCATATATTATTGAGCAAATTCATATCAACATTTTCAATCCTCTTTCTCTATTTTCAACAAATTTGGTTTAAGTTTCTCTTTGGAGAGCATGGGCACCCCAGAGGTCACGGGAGGCCACTGTGACCTCTCAAAAATGTCTTTTTTCGGCAAATTTTGCTGACGATTCGACAAAGTTGGAGACAATATTGCAATATTGAGATTCTTTTTTCTTTTTTACAAATTTTCAAATTGTTTTTCGATGATATCTAATACTCTTTCTTATTAGACGTTTTGTGAGACGAAATTAACACACTTTGTGACAACAGGTCAAATCTTATATAATTAAAAACTGAGCGTATGTAACTGTGTATGTATGTATGTATGTCCAAGTTACTTCTCCCGAACGCCAGTGAACTGACCATCGAACTAGGTATCGATGGATTCGTATTTTTCCCGTCTTTATGTTTGGCTATTTAACATAATCCTCCGATAATAGTTAGCGGAGATATCAATTTAAAACTTTTAATTATGACACTTAAATTTCGACATAAAATAGTACCTACTTTTAGAGGGCTTTCCTCCATTCCAATTATTATTCAGTGCTTCATCTCAACTTTCTGTAACAATGCTTTTATTGAAATTAAAATATTAAAACGTCGCGTGAAGAAAATCATTGAGACGAAAGATCCATTGCCATTTTTTTCTCGAATATAACCAAATAGAATTCTGACTTTTGCTTTGAGGCTTTTGCTGTAATCGGGGAATTTAAAATGTTTCTTTTTTGGCTATTTTTTCGAAATTTCCCGCAAAATTTTTCTGATTTTTTTTTTGTTCAAGAATGATTGTTGAATACGCGTCACTTGACATAACTTTTATTTTCGAGGTAGACCGTGCAAAGCCGGGTGACGCAGCTAGTATGTTGATTAAAAAAAGTGACATAAAAAGGTTGATAAAAAATGTGCTCACGAACAGCCCCTTAATAGAGTTCGAGGTACAAATTTCTAGGCGAAACAAGTTATAACTCCTACCATCTGGTGAACCTGCACGTAGCTGACCTTCTATTTCGGATGTTTACCGAAAAAAAAATGAAAGCAAATAAAACGGCTTTGAGAGATAAAATTAGACAAAGAATGGCGACAGAAATGCGATTTATCCCCGATAAAAGAGGGCGATGTTTTGAAGAAGCTTTTGCGTAGGATGAGCAAACAAGCACAGCATATTGATTACAGAATCCATACGAGAGCAGGAGACGAAAAATGAAAATTGATTTTCGCTATTCTAACATATGACGTCATTCGCAGGACTATTCATGACGCCCATGAAGCTCTCCTCGTTCTCTCTTTTTTAGTTGTTGCCAGATTCCTTTGAGGGGAAGAAACGAAATATAATTAATGTCCCCGAATGAGGAGTCTTTTGTATCTGTCGAGAGGCGTAGTTTGTCTCTTTTAATTAAATGGGTTCCTTTTGTTTTAAAGAATCGACTGATAGTTTTCTCCCATTCGCAAGTTCGGCAAAACTTTGAACCACACTGTAACTAAAATTATGTGTCCATAAATTGTTTATAATCATAACTAATTGCCAACTTTATTTTTTGGGACAATCATTTGTAAATGAGTCGCTTTCAATTGTTTTACATGTGATATAATTTTACAAATGACAAGTTCTATGAATTCATCTTTGTTTGTGCGATTTCAATTTCCAATATATCTTAATTTTAAGAATAAATGCACCTGATTCGAAATTTAACTCAAAAAAATATGATATTCAACATACGAGATAAAACAGTCTATAAATATTTTTGAATTGGACTTATCATCCAGTAATCAATTGAATATCTATGATAATTACAAAACAACTAGAGAAATAATGAAACATACAGGGGTTGTTATTTTTCTTGCATTTAACCATACTAGTTTCCAATTGACGAACTGATAGTCGCTTAGTATTTCTTCAACCGATGATCCACCGCTCTAATTATATTGTCACTTAATAGATGTCAATTCTTAAACTTACAGAATAACAAATGATTTTAGTGGCGCCATCTATTGAGTGATTAGATAACTGGAGTGGTACTTCGCCTACTACACTAATACGTTTTCTTTACAGCTTTTGCTCTTCATTTATGACAACAACGTTTGGAAACTCGATGAGGGTAAATTACTCATTTTTTGGTACCTTTTAGCCCCTGGCAACCCTGATTAGTTCACAAGCAACAGGTAGGCAACCTTACTTTAACGTTTTCTTTACAGAAATTACTCTTCATCTGTGACAACAATTTTCGGAAACTCGATGAGGGTAAATTACTCATTTTTGGGCACCTTTTAGCCCCTGTCAACCCTGATTAGGGACCGGAAAAACATAGGCAATCTTACTTTCGCGAATTAATTACAGCTTTTACTCTTTATTCATGACAACAATTTTTGGAAACTCGATGAGGGTAAATCCCCATTTTTAGGCACCTTTCAACTCCTGGCAACCCTGATTAGTTCACGTGAAAGAGATAGAAATTCTAACTTTCACGTTTTATTTACAACTTTTACTCTTCATCTGTGGGAACAATTTTAGGAAACTCGATGAGGGCAGGTCAAGCCTAGTGGGATCTCGTACTATTTAGCTTTTGCCTTCATCTTCGAGTTGAATCAGACCATTGTTTGCGGACTCTCGCTGGTGTGCTAGATTAATTTTAGCTACCAATTTGTTGGTAATCTTAGTTTCAATGAAAGAACCATCTGCCTGCAGCTCGGTTAATGACTGTTTCAGATTGATGAGTCCATAACAAGGACGAAACTGCTGTCTTTGGATGTCATAACGGTGCTGTTAAGTATATAATGAACCATTCCGCAGTGACTGACGTTGCAATTTGACTCTATTTTAAACTTATAAAATTCAGCACTGTCTTGAAATTAAATTTTATTTCTTCTGAAATTGATCTAAATTTTCATGATATGATACACCACTGCCTCACCCTTGTTTTCAGACATGAAGATTTATTTTTGTACGAAATTAAGGGCAATAAAAAAAAAAGGTGACTAATGTAACGCAGAAGGGACATTGAGAAAAGTGACTTATATATAATTTGAAATTCTCTTCAAACTGATAACATAAAATCTAAAAAGATTTCTTCCTCTTAAAAAAGAGATTTTAGTTTGATGAAAACACTTTGTTTTATTGAAAAAACTTAAAAGTGTAGAAATTATTTTATACCCGTTACTGATGTTACAAAGGTTTTGTGACTGATGTTACATTTGCAATAAATTGCTGCAATTATAGATTATGTAGCGGCTAATTGAAACCTGGGACTTCAATGCTTTAAATATTTTTTATTTTTCTACTTTTTCACCTAATTTCTCTTTTTAACTTTATTCTGAAATGACTTTTTTTTAAAAAATTATGTTAGGGTTTTATTATTATTATTATTTTATTTATTTCTTATCCTCTTCTTTTTTTAACTTCTACTTTGTTTCCCTTTTTGCAATTTTCATATTTTCTTTTATTTTTAAATTTATCACGCCTCCCTTTTTGCCTTTCTGCAGCAGTCAATGCCATTGATGCAATTTGTTTAAGCTATATTAACGAAAAGAGAAATGTGCCTGATGTAACATGTTTTGAAAAGGTTTTAAATACTTAAATTCAGCTCTTTCTAAATATTTAAGGGATAAATATTAAAGATATCATCATAAACGAAAATAATATGACTTTTTATGAACTTGGGTTTGTTTTTGATTAAGCAATACAAACTTTTATAAAATTTTGTGACTGATGTTACATTAATATGAGGCCTAGTTTTAAAAAAATGTTAACAAGACAATTATAACAGTTTAAAATTTCTTTGTTGGTCTAATCTCTTCCTATATAAACTAAATTTCAATAAAAAAGTAAGATTAGAGACATACCAATTAATTTCCTACGTGAAAAAAAAGAGGGGGAGGGATTAACTTTTAGAACCGCTAATACAACGACACATGGACACTAAGTAATTTTGTCAAAATTTGCCTATAAAACTTACAAAAAATGTGTTTCTAACTTTTTTAGCATAATTATATAAAAAAAGTCTTTTTTACATCATATGAACAAAAAAATTACTAACACAATGAAGTTTCCGTTTTTTTTTAATTGTGATGTCCCTAGTTTTATAGAATTGTCCTAATAAATTCATTTATTTGTTATTACATTTTAAAAATTTATTTATTACACATAAGAACTTTGTTTGACTCATTTGTTTTTCTGTATGTTATTTTATTTATCACTGCAATCCTGATCTAATCTGCATCAGTTTTGCCAAATATAATGAGACCTTGATTTTTGTGAAACAAGTAATTCTAACGGATCACTGGATGCTCATTCTAACGCATGATAATCCAGTAAAAACAATGCTTTCTAACTTAAACCGAACAAAATTTTCAGCCATTGCCCTTCATCCAGCATTAAAATCAAATTTTCAAAATTAGCGAAATAAAGTTTGAGCGTTAAGTGGGAGAACGCAGTTGAAAAAAAAAAAAAAAACATACTCTTTCTATCCGAGGTTCACTCCTTAACGACATCCAACAGAAAATAACATAAGTACAGGATTGCTAACTACTCTGCATTTTGCGGTGTTGCTCTGCAAAAAAAAAGTAATTTTATTCCGCATTTTCCGTTTAGTCTTAATTCTGACCAGGCCTACCAAAGATTTTAATAATATTAAATTTATTTTTGTAATATTTTGCTAGTTTATTATGACAGGTATGTAAATATGGGAAATAAAATATGCTTATACTCAAAGCATGACATAGTTTTTAAAAATGAGTTTTATTAATTTAAAAATAATTATTTTTATGCCAATGCTTAAAGGGTTATGAAAGCTCAAAAACAATTTTAGATAAGAGGTTTAATTTTTTTATATTGATTTTTATACGAAATACCGAGTAGCTCCGCAATATTTCAAAACGCTCCTCAACACCACCACAGATACTCCACATATAGTTTCTCCAAGGCTAGCAACCCTGCGTAAGTATCATCATGCAGGATGCATTTTAATATGTGTACAACCCCCATTTATTTCCGTTTATAAATTCTGTAACAGAGCTCTGTTTCAATGAACTGCATTCATAGAAGAGCCGAAACTTTATTCTTTACAAAAGTATTAGTGACGTTTACTTCGCTAATCGGAATCCAATTTCAGGGACAGTATAAACATAATTTAGTTTTATTTCTTGAGAAACGGATGGATGACGTATCATTTTCATCAAAACTGGATGCTTTTCTCAAACCTGCAGCCATTTTTCAATGAAAGTATGAATGAATGTTTCACATTTAAAAATTTGAAATTCAAAAGTCAAAATAAAAGAAAAAAATTTCTTTTGAATTTTGACATCTTCAATTTAAATTATGTTTTTCGCAATCACGAGTGCGTTTGTGTGTGTATGTAGACGTGTGTGTTTGTGTCTGTGTGCAGGCATGAGTGTGTGTGAATATGTATGTGTGTGTGTGAATGTGTATGCAGGCATGAGCGTGTGGGTACGTGTGAGTGTGTATGTGTGTGTATGTATACGCATACATGTGTGCGTGTATACGCGTTTATGTGTAGGATGTGGACGCAACCTGGAGACTGTTTACGCTAGAGGAGCAACATCGGGAGGGGCTGGTCGACGGCAATGCTGCAGAGGGAGGCGGGGGGGGGGGGGAAATAAAATCATAGGAACATCAAAACAGTAAAATGAGAACAATAAGCGCTGTGGTTGCTCAAAAAAATATCCCTTTAATTTCTTTGATTTTATTTCCCCAATTTATTTCTACACCACAAAATAATAATTGTAACAATGATAATAAATCAATGCTTTTTCCAACTGTTTGAAAAGCTAAATATTGCATTGAGTGCAGGAGTGCCCCGGATATAAATTTTTCGAGTCCAGAAATTTTTAATTTGCGGAATGCAGCAGTATACTACAAATTTTATCTAATGATAAAATGTGAGTTTATACACATACCTGCATCTTATGAGAAGAAGCATTAGGCAGCACTTAGGTTAGTTTTGTAACATTGTTATAAAATTTAAAAAATAAAAAATTGTGATACCGTCTTCAAGCTTGCCGAATCCTCAATCCAATGTTTTTTGAGAAACTCTGTAAAAAAATAAGCGCAGTAAAATACTGCAAAAGCACTTATTTTCGCGAGTCATAACTTTCGTGAAAATGAAGATATCGATGATTTTGTGAGCTGAAAACAGGGCCGCGCCGTCCCTATGTGCAAGGTCGTGCGGAGCACGACGGCGCCAGAGCCAAAAAGGCGCCGAGCTCTACCGATCAAAAATGCTTCAAATGAAGGGAAAATAAACTCCAACCGAAAAATGGAATTCTTTATTATATCCAATGGAGGCAGTGAAATTATGCTCATTGAAACAATTAAATTCGATATGTCTATATTACACAAGGTTGAGCATACGAGAAGCAAGAAATTTGCTTATCCCCATTTTGTTTCTTGCGGTGAATATCCTCTATTATAATTTGTGCAAATATAGTCTTTTTGTGATTTTTAATTCGGTGTAGTTCCACTGTTCATGTTATCATACATGAAAAAAAAATACGGTAAACACATTTGCATGTGCGTAATATTTACATATTGTAGACAATTATTTAGGTTAATTTTTTAATTCCGAAAAATAACGAGTAGACAATAATTACTCGATTCTCCTCCCTCTTTTTTATCTCTTTAACTATTATTGCATTAAATATTAATAAAAAAAACTTTGGAGAGACTGTACTGGATTTTTTTGGATCAAAAATTCAATGCCTTTTGAAATGGTTCCGTATTTTAGAATTTTTGATTTTACTGGAAATGTGATTTTAGTTTCAGATTTTAAGGGGAATTATCCTCTACTTCAATTTAATAATCTATTCAGTACTCTATTGTCGTGTTTGTGACGGGCCTAACACTTTGAATAATTGTTTATCAATTAGGAGATATTGAGACATTTAGAGCGGTGTTATATAACTTTGATATTTAAAATACTTCCTTTTCCCAAAAACGTATTAGCATATCAAAGACAGAGTTCGTCAAACCGGGCCCAGCCAGAAAAAACCCGCCTGGTTTTTTTCGGGCAGGCATACTTGAAAAAACCCAGTATCTCGGTAAAGTGAGTTTTTCACAATTTTCTATATTTTGAAACATTTTCTTCAGAAGCAAACTAAATATTGATCAATATGGAGTTTAGAAATAGATATCTTGCTTTCTGGACAGCTTATCAAGTATTAGAAATTTAAGCTGCATACAAGCTAGCAATAATTATTTCGATCACATTCCAAGATTTTTTTAAACTGTTGGTGTAAAATGCTTTGATTAACTGTAACTGACTATCTCTTTTTTAACGGCATCTCAATGCAAAGTTTCCAAGAGAAAAAGTCAGATTCCAAAAGTTAATTTCAATCGCCCCTGCCTTACATGTGCAAATACTCGAAATAACTTCGAGATATGAAGCAAAAACGTACACTGTGCTCCAAAATTGAAAATTTATAGATTATTTTTCTTTAATTAAATTAACTGTCAAACGTATGTTTTTCCATATTACATTTATCTACACAACCTGACCTCAGGAGTTAACTATATTTTACTTGAACGCCACTGCATAAAGGCGCTCAAAAGACGTTAGCACGACGGCGCTGATCAGGCTTGGCGCGGCCCTGGCTGAAAATTTCGCGAATTTCACATAAACAGAACTGAAAATTGATTATCTTTACTAATAATAAAGCTGAAAGTCTGTCTCTGGCTCTCTGTCTGGATGTCTGTAACGCGCATGGCGCCTAGATTTTTCGGCCGATTTTCATGAAAGTTGGCACAAAATTAGTTCGTAGCATAAAGGTGAGCAGCTCGAAGCGATTTTTTAAAAATTCGATTTTGTTCTTTCTCTATTCCAATTTTAAGAACATGTTACCGAGCAAATTATCATAACAGGAACGAGTAAATTACCATAACGTGGACGAGTTAATTACCATAACGTGGACGAGCAAGTTACCACAACAAGGGTGAGCAAATGAACATATCAAATTGGCGAGAAATTCATCATCCATTATTTGTAAATATACAGGCAAATCGAATGACCTTTGAATTTTCTACTTCGAGCAAAGTCGTGCGGGTACTATATATATAAATTTGAAAAGTACATATGTAAATTTGAAATTTTTCGCGATTACGACCGGGTTAAGAAAATCGTGAAAATTGCGGAAAAACGTGCTTGAACAAAAAGTGCTTGGTATTGAAAAAAGCCAAATGGTGATAATTGCAAAAAATAAATCAGTTCTGAATGTATTTAATGAGAGTATTTTTTATGTAAATTTATCTAATTAAGTAATCTACTTACAGATCAAAACTATGGTACTACTGGCATTTATTGACCAAATGCTGACAAAATCCTTTAAAAAATACTAGTCTCGGAGACAATATACGAAACGCCTCAAAAGTATATCTGAGAAATGATTTTAGTTCTCCTAAACTGCGTTTGAGCTTCATGAACATTGGAGTATCGAGATGTAAATTCTAAGGACTATTTATAGGTAGTTTTTTTTTTTTTTTTTTTTTTTTTTTGACACTGAAAAAAGAATGTCTAAATTAAATTACTACCTATAGTTAGCATTCAACAGCAGATACACTTTTCGAGGCAGATAAGTTAAAATTTGAGTTTGGTAACTGCTTTTTCATATACTGTCATTCGATAAAAATCTTCACATAATCAAAGAATAAAATTTGCTTGATTGAACAACATGCTTTTGGGGCGATTCTCGAAAAAATGTCCCGTGCGCAATGCTAAATTTTTAATTTTTTCCAGCTAACCAAAACCTTCACAAAACAATGCTATTGGGGAATATTACAGGTAGTAATCAAAATAATGGAAACACTTGTGCATAAAAGTGACATTTTTGAATGCGCTTCGTAAGTAATAAAGAATAAAACTAGATATCATTTTTTTTCCTGATAAATAGCAATGTATATGATCTGGTAGTATATGGTAGTTTAACGGAAGTTCTGGAAGTGTTGGTTTTTTTTCAAGCTCGTGAAATGTCGGAGCTCTCAAATTTTTAAAGAAATCAACTTGTTGGAGCGCGTTTGGCTGGAGCAAATGTAACTGAAACATCTCAACTTTTTGGCTTTTCTAGTGATATAGTATCTAAAGTCATGATAGCATACACACATCGCGGTAAGACAAGCTTGGCAAAGCAAAACAGTGGAAGGAAAGAGAAGTTCAGTAAAAGAAACCGATGGGTGTCAAAGTGGATTGTAGTGCCTAAAAATTGAACAACAGCAGCAAAAGTGACCACAGAACTCAATCACGATCTGGATTCACCAGGGTGAGCGATTAGTTAGAAGGGTCCCTTTATTAACAGAACATTTACGGCAGAGCAGCGATTCCGATTTTTTTTCCCCCAAGTGTTTCCATTATTTTGATGACTACCTGTACATGCTTTAATATACTATCAAAGCATATCAGTTAATCCCAAATTTAATTTTTTGTTACTTGAATAAAGTAAAAAGCCTAGCGTTACGCACGGTACATTTTTTCGAGAATCGCCCATTTAATGATACTTTATCTTGCTTGACAAAAAATTAAATTATGTAGAATTCCACGTTTAAATATTTACATATTTTTGCTTTATTGAATAAGTCGCTTTATTGAATCAAAACAGAACTGTTTTAGAAAAACATGATTCAAATCAGCGGCGGTCACTGTATTATGATCGCTGGTGTTTCGTATAGTTGAAGGAATAAAAATCAAGACGCAAAATCAAGACAAACAATCGTATAATAAACTGACTTTCTTTCAATTTCCGTTTCGGTTTCTGTTGAGTGCGAGTTCATCATGTCCCATATTTTCTCCGTCAATTAAAATGTGGAAATGCTAATTGAGGTATTTGACACGATTTTTTAGGAAGGGGTCGCGAAAATTGTTGTCCGACACTATTTCCTCCAATGCAGCAGATAAATAAATTAAAACTTTGACGTCAAGAAGTAACTAATCGTTTGGTAATCGCTTGATGGCAACGTAACTTGATCGTTACAAACAGCATGCAAAAAAAAAAAAAAAAAAAAAAAATGGCTGCATACTTTTTCCCTATAAGCATTTAGATTTTCTCTATTGCAAGAAGTGTTAACAGGATTTTACTTTTATTAGTTTACCCCTTTCAATCCACAGAAGCCCTTCATTCTGTTCATTAGCACATAGTATTATAATCCCAGTACTAGTTGCAATATCAAAATGTATGTGAATCATTCTCACGAAACTAGTTCAAACTGTTTGACACTAAAATATTTTTCAATCAATTTTAATAATTACCACCAATTAAAGTATATCTTTTTATGATTTCTTCATTTAAGTCAAATCAAATATGAATGGTTTGTACATAAGTAAATTAAAAATATTTTGTTTTGAAACGAGAAGGAGAATATTAGGTGTTCCTGCTTCAAATGATTAGGATTTAAAATGTGATTTAAAATCCTGCCGAAATGAAAATTAAATTTTTCACGTAAAGATAATTCTAGCAGCACAGCTTGGGAAAAAAAACCTCTCTTTAAAAAATTGTTTTTTATTTATTATTTATTTATAAAGAAATATTAGCAAAACGTATTGGATGAATGATGCTGCTATCAGGAAAATCTCAATATCAATATTTGAATTATCAGTTCAAATTGGTACACTTTTTATTATCACTTTAAAAGTTGTATTTAATTACGTAGTAATGAAAGAAAGCTTTGTTTGGGAAATAACTATTTCAAAAAAAAAAGTTGTAAACGCACTTTGTTTTTATTCGCTCGTCATAACGTGTCCATGTAGTTTATTCTGTTAGAAAAAAGAAAGAAAGAAAGAAGTTGCGTGTTTCAAAAGCTCTATTGCTACTTTTTGCTCTCTGAATCATTCTAAGTAATGAGCAACAACTCGCCATTTCGTCTCTGCAAATGTTTTCCGCGTTGCCATTTTTGCTACCCAAATAAGGCATGCTGCATTTTCGAATCAAATTAAAAAACGAAAACTCGCAGTTGACTTTTGATGGACGATCTGCATACATGATAAGAATCAGCTCTTTTTTTTCCGGCAGGCATTGATTTGGTTTCATTTCCTTAAAGGAGTTTATTTTAAATCATTTTTTTACGGAAGTTTTCAAAATGTACACCACTTTTTAAACTATTTCTAATTTGACATGGAGCAGTAAATTTTCTACAATAGTACTATTATATTTCATTTCATTCGATTAAGTTGTAAATTAAAAATTGGATTAATTAGAATAATTCCATGACAACAACAAACAACAAACCGTAAGAAGTTGCAATGTTTGTTTACTTTTCCTCTAGTATAGAAAATGAAGATTTTTGTAACTTTCCCATCTCTTGAACAAGTATTAAATATTAGAGTTTTTGATGGTATTCAATAGGTATTGTTATTGTTGAAATAAGGAGCTGCATAACCGTTGCTGTTTTGATTAGAAAAAGTTAGAGCTGTCCTTGAGTGAAACATCCGCACTTAATTTAATCTTCTTCGAATGTTTTTCCTGAGGAGTTTTTTATCAGGACTAACTCAGGACTTGGATACACTCTTCTTAGAATGCTTTTTAAGTCTTGCGCCTGAGTAATCTTTTATCAAGACTACTGAAGAGTTGAATGTTGGGGGGGGGGGGATAAATGGGACAGGACAACTGCACTTTTACCGAAATAAAATGTGGAAAATTATTCCTAGCTGTCTAGTAAATGTAGCAAATTGTAGAACGAGACTCACATCGGAGAAAACATTGCTGCGTCTATTTCCTATGGTAATCTTAAACCTAATACTTATATTTTCGTTTACATTATGCTTTAGTTTTCTGACCGGTGCCAAAGCTTTAAAAAAATAATAATAATAAAAATTAAAAAAAATAAAAACAAAAAACCCGACTGCGTAAAAACAAAACAAAACAAAAAAAACTAAAAAGAAAAATGTATAGGCCCAGAAGACTTTAGAATGTTATAAAGTGCTGCCGAATAAATACACCATTGAAATAGTTTTCTAATCGTACACAGATAAAACAAATCATAAATTCAAAAGCATAATAGAAGGATAAACAGTCGAGCCCATTCAAATTTTACGGGGTTTCTTGATTCAGAAAGGAATGGGCCTCGACTGTTGATCTTTCTATCATGCTTTTGAATTTATGATTTGTCTTATCTGTGTACGATTATAAAACTATTTCAATGATGTAGTTATTCAATAGCACTTAATAACATTCTAAACTACTGGGCTTAAACATTTTTTTTTTCTGTTTATACGCAGTTGGGTTATATATATATATATATATATATATATATATATATATATATATATATATATATATATATATATATATATATATATATATATATATATATATATATATATATAAAAGCTTTGGTACCGGTCAGAAAACTAAAGTATCAGGTTTAAGATTTCAGATCACAATGGAATAATTTTTGTTCAGAAAAAAAATTCTTCTAATGATAGTTTTTGACCCTTTGTACATATAAAAAAACAAATTACTACCCCCGAACTGAAATTACGCTTTTCATTTAATTAACCTATGAATATTTATTAGAATACGAGGTAAAATAATGAAATTACTAACAACTCGATGGGTAAAATATCATTTTTTTCCCTTCTTTCGGCACAAAACAAATAGCTAGTCACATTTTTACGACATTCGTAAAGCTACGCTTAAAAAGATAACTTAGTTCAACTGATTTTATATTTTAACCATTCAGTTAAATGATGAACACATGCTGCCACCTAAGCCATAACGGTTCAAGCAGCCTGCGATAACAAATTGTATAAATTTTCAAAAATAAAAGCACTTCTCTTCAGTATCTTATCTTATATATTATTTCTGTGGATTATTTTTCTGTCGGTATGCGAAATCTTTCTTATTTCTTGAAGAAATTCCCCCTCTTATTTTAAACTTTATCGGACCGGCTAATGACGAAAAATAGACCTACGGTCTAAAAATTAATTTTTCGGAAACGCCCCTTGCTGTTGCAAAACCTTGATGCAGCCTGTAGTTCTTATGAAGAATTTTTTTAAGCAAAATTCTAAAATAATAAACAATATTAAAATTTTTTGCGTCGCTTTCGGCAAGAAAAAAAAAATCACCATAAACCTTTTTTTTTTTTAAATAAAGTGTAAAAGCAGTAGGCCTAGCTAAACCTCGGGCCCGCCTTTGCTGTTCGCCATTATAGCTAATTTAGATTAATACTACGCATTACATGTACTCATAACATACAACCGATAACACACGTAAGGCAATAAAATAAATACGACGGGAAAACTACATGGCGTTTCGACTCCTTTATGGAGGCTACAGTTATTATTCAGATAAGTTGACTAATAATTGAAGGGTGTTCTTTCTTTTTTTATAAAGCTTTGACTCCGTTGAGAAAACTAAGCATAATGCAAGCATAAAAAAAAAAAGAATTAGATTTTAAAAACCCGACCTGAAGGGAATCCTTTTTGTGCAGAAAAACTTTTCATTGCATGCTGAAATGTAGATTTTTCTAATAGCAGTGTTTGACCTTTTGTATAAGGGTCATTCTTCAAAAATTGTAACTTTTCTGTCACACGCCTTTTACAGAAAAAACTTTAGGGAGCAATTCATTTAACAATGCTTTTTAATTTCATCAAAAATATATCTATTTAAACCTGCCAACATTTTTTTACTAATAATTTTTATTTTTGTATATTTTTGGTTCACAACATGTGAATTCTCACTTCCGTGGCATGTCACACCTTGTGTGACTTTACGCTGCTTAATAACTTGTTTAATTAAAAGTATATACTTATTTCTTTATTATTCCTTTCACAAGTGTCTCAAATACTAATTGTTTAAGTACATTTAAATTTTTAATATTGTGTTTTAGCTCATTTTTTTAGGATAAGTAGTCATGTCACACGAAAAACTCTCACTTGGTGTGGTTACTCTGACTTCTCACATCCGTGAACTTGAATTTCAGGGATGTAAATTAATGTAAAAAAAAAAGTGAACACGTTTTCATGTGCGCTTAAAAGTGAACGCTTAACATGTGCAGATTGTAGCGACGAAGAAAAAAAGTTTACCATGAAAAATGTATCTATTGGGCCTATATTAAGGGAAAGATCCTTACCTCCGTGATAGGCCTTATTAATGTCATTATTTCTGAGGTGAAAATTACTGATTGAGGGGAAATACATCAATAATAGGCATTCTACCAAAATTATAAATTGCCAGTATATCCTCAAATTTACTAAATACTATTTTTTTTCCAAAACTACTAACTAAGCCGTACTTTAATTAAGAGAGCTTAATATTATATTCCCACTAATCATTAAAATAGCTGATTGTTTGCACAATTAACAAAATTACTACTTTGATAATAAATTGGCCTCAATTTTTAAATATTAAGAGGTTTTTCTTTTTTCTTTTTTTTTCCGTAAAGAAGGCTTTTTTTTTTTTTTAATGTATGAATAAAATAGTTGGAACTTAGCTGGGCCATTGCTTATGGTTACTTCTAGTAAGTACATCTTTCATGTAAGAATAAAATAAAATAAAAAAAAAGGTTTTGAAATTGAAAAATATTTGTCTTCAAAAGTTTCGTTTTCTGGAGAATGACCCGCAAATAAAAAAAAAAATACTACGCCAATTTGAAATTACGAGTTAAAAACAACTATAATGAATTTTCTTGATCTTTTCCACGAACTCGTTTTTCTGAGCACTCGTTATAACGAGCAAATATCGCCGTCTTTTTGCGCTCGTTGTAAGCGAGTTCGACTGTATTGTCCATTAACTGGCTATAAAGCTGGAAATTGTCTTATTTTGGAAAAAGCGTTTTTAGAATTAATTCTAAAGAAAAAAATAAATAAATGATGACTTTCTTTCAACTTCCTAAATGTAAAAACTATGTCTAGAAATATATGATCTTGTCATCGATTTTCTTTTATTATTACTTCCGAGAACAACAACAATCAGTGTCAAAAATATTAGTTTTGCAAAAAGTAGTCGAAATGTATTCCCCCCCCCCCATCTAAAACATTTGTTTTTGAACCCTGTGAAGTGTAAAACAGATCAAGAGATTATTGTCTCATGCTACTTTAGAAACGTACGCACAATTTTAAATTATTTTTGATTTATATTTGAATTACATGTGAAACTGTTTTTTTTATCTCTTAATAAACGTACTGATTTTTTAAAAAATAAAAATTATAGGACTTAGTCAAATGTGCTCACTGTAACTCAATAGTAGGGCACTGCATCGGATTGGTTAATGTGACGCTGAAACGTTGACTACTTTGTGGACAGATTTATATAATTCATTAAGATTGCTCAAAATCTGACGGTTTGTTGTTTTTCCAAGGCGCAGAACACTATTTTCACAACATTTTAGTTTGAATTCATAGAGTTAAATTCAAAAACATTCGGTTTTCAAATCTGTCTTTTCGAAATTTTCCGGTGGACGCGGGGTTGTACAATAAATGTAAATTTTATTGGAAAACAACAAAAACCACACCCACTAATATGTGAAAACATTTCAATTTCAAAGCGCGGGGGGAGGGGGATTGTCAATTGACAAAGACGACGGGCCGGATTCGAATTGGTTTTCTACAGTTATTAACTATCATCTATCTCCCGAAGTCTGAATTAAGAGAGGGTGAAGTTTAATCATTCTTAGTTAAATTTGGCATTCATCTCTCGTTCCTCTCCAAAAAAATTTTCCTGTTCAATAGATATTAAACATAAGACAGTTCCAAGCAAAGTCTTATCTACAGCAGCAAACACCAGCTGTCTGAAACTCGACAGTTATCTTTCCTTCTGAGAAATGTGAACTTTTTGCTGACCGATAATGGCAACACACAGGCCGATCCGACCTCTTGCGCATGCGCTCTTTAGCCGAGGTCAAGTCATAATTGGACATTAGGCTGGAGACTTAATTAATTACAATGAGAGTTATGTCGTTTCTTGGAAAGGAGCCATTTGTTTGCTAATGAAAGCATTGCTCTGTGTCTTTGCGTGCTGTTTTCTGTGACTCGGTGTCAAGTCGGAACGGCAGATCAAAAAAAAAAAAAAAAAACTCTGGCTTTTTATTTCCTTCTTCTTGTTATTATTCCTTTATTTTTTATTCATAAAACATTTTCTGGAAACAAGGCGGAATATTGTGGTGCACTCAACAAATAAATAAATAAATAATCAAATTTAAAAAATGACAAAAAATGAACGATTTCAAATTTATAAAGTTGTACAAACACACAGTGCAGGAGATCATTTTCATTCGTTATGAGGAACGAGAGTTGCACATTTTGAGACAAATAGTCAAAAATTGGATTCTTGAAAACATATGGAAACAATAAATTAAGCATGTAGTAATGATAACAAACATTCCTCGTTTGCAATTTTCTTTCCTTTCCCATATTTTTCCATGTTATCTAGGAAGAAAAAGATATATACACCCTAGCCAATTTCTATTCTTTACATATGTAATGGTACCATGGACACATCGCGGCACCCCCTGGCGCGGTACTCCTGGGTGCCGCAGTACCCGGTTCGGGAAAACCTGCAATTCTGGATGCAGTAACAGTTAGAATATGACAAAAAAAAAAAAAGCATTTTATACACTTAAAAACTGAGAGTATGTATCTATGTATATATCTATGTCCAAGTTACTTCCCCCGTACGCCAATAAACTGACCATCGAAAAAGGTATCGATAGATTCCTAATTTTCCCGTCTTTATGTTTGGTTATTAAACATAATTCTCCGATAATAATTGGCGGAGATATCAATTAAAAACTATTAATTATGAAACTTAGATTTTGACATGAAATCCCTATTTTTCGAAGGCTTTCGTCCATTCAACTTATTATTCAGAGCTTCATCTCAATTTTCTGTAACGATGTAGCATGAAGAAAATCATTGAGAAGAAAAATCTGTTGGCATTTTTTTTAGTCGAATATGAACAAATAGAATTCTGACTTTTGTTTTGAGGCTCTGCAATCGGGGAATTTAAAATGTTTTCTTTTGGTTATTTTTCCGCAATCTCCCGCAATTTTTTTTTTTTTTTTTGAACACGCGTCACTTGATAGAAACTTTAATTTTCGATGTGGACCGTGCAAAGGACTGAGCGACGCAGCTAGTTAGTAATTAAAAATAGATGATTTAAGGATCGAAATGGAGCTGAGCGACTGTAACGACAGGTTGCGATTAGTGGATGCTTCAAAATGAAGATTACCATTTACTCGAAATCGGATATTCTCTTAAGAGTGCGTAGGAGGATCCGCTCTGCCTGCAGATGATTCCATTGACGATTGCGTTGCTAATGAATCCGATTTGTTCGGATTGGAGGAATGGCAAAGCGGGCAAAAAAGCAATAGAGGTCGACTTAGTTTTTGCTCAGTGACTGAGGACGCTTTAAAAACACGAGCCCCATCTCGATGAGAACACTGAACTGAGGTCGACGCTCGAACGCGTACTCGAGGGGAGCATCTAGATGTTGCTTACGGAAGAAGTTCTCACTTATTTTTCTCTCTCTCTCTCTCTTTCTAATACAATGGAACCTCGTTAATCCGAGTTTTTGCAATCCGAACGTCCGTTCATCCGAATATTGTAGAGTTATATAGTAAAGTTAGCAGTGTCTTAGCGAGAAAGTTTTCAAGGAGGGGATTTTCATTTTATTTTTACTCCCAGATATATAGTCAGATAGTAGATAGAAATAGGGAGATATAAATTGTAAGACATTAATTGATAGATACGTCGAAATGTAAATAGATATGTAAGATCAATATAAATAGATAGATGAATAGACAGATAAACAATGATAGATGTAGATAGTTAGGTATAAACACATAGATATTCATCGGTAGATAAAAAGAAATACAGAGAGATTTAAATAGATTGAAAGGTATAAAGAGATAAACGGGTATAAATAGTAGTACATAAATTGATAGGTATATCGATAGATAAAAAGCTATGAATTGATCAATATAAAAGGATAGATGGATAAATAGATAGATACACACATTTATATAAATAAAATTGATAGATATGTATTAATGATGGCTATAGATAGGTAAATATAAATAGAGAGATGAAAGCAGACTCATATAAATAGGTAGGTAGATAAATAGATATACAGAGAGATTTAAATATATTGGCAGGCACAAATAGTAGACAAATTCATAGATATATAGATAGATAAATAGATTTGTGCAGATCAACAGATGTAAAGAGATTGACAGGTATAAATAGTAACACATAAAGTGACAGATATATCGATATATGGATAGGTAGAAGTAATAAAGCTGGGTCTAGATGGATAGGTATTAATGATGGATATGGATACGCAGGTATAAACAGATAGATATAAATCGATAGGTAGACAGATGGGTAGAAAGATGGAAAAGATATAAATCCTGAGGATTTTATTCCCTGGACTTAGGGATGTCCTGGCACACTGAAAGCATTAATATCCTTAAAATTGTCACCCACCGCAGGCAGCATTGAGTCACCGCAGGTGGCAAACGACGGTTGGAGAGCAAAACGAGCAAGGGGCGGAGCCCCATAGTAAAACTATTAGAATATGAGTAAAGAGCTGTTTAAAATCAAGAAATTGTCTCAGAGTCAGCGTCGAAACATTTGGTATAGTTCTCCCCCCCCCCCTCTCTCTCTAATCGGATGACGCTTCGATATTCCGAATTTCCTTAATGCGAATGTCGACTCATTTGAAAACTGTTGGGTTACTACACGGTTAAAAATTCAGGAAACTTTTACGGTACATATTACTGTAAAACGGAGTGTTTACAGTACAGAAAAAAATACAGTAAATTGTACTGTACAAAATAAATGATTGCAGCGCCAATTGTTACACCACGTCACTTACATTGCGAAGCACATAAAACCATATTTCCCTCACTCGATTTGTCCCAGCTCATATTATGATCAGCAAAGCCGTCTGCCAATATGAAGGATCGGAGATCGAATCTGCTGTCAACGTTTTTGAGATTTTTTGGCAACAGGATGCCAGTAACTTTTACCGTAAAAATTCAGGATTTTTTTTAAACAGTGTATATGGCAAAGATATTAAAAGCAAGAATCAGAAATTAAACAAAAACGCCCAGCATGCAATTTATAAATGATCCCTCAACTGTATTCTCCAGCGATGAATTGCTCAGAGTGACCCATGAAGCCTTGTTTATTTGTTTATCTCCGCGTCTAAGTCGTCTGCCCACTTCTCAGAGTAAAAAGAAACAACATAAACGAAAAATATTTTTTGTTCTAGGAAAAGCTGAAAAGAACAAGTTTGAAAGAAAGAACAAGCAATTCCTTTTTGGCAATTACTTAGTAGCTAATGTCTTTAACGTCAAGAAAATAATAAAAAGAAATTCCCCCGTCTATTTAAAACTTCTGGTTTAGGCTTAATAAATGTTTTTTTAACTTTTTTCCACAGATGTGAATGTATATCCAAAAATATCCGTCACAGATGTTCGTTTGCTATCGTTTTCTTAAGTACTTTTGGAGATAAAAGTAATTACAAACTTTAAAAAAAATGTATCGTTTGCGTTTCATGCTTTAGAGAGCTTGCTTAAAAAGTTAAGATACAGAACATTTGTTATTCTCATTAGCCTCATCCTAAAATATACGCACTTTTATCCATTATGTAATTAGAGGAGAGATAGGCGAAGAAAAAAAAAAGGGTTAACATTGCTAGACATGTTGATAGAATGATAGATAGTTAGAATGTGAGATAGGAATATAAATAGAAAGGGGAAACGTTCTTATTCTCAGGGGTGCCCACGAGGGGCTGGGTGGGGAATAGCTCAGAATGCCTTCAGGGGCAGCCCGAACTTAAAATTTTGAGAAGGCTCAATTTGCCGAATGAAACTCCAAATTTCGCGGAGTAGAACTTCAAGTTTCGTCAAATGCTGGTAGTTTTGCCGAATCATCAAACTTTGCCGATAAACGAAATTTTTGGGAGATCACAGTGATCTCCCACCGGGGCGGGCGTTATTGAATTTTGGGAGGGAATGATGTGGCTTCGGAGGGGATGGAAAAACCCCGTTTCTTCAAATCTCTCTAAAACTCATTTTTGTAGATACTACTGTTTACCTGCCCCCGATAGTAAAATTCTCATAACTTTAGTGTCTATCTTGAGGATTATAGTTGGTAGGAAAAAAAAGTCCGATGTAGATCACCTGAAAACTGTCTTTCTGGTAAACTTCAATTGTGGTTTTTTCACATTTGCGTGCGGAATTGAAGAAATTCCTGAAAATACCATTCAGGCAAAAGTTACTTTGCTATGTCTAAACATTTTGTAAGCAATAGTATACTCAACTAGTGTATGCCCAAATTTCGAAATCCTTTTGTAACGATAAAAATAGGCACTGCAATTGACTGAAGATGCCTAGCTAAATTTGTTTGAAATTCAACGTGATGTAACAATTGTATCAAGTTTGAAAATCTTTTCGACATCTTTCTGTTCAGAAACGAGAAGACAATATGTCATTTGCAAAATTACTAATTCTTAAAGGGAGGGATTTCTCCTCGTGCGGGGTAATTGAGGGCGATGAGTAAACATAAGAAAAAGAGCGTGTAGAAGGGTTATTTTAAGACTGGCATCAAAGCGTATCATCCACGCCCTCAAAGTTTGAAAACAATCTCAAGCTTTCGTCTTCGCAGCCGATTCCTTTCGAACTATAAAGGTTGCTTCCTGCTTTTGATTGGAATAGAGCCGCGATCAGGTGCACCCCGAACTTAAATTTTTCGGAGGGCGGAAATTCTCAATTTGCCGAATGGAACTCCAAATTTTGCGGAATGATAATGATTTTGCCGAATGGAGCTCCAAATTTAGCCGAATTATGATAATTTTTCCGAATGATGATACTTTTGCCGAATGGAACTCCAAATTCCGCCGAATGATGATAATTTTGCTAAATCGTGAAACAAAATTTGCCAAATAAGGAAACTTTGGGAGGTCACGATGAGCTCCCATGACCTCCCATCGAGGCGCCCCGTGTGCATAGCATATCGTAGCTAGAAAAATGGGCCTTTTAAAACGTATACTTGAGGCAAATTCATGATCACTCACAGAATAAATATGATATATTTAATTGAAATTACCTGTAAACATAGTTTTAGATATCAAATTAGTGAACAAAGGTCCCCAAAATGCAGGTTTGGGCTATATTTGGTGTTGGTCGATTAAGAGGAGTGGGATCATAAACCCCATAGCCCTCTGGATCTGTGCTTGGTGAAAAATAAACTTAAGATTCCTGGAAATAACTGTTAGTACTGATATTGAAGTATGTTGATTTCAAATGGGGAAAACATGCACTGGCGGAAACGAAAAGAAATTTCTGTTCTTCTGGGAAGTAATGATTAACGACTTCCATTGGTTCATCAACAGAGAACTTCCTGAACGAAAATATAAATAAAAACAGGTACTAATGTACTTGATTTTAACATTTAAAATGTGTTCCGCTGTGTAAAATGCATACAAATACACTACAGTACTGGCCAAATTATTAGACTAAGACTGTTTTAAAAGCAAATTGTTTATTAATTACATAACTATAGACACAATGACAAACAGTGAAATAATTATCTAATATTTATTATGCATTCCCTTATTCTTGATGAGCATTTTGTCTTTTTGGCATTCTTTTCACAAGGTTTACACCATTTCTTAACTTTTTAAAAGAGGAGGTAAAAAATTGTTTATACTCACTATTATATATACTCACATACACATACTCACTAATTACCTAACACTAACATAAATATAACAGAACACACTAATAAAAAGAGCTAGTGAACTGTTTAAGCTGATTGAGGTTATGTTCCTGGTAGGTAGATAAATAAAGAACATAAACAAAGCAGACAGTGCTGCCACTTGAAAACATTAAATTATGCTAAAATAACGTAATAATCAGTGTACAGTATGTACTGTACTTTAACAGTAAAATAAATAGTATTTTAGTACAAATAGTGTACAAAAAAAATCTTTAGTCTAATAATTTGGTCAGCACTTTATATGACCAAAAGTATTGGGACACTTTCAAAATTTCACATTTTTACAGATTTCTGAAGAAATAAAAGAGACCAATTGCTCTAATTTTTTCACATAAAAGGTATACACCAGCTGACATTTTCCAATAAAAGTTAAGTTTACTATTAATTTAGGGGACGAGCAACAAATTGAGAGAACCAAAAAAAAAAAAAATTGTTTTTGATCATATTTCATTGTAAATAGCTGGGAATAAACTATAAATTTCAGAAATAAGTTAGAAACCTATAAAAAAAATTATTTTTATATTTTTGTGAGTACCTTTTATACCTACGGAAATAGAAGCATTTCTTTCA
This sequence comes from Uloborus diversus, assembly GCF_026930045.1. Taxonomy (NCBI): domain Eukaryota; kingdom Metazoa; phylum Arthropoda; class Arachnida; order Araneae; family Uloboridae; genus Uloborus; species Uloborus diversus. The sequence continues at coordinate 23,744,830 of NC_072738.1, forward strand.
AAAATGCACATTTTTTTAAAAAGGTTTTTGGCTCATATCACGCAGTTTTCCGTGAAACATTACTAAACTTTCAGAATATTTGACAGCTTAGAGAAACCTAATAACACAATTTGAAGATAAAATATTGAAAATTTAGTGAAATATGAAAGTTTAAAGCAATTAATTTTTCACTGCTCATGTGCGAAAGATAGCAATTTTTAATATTTATAATCAGAAGCCCAGATACATCCTACAACTCATAAAAAAAAACTACCTTGATATCTTTAAAATGTAAAAAGATATCAGTGAGCCGAATCAGTCAGCCGAATTTTAATGATTCTTGGCAAGACGACGGATCGTGAGGGATCGTTCACAAATAATCCGTTTTTTTTTTTTTTTCCATGAATCACTCTGCAACGATACAGGAAAGTGCTGCCAGTTTGCGAACGATTCCTTATCATTCGTCGCCTATCCAAGAATTATAGAAATATGGCTCATTAGATAGCTGATAACTTTTTTAATTTTAAAGACATTGAGGTGGAATTTTTTTATGAGTTGTAGTGTATATTTGAGCTTTGGATTATGAAAGTTATTAATTGCTATCTTTCGCGCATGCGTGGTGAAAAAGTAATTGCTTTAAACGTTCATATTTCATTAAATTTTCAATATTTTAACTTTAAATTTTGTTATTATGTTTCTCTAATATGCTGTCAAATATCCTGAAAGTTTAGTAACGTTTGACGAAAAATTCTGCGTGATCTGAGCCGAAAACCTTTAACAAAAATTTGCATTTTCTAAAGAAATGCTTATGTTTCCGTGGGTATAAGAGATACTTTCACGAAAATATGAAAATAAATTCTAGATAGATTTTTAACTTATTTCTGTAATTTATAGCTTATTCTAGCTATTTACAATGAAAAATGATTAAAAGCTTTTTTTTTTTTTTTTTTTGTTTCCTCAATTTGTTGCTCGTCCCCTAAATGAATAGCAGACTTAACTTTTATTGGAAAACGGCAGCTGGAACATACCTTTTATGAGAAAAAAATTACAGAGCAACTGGTCTTTTATTTCTCGAGAAATCCGTAAAAATGCGAATTTCTTAAAGTGTCCCAATACCTTTGGTCATATAGTGTAAATTGAAAATTTTAGTGCCTTATCACTAAAACTGATCTTGCAATAATTCATAAATACATATTCTCCGTTATAAAAAATAAAAAAAAAGAAGCAAGAAAGCTTTTTTACCATCACTTTTACACATCCTTGAGTGTATTTAATTAAATTATTAACCAAAATTCCTTTATTGAGTAACCAATCTCTCTTCTTTTGTATTTCTTTCGAATTTAAACAATCGTTTGGAGCAGTATAGCATAAATGTTCTTGCGCCAAAGAAACCCAATCAAATCAACCAACCGAAATATTAGCATTACATTTGAGGAAAAAATAAAAAAAAAAAGTCAATTTCTCACCGTTGTCGTAGTCGAACTTCTAAAACGATATTTTCGCACTTTTTTTTTTTTTTTTTCAATCGACATAAAACGAAAACAAGTATATATGGTGGGAAAAACGCTTTTAAACTGTTTACTTGTTTCAAAGAAAGCTAATTTCACATACGCAATTTTTTCTTACTTTAAATTGGTTGAATGATAATAGAATAACTTTATTTTAATTATTGCTGCTTAATTTAGAGCTTTAAGAGGTCCGGACCCGGGGGCCACCCCCTTTCCTACGCCACTGGATTCTAATATTTCTGGGAATAAAATTTCGATTTCCGTTTATCTCCCATAGTTAGAGAACATCTTCTCACAGTTTAAAAAATCCTCCCTTTGGCGCTGGGAAAAAAGATAAAAATCTTTCCCCTTCCTTCGATTTTTAGAAAGGTGCGGGGAACTTCAGATGAAAAAAAAATTTAGTAAAAATAAAGAAAGGAACGAGTGTCAAAGCATGAACAAAAATAAGTCAAAATCGGTTCCGAAAGGAAGTAAACTTGTTCTTAAAAGCTCTTCCTCTTCACTTCGCTTCCTCTACGCTTCGTTTCCTCTTCCTAAGAAGATAAGCCATTTTGTTATTATGTATTACCTCTGTTCTCTGAACTGAAATGTGAAATATAATAATGAAGTTAGTCTCTTTTTTCTGTTCAGATTGTAATAAATGAAAATACAGTGTTTCCCCGAAAATAAGACCCGGTCTTTTATTAAATTTTGCTGTAAAAGATATACTGGAATTTACTTTAAGGCAGCAGTGGCGAAACTAGCCGATGGTTTCGAGGGGGGGGGGGATGAGTGTTACATCTCAGAGTCGTCTCGAGGTGGGGGAAAAAGGGGGGGATTGGTGGCTACTTAATTTTTTTCTCTTATATATAAATATATATATATATATATATATATATATATATATATATATATATATATATATATATAGAGAGAGAGAGAGAGAGAGAGAGAGAGACTATCATATACTGTATTTATAATCTGGACAAGTCAACCAAAATGAACTTTACTACTCAGTTCAATAGGCGCCATAGGCGCTGTATGATACTGGTAGACAACAAATTTGATAGCAATATGAGGGTTGAACAAGAATGAAAAATTTTTTAAAAAAAGAACGAAAAAATGAAAAAATCCCAAAATACCCTGGGGGCTCATCAGGGGGTACTCCCCAAGGGTAGGGGAAAACCATGAGATGTTTCGTGAGTGCTGCTGTTCGAAATTCGAATCGCTGTTTTCAGATTTGTTTTATTATTCCATATTTTTTATATCTATATAGATATAGATATAATAGTCGAATTTTAACTGCAACCCTAACTGAAAACCAATATCCGGAGCATCTTACGAAACATTTCATTTGCAAGTTTGTGGAAGATTAGCGGTAGGTCAATTTTCAGTTCCTTGAATTTTCTGTTCCTTGAATTTGATTGTTTTACGTTCTTTCTTTTGATTTTGAGTTCAGGTATGAATTTTGTTCTCTTGTAGTTTAAATATTGTTCTTTTTCTTTATATATCTTGTAGCTTAAATATTGCTCTATTTTATTTATATAAAACTTGTATTTTTCGTTTGTAAAAGGTTCAATGTTCTTATTTCTTGTCATGCTGATATTCTGGACTTTCAGTACCCCTATGTCTAGTTTTGTGAGATGTCGGAAACTAGTGCTGCTTTTTTAGGCAATTTTGCCAGCAGCACTCACGAAACATCTCATGGTTTTCCCCTACCCTTGAGGAGTACCTGATTAGGTCCCAGGGTATTTTGGGATTTTTTCATTTTTTCGTTCTTTTTTTTTAAAAAATTTTCTTTCTTGTTCAATCCATATATTGCTATCAAATATATATATATATATATATATATATATATATATATATATATATATATACATACACTGGTGTGCAAAAATTAAGGACGAAGTCGAAAAATTAGCATATCAGCTGAACGAAGAGGCAGAGCGGACAGTAAGAACAATCAGGAGATTAAGTAAGGTGCTGTACGGTAGCACATGCGCAGATATGCAGGCAGACGTAATGGGGGAGTATCTGAGTAGTATAAAGCATGTTGTCGGTGTAAGATCAGTATTTCTGGCAAAGAGATTGCACGCCGTATAGCAGTTAAAATCACACCGAGTTGCTGCCTCAGCGAGAAATGGCGAATAATCAGTTAGACGACATCTGGATGCTTTTACCCGAGGTCGAATCATTGGGAAGTTGGAGGAAGGCCGCAGTGTGACAAGTGTGGCTGCAGAGTTCGGAATTGCTCACAGCATCGTTTTTACGACTTTGGAGACAATTTCATACTACAGGAACAGATATCCGGGGGTTCAGTAGCGGTCGCCCACGAGGAACCACACCCGCAGATGACCGGTATATTGTCTTACAGGCCAGAAGAAACAGGCGGCAGACAGCGGGAGAAATCGCTAGACCCACGACACAGGCGACTGGACGACCGATATCGCGTTTTACCGTGGCCAGAAGACTGCACGGTGGTGGTCAGTTTGCACGACGCCCTATACGGTGTGTACCTCTAACGCCTGCCCATCGGAGAAGGCGTTCTCTGTGATGCCGTGAACACCGGAATTGGAGAGACAATGGATGGGGACGAGTACTCTTTACAGATAAGAGCAGATTCAGTCTGAGTAGCGATTCTCATCGCATACTCATCTGGAGAGAGCGGGGAAGCCGCAATCATCCCTCGAACATCATTGAGAGGGACAGGTATGGAGGTCGCGGTGTTCTCGTTTGGGGAGGCATCATGCTTGGTAGTCGTACAGACCTTCACATCTTCGACGCAGGTTCAGTCAACAGGACCCGTTATTGTAACGAGATTCTTCTTCTATATGTGCGTCTTTTTAGAGGCGCTATGGATCCGCAGTTCCTTTTCATGGACGACAATGCACCATGTCATCGCACAGTTGCTGCCGAACAGCTCTTAGAGAGTGAGGATATTGAACGTATGGATTGGCCGGCACGATCTCCGGATCTCAATCCCATCGAGCATGTATGGGATTTTCTAGGCAGACGCTTGGCAGCTCGTACCTTACCACCAGTAACGATTCGGGAGCTTCGATTGGCGCTGCAAGACGAATGGGCAGCAATGCCTCAACAACTCATTGACACCCTCATTCTCAGCATGGGCAGACGCTGTGAAACCTGCCTAGCAGTCGGGGGAGATCATATCCCCTACTAAAGACCGGATGTTTCTTGCTGGACACCCATCACAGGGATGTTTCGGCCTTCAGTCGCATTGCGCTCCATGTTACTTTTTCAATAAAGCTTCTTTTTATCCCTCTGATTTCTCTTTTAGTAAGTGTTGCTTACATTACACATGTCCTTGCGTATTGGGGATCTTACTGTATTAAATGTGTTGATTTGGAAAGCTTTTGTACAAAGTTATATTGAAAAAACCGTCTCGTCCTTAAGACTTTTACTAGGTACGTTGAATTTTTAAAATAACTATTCAATTTTAAAACTCGAAAAAAGAAAAATCGGTAATCGGAAAGTACCTTTGAAACTCGATAAGGGCCAGATTTACCTCTAATTTTGAAGGTCGTCTTCTCTCTTTTTTCAACAGCAAGAAACATTCGGCAGGTTTTACTCTTCTTTCCGAGCTTTTCGAGGTCTTTTTTTGCATTCTGCAACTTCTGCTTCTAGCAAAAGAGCATTTGCTCTTTGAAACTTCTAAAACTGAGAAACGCAATAGGGCAGAAGATAATAAAAATAATAATGTTAGGGCAAATTTTAATTTTTTTAAAAAAGAAATCCTTGAATTAAAAGTTTTCATTAGTTACGGCTAATTGGTCCCTTGTCCCGTACTATTTATTCCATCGTTTTTCAAGCTCGTCTGAAAATAAAAGTCTCTCCTCCGAACCCCTCCTCCCCCTCCAGTCAAAAACATTACGGAACATCTCAACTTTCACTTCCAGATCTTCAATTTCTCAAAATTTCCATTGAAAATCTCCAAATACCTTACATCATCGCTTGAAATTGAGTTTGAAAATCGCATAAAATTGTGTTTTTGGAGCTTCAATTTCGAAAGATTGCTGTCACTAATGTTACCAAATATGGTCCTACAATCGCGTTTTTAAGACTTAATTTTCAGAAAATATTCGAGCAAAGGCCTCGAACCAACTTCCTTTAACATATCATAAAAAAAAAAATAGGTTTTTGAAAGTCCCATAGCTCCATCCTTTACTCTAACGTCAATAAATATGGCCTATAACCGCGTTTTAAGGCTTAAATTTCTACAAATTTCGCGGAGTCCCCTGCACCCTTTTTTCCCCTAACATCACCAAAGACCGTCTAAAATTGCGTTTTTAAAACTATAAGTTTAGAAATTGAGAGATTTGATGAGCAAATCAATCAAATTGATGAGTTTTTTTCCTATTGTGCAACCCCCTCCCCCTCCCCTTAAAAATTAGTTTCTAGTTGCGCCACTGTTGTGTGTTGTGTTGTATGTACGTGTGTGCATATATCGTTACAAGATCATTTTTTTTAATTCAAAAAATGTCTTCCCATTGTTACACAAAAATTATTACTTGTTTTAAATTACTGCTCATATAGTTTTAAAGAAAATGTGACAAGTTATCAATTACTTAAAGAAAATAAAAAGAGTTCGAATGTAAATCGTTAAGATTTTTTTAAAACTTGTTTTTTAATTTATTAATTTCAGTTTTTTAAAATTTAGTTCATCTATTTTTATTTTATTTATTTTAAAGCAAATACCGAGATGTATTTTCATATTTGTTAAAGTTAATTATAATTTATAAGTTTTACATTTTTCTCTGATCACAATGTTTTACACTTTTATAATTTGGCCTTGCTTAAAATAAAATTAATTTTACTCATTCAAAATAATTAGTTGTTGAAAGATTAAAAATAGTGTTACTATTAAAAATATTAGATTCATTTTGCTTTTTAAAATTTATTTATTTTGAAAAGCCAGGGGGTGAAAGTGGCTCCGTTGCAGCCCCTTACCGGTGCTGCAAGGGCACTGCAGCACCGGAAATCGTACTGGAGATAAACCTGAGATTAATAATTTTCGTGACGTATTTTGTAGCTTTCCCCTATCTGATTAATTAGATTTTATTTTTGAAAGTCTTAAGGTGAAAGTGCACCACTCTGTTGGCAATTAATGGACATAAACACGAGATTAATATCTTTCCTGATTTTCTTAATAATTCAAGTACTATTTTATAGATTGTCCTGTGTTTAAAATGAATTAATTTTATTTATTTAACACAAATAATTATTTTAAGAAAGTTTACATATTTAAAAAAATATTTAAAAAAAAATTCTTTTTGTTTCAAAAACCGGGGGGGAGGGGGAGGAGGAGGCGAGTGCACTAATGGTCTGGCCCCCTCACTTTTTCAAGGCCTATATATATATATATATATATATATATATATATATATATATATATATATAATTTATACATGTTTTGGGACCTACGTCTCGTCGAGTCCTTTTAGCTATGCCACTGCTTTTGGGGGATGTCTTATTGCATTTCATGCACGATGATTCATCATTGTTCATGCTTATGAACTCATGAATTCTCGAACATCAGCATTACTCCTAAGAGCAAAATAAATTCACAGATTATCTGTTGCAATTCAGGAAATAAGTAATAACTCTTTCTTTTTTGCATTCCTTTTATCTGAGAGTAAAAATTAATTATGTTTAAAAGTTATTGTAAAAAATGTTAAACGTCTGCTTCTAAAGTAAAGTATTTGTAAATACTGAAAATTGTAGGATATAACAAGCATATCCGTTTGCTTAATTTCGAATGTGCACATTTGTTGCATTTGCGCTTGGTCATTCTGAAATAAAGCTTCCCTTTTGTTGTCGGTAAATAGTTACTGCATAACAACGTATTCTTTTGAATAACGATTTAAATTAGGACAAGTTTTAGAAGTAGAGCTTATACAAAAAGTAGCCACAAAAATCATGGTAGGGCTTATTTTTTGATTTGATCCTATTTTCCAGGAAGCACAGAAACTCGTCCCTCTCGCAACTTAAAACGGTAAAAGGAAAAATAAACAAATAAAGAAAATAATTTGAACTTTGAAGTCTTGAATTCAAATTATGTTTCTCGCAATCATGAAAAGCGATGGAACCCTGTGGGCTTCTCATTTCTACAAATGGCTCTTGCTCCCTGGTATTGACTTCATTCATACCCGACCCTCTCGACGTATACAATCCTCCGCCGTACTCGACGAGATCGAGGAAGCCGTCAAAGGCGGCTAGTAAATAATTAACTCCTGAATCGATGACCTCGAATTCAGTTCAAGTTCGAGAGTTCAACCTGGCAATTGAGACTTTCACTAACCAATTCGATTGATTCCTCTTTTTTTAAAAAAAGAAAGAGAATCCTTTATTATCCTAAAAGTTCTCTATTGACGTGTCCATAGCATATGTCCTAATTTCTGTGCTTTGGGAGTTGATCCGTTTGCATTGCCACATCCGCGTAAAACCGAAACTCATCCGCGTAAATTAAAATAAAGATGTCGAATCTTAAACCGCGTATAATCGAAACCGCGTAAAGCAAACCCGCGTAAAACGAGGGTCTACTGTACCCCTGATACGCCAATTACCAAAAAATGCTTCACTCGGGCTTTGTAGGCTGTAACGATTTCCTTTTTAGCATTAGATTTTTTCGCTCTGTCTATAGGGATCTTAGGGAATACAGCCGCAGAACCGCAGAGATTGAAAAAGCCAACTTTTTAAAATCTTATATTTGGAAGAATGATGCTAGAGTTCTTTCGTTTGTATTTTGGAAGTTCAATGAATTGTCGGACAATTAAAGCCTAATACATATATTATATCTCAAAACAGTGTTTATTTTATTTTATTTTTTTTTTTTGTGGCAACTCCATAACTTAATCAATACTCAATCAAAATTCATAAGTAGGTCCTGGGTTCGAACCTCGATGGTCGAAGACCCACCGTCGTCATTAAAGGGGACTGGGCGACGTTAAATATGCTCGTGGTCTCAATGTCCTCCAAGTGAAACGATAATTCTGGGAATGCTAGCACCAGGTAGCTATTAGCTCCTAGACTATTTCTAAATTCTCATTAACTGTTCGATCCGGTGATGGTGCTGCCATCTATCGGTATATAAAATAATGGAGGCAAGGCACTTAGTATGCAGTCCTCGACATAAATACAGTTGTAGTCAGTTGTGACTCTGAATAGGAATATGAAATTCATAAGTAAAGCAACATTTTTAAGATTTTTTTTTTTTTTGACGCTTTTGACGAAAAATAAAGCGACAATTTACATTTGGTTATCCCTCCTCCTCCCTAAAGCACCCATTTAATCTGTTTTCTTTACCATGGATTGATGCTTCAATGCATAGTATTCCGAATTGAATTGGTGACTCATTGGCTCAGTTGATTAGCACGTCGTGCTTATAATGTAAATTTTTCATCTAAATTTCCATGAATATAAAATCTCAGCTCATTGATTCTAAGCTGCAGTTTTGCGGTTGTTAAAGTCAGGAAACAAGACATTGACTTTAACATGGCAAATCGCAGTATAACTGTTTAAGAATATTTTAACAAAATAGAGGCATCGATTTTAATCAATTTTGTTATTCATTGCTTTAAAGCAGTGGTATCCGACTTCTTTTTTGACTCGAGGACGGCTCCTCATATTAAAATTGTTGTCTCGGGCCTGAATACAGATAAAATTTAAAAATTGTTCGAGAAAACATAGAAAAGAAAAGAAAATTACCAAACAAGAATTATTGTTATCATTACTAGATCCTTATTTTATTAATAAGCGAAGTCTGAATCTGTGTTTCAGAAACCAATACTTGAAGATTCGCCTCCAATTTTGTTATTTTCCAAAAAAAAAAAAAAAACGTTTTGAAAAGTTTAACAAACCAACAAGCCGCACTGGTCAGCTTCGCGGGCCGTAAGTTGGGCACCATCCACTGCTTTTAGTGTATAACTTTTCTGTCATCCCGTGTTTTCAAGCAGCTTGGGAATAACAAAAACGTTTGTTAGGGTTGGGGATTTAGGGATGCTTAATGCATTTAAGGAGGGACCAGTCCTTAAGGTCATTTCCTCTTTTGGTGAATTGGGTTAAAATCTCTATGATTTTCCTTAATTTTTTTTATAAAATACAGAATGAATGCTTAAGTTTTGCTTGCATCAGCTTAGTATTTATTTCTTTAGCATAACAAGTTTCAAGGAGCAGTACTTACCTACAGGATTTAAAAAAAATGGATGGATCTTTTTTTTTCTCCATAAAAAATAATCACCTCGGGCTAGACATTAACTGTGACTGGAAAAACCGGATGTTCTGTGGAAGGAAATGACGTCAATTGAACATTGATGTAAACAAACATGGCGATCCGGTAGCAAGCCGTTAGCAAAAAACCAAGGTTTTTCCTTGGAATAATTACTTATCAATTTCTTAATTCACTTGATATTATTCTGGTTCTTTCAAATGTCTCTCGATATTTCGCCAGAGAATTGTAGTTACCGTGGCGAAGGAAATGTTGGACTCGTGATTAGTTTGAAAAAGGTCTGTACCTACCCATTTAATCTGTAAAAAAATGTTAGGTAAACTTTTGTCAATCACATTTTTGGTGTTAGTTTTTAATTATCAGTTTGATAATGTAAATCAGCTTATTCATATTATCACAACGAATATAGCTTAAACGTTGACTTGTTAGAGAAAAAGTGGCTTAAATGTTGACAGACTGGAGCAGTTTTTCTAAACAACGATGTTCTTGTCCTTGCTCAAAAAATGACAAATCAACTTGTATAAAATTAAATATGCCGCTATAATTCTTTAATAATGTATTTTGATGCTTGTAAAATAGAGTAAAACAAACTATTTTATTATTATGCTTGTAAATCTATTTTCTTTTTTACATGATAATATCGTTCCCCTGTGTGTCCCTACCTCTGCTTTGGAGCAAAAATACTTCTAGAATTCAGGAATCTAAATATCACGGCTCTGCAACATATGTCGCAAATTGAGTATATAGTATTCTGCTTTCAGGGACAGGGGGCTAGTTAAAGGGATCTAAATAAAACCTAACGTCTAATAAAAAGTAGAGCGGGTAGTGTTTTCAATAATAAACTTGATAATTTTCTTGTTGCATTTTAGAATTAAGGGGGAAAATCTAAATGTTTACAAATTCAATATCATTTTACTGTTAAGTTTATCTTGCCTTTATATTTTATTTCTTAAATTATTAATTTTTTCTCTTCTTTCAGGAAGAAAAAGTCTTAAAGTTAATTAAGCAGGAGAATGGTTCTGTGGTATGTTTTTCTTTAAAGAATATGAGACATTGTACATACAAAGGGCATAACTCAATCCTTTAAGACTTCTGTTTCTTTCCTCTTGTCATTTGAATCTATATTTTAGAGAATTTACTGGGGTACTTTTCGCATTGAGTTCACACTTTTTTTTTCTTGTAATCTGAATCTATGCATTTCAGGGACCCCCCCCCCCTAGACACTCCCCTTGTGTGCGCCACTGGTACAAATGTAATTACCTAAGTGTAGGAAGCACTTTTGGTTATGGTTGAGGCAAACCTGACATGGCAGTGTCAGAACACTGTGATTAGAATCTGCGTAGCCTTCACAAAGCTTCCAGGTTAGGTTTGTTCCAACAATAATTAATTGTATTATGAGTTTTATAAAATGTAGATGAACATTCAGAAAGCAATAGATATTATATTTGGCAATTATTTTCATGGAAAACTTGCTCCCCCTCTCCAACCACCCATATCTAAGTATGTTCTCAATCATCTAGGGCCAGATTAAGGCATGGGCACGGGCCCAGGGCACCAACATTTTGGGGCACCAATTCTGTAGGTAAAGATTATGTTGAATTCATTGCATATCGCACTTTTGCTTTTTTAAAAGTTATATCATAGATAATTTTAATATTTGCGGCTTACAGCAACGGGCAAAACTTGAAAACATCTTATATCATAATGGATAATTATTGTATGCTATATCACTTCTACTTTTGTAGTGTATTGTACATTGTATTGTAATAAAAGGTACCGCCAAATTTAGCATGTGGCTGTGTTAACGCAAAGTATCAAAATATCTTCACTATGGGGGGGGGGGGGATTCTATCATGGGTATCCAATCAAGTAAAAGGAACAGCTTTCAAAATTTTGAAGATGACCAATGCCTAATATTTTGTGATTTCCCTGGTCTAAAAAAGGGCAGGGTTTTTTTTTGAAGATCATTACTTTTCATGTCTTAGTTTGTGAAACTTTACAACAGTTATGAATTTCAGACACATTGATTAAAATATAAAAGATGTATTAAATATTAAAGACGATGAAAAGATAAAAATCACATCTGAGAAAATTTACCAGTTTTTCACTGTTTTTCTTTCCTATAGGTTGTCAATCATGAGGAATCTTTCTTTAAAGAATTGGAAAATCAAGTTAAAATTGTTGAAAATGTTATGAAGCCTCTGCTTGGAAATGCTTTTGTCAATACTCCTGTAAGATTTAATTTAATTTGTTAGTTACTGTTTCAAACAATTATCAAAGGTTTGGAAAACATTTTTTGTCCAAAGGTCCTCCTTCTTTCTCTTTAATCTCCCACATTTTTGTCAATGTTCTGACAAGGGAGACACCCTTTCTTGATTTTTTTAAACAATTTTGTTGGCATTAACTCTCAAAAATGTAATGATCTCCTGAAATTTTTTTGAAAAGATATTGGTTTTGGCTATAGTTCACCAGAAATAAGTACAGTAGTTCAACATGTTCTTTAGTAAAAGTAATCTGAACTCTCAATACAGTCCTGAAAATATCCTACTATAACCAGAATTAACTTTTTGTACAGTCAATGAGAATATACCATGCCTTGCCTTCAATCTTCGAGTTGAACCGAACCATTGCTTCAGTCACTCATCTGGTCAGTGCTAATTCTGTATTAGGTACCAGTTTGTTTGGCACTTTTAGCTTCCTTAAGAGGTTTTTCACCTCCAGTTCAGTCACTCTTATGCCGGGCTGATGAGTGCTAATAAGCACAAAGCTGCAGTCCTCGGCTGGAATGACTGAGCTGGCGGTGTATTTCATGTATTTCTGCCTTAGCCTTGGTTGTAGGTGTAACTTATTAAAAATCTCACATGATGTTTGCTTTTCTTACTGTAACCGTACAGCTATCAATGTAAATTACTTATAATTACACTTTTTTTCTTTTTTGCAATGTCATAAAAAATTCTTGAACCTGTGAAGTTTGTGAGGTATTATGGGGTAAACCACATATTTATGCAGCAATTTGTTTTGCTTTTCTATGAATTTTTCAGACGGCTCGATAGAACTTTTCAGGCACCCCGCACAAGGAACAATCCGATAATGTCCCTATTTTATTAAGGCTGTCAACTGAAGCAGGGATCTGTCCAGGATTTTTGGCAGGGTCCGTTTTTTGTGAAAAATCAAATATTTTGTGAAAAATGGATTAATTTTATAAAAAGTCAAATAATTTTGCAAAAAAAAAAAAAAAAAATGTTAAAACAAAATTTTAGAATTTAGAGATGGCACAAACTGCATCATTCAAACTTAAAGTTGAGTGTTTTCCTTTTTTATGTTGAACATATCTCTCTGGGGTGTTTTTTTAGTATTTGGCTGGGGGGGGAGGCGGCATCGCTCTCTCAAGTATAAATATTTATCCACCATTCTACATTATGTTAAGTTATACTAGAAATATTTCTGTATAGTATTTAAAATAATTGTAACAAAAAAATAAAAATAATAACAAATAAAATTCAGACAAGGGTTCAGCATTTAACTTTTTGACGCAAGACACTTTTAAAAAGTACAGAATTTCTTTTAAAACTTATAAATTCCGTGATTTTTAAAAAGAGATTTTATTTGTTTACCATCCTTGTTAGCATCGAAAAATCAAACCCATATAATTTTCTCTCAAAATAACAGTTAAACATTGCACCGCACCCCTAAAAACGCAAATATTGACAAACTGGTAATATCCCTTTGCAGTTCTAAGTTCATTTCGCTGATACATATTATTATTATTATTGTTTATTAAATCATGAGCAGGGAGAAAAGTGCTTAGCAATGCCTTTTCAGAAAAGTTTACGACAACACCCGCTGCTAATTAGCTGTGATAAAACAAACAAACAAAATTATTTAAAACCAAACTTATTTTCAACTGTTAATTTCTTCCCAGAATACAAACAAAAAGAATTATATTTCTTTGGCAGTAGCAATTACTTATCGCTTGCAGGAGCATCACAAGAGTGCCGATTTTTTTTCTTTGCAAAATTAGCAGATATTGTATAAGCTGATCCCTTTAATTTGACTTTAAAAAAGGTTCCAAAAATTATCGATTTTATACACCGAAATATGCGTTATTTGCTTTCAGATTTGCTCTTTCAATAAATATTTGTGAAAGATCCGTTCTTGTTTCAGAATTTTGTGAAGGGGTTCGTTTTTGTTGATTGGGATTTTGTGAAAGGTCCGCTTTGGTTGATCTGATTTTTGTGAAGAGTCCGTTAACGGACTCAAATATCCTCTGGCCAGACCCCTGTGAAGATGAAACAAAATAATTTTTTTACACACTATCTGAAATTAATATTTTGTAAAATGGCGACCTATGGGGGAGGGGGTATTCACTAAAGCACAAAAATGGAACAAGCATAGGCAGGAGAGGAAGAAGCTGAAGCCGGAGACAAGATCCCCTGGGCTGGCTATTCCTGCATTATCTGAAATTAATATTTTGTCAAATGGCAACCTATAATATATACTTAAACTTATGTTTGTATTAATATTTTAAAATTTAATCCATTATTATTTTTTTTAAAGTTTATGCTACAATTGAAAACAAATTGTGAAAGTCTAGCAGATAGGGCATAATTGTTTTGAGGATGTCGTTTGAGTACATATATAATTATCGTATTAGTTAAAAGTGAGTTTTAATTAGTTGTTTGATTTATTTATGCAGGGTGGCGACAGTTCGGGGAGATCAGGGAAAAGTCAGGGAATTTTATCACTCAGGGAAATATCAGGGAATTTTGAAAAAATAACAAAAAATCAGGGAAAATTGATCAAATGAAATTTTTTCCCCCCTTGCAAAATGAATTACTTTGATTCCCTATGAGTTTTTCACCAATATTTGTTTTAAAGAAGTAAAATTAATGAGTATACAGTGCCGCACATTTGTGTATCTTTTTTCCTCAAGGTCAAAGTATTCAATCTAAGGGTGAGCTTCCCAAGATTGCGGCTGTGTCTGTAAAGTTGTTTATTTTACCTAGCTTGAATTTCCCTTTCACGCATTCCATGCTACATAAAATAAACAACTCCTACTGGCAAAGAGGAAGCGGTCATTAATGACTTGACTCCCTCCCCTTTACTCATTGGGTCATTCCGTGTCAAATCAACACAGTGATCAGACCTCACCTTCTCAGATTTTGATGAAATTTGGTACAGAGTTTGTCTTTATGTAGACATAGTACAATATAAAATTTTTTTTGAAAAATATGAAACGGTTTTGAAAATACAGCGCTGTGAAACTACCAAAAAGGGGTCGAAAAACGTGAAAGAACCAATTTTCAAAATGACCTAGAATCTTTTCTAATTAAGATAGAGAGTTGAAACAAGTTTCATTTGAAAGCATTTTTAATGACCTTTTCAATGATATGCAACATGATTAGGTCTAAGAAAAAAATATTGTAGTTAAATTTGAATTAAATTTTAAAATTTAAATTTCTCAAAATGCGCGTCTTCAATTTTTTTCAAAATTTTTTTAAAAAGTGCTTATGCACTACTCAAATGGCTGTAGAAGTTTCAAGATGGGCTTATAATGGGTTCATGTTTAAAAAAATCATTGAATAAACAACTGTTGGATCTACAACACAATTATACCTTATAATATAACATGATTTTAGTGTTAATAAAATATTTATGAATAAAAAATAAATAAATTATTATAAATGTTTATTCAGTGCTGACTAAAATGTCTGAATGAATTTGAAAGTGGGCTTATAAGTGGTTCATATTAAAATAAATCATTGAATAAAGCAGTGATAGCACAAAATAGGTATTAGATAACATGCTTTAAGCTCTAAGAAATAGAAGGAAAAAATTAATAAAGCCTATTGTAATTATTTTTCTAGCAAATAATTTATTTTGTATTAATTTTAAATATAATTATTACCAGAGCATACCTTTACTTGAAAGTTTTGAATATTTCAATAACTTGTAGAGCTTCAATTTCTGGCAGTGTGTATGCTCTACCTGTTGGAGTCATTGGGTTTACTTTACATAATATTTGAGTGACTGATACCTATAGTGTATCTGGCTGTGTTGGAAAAGAAAAAGAAGATGAAGGTCTTGCTGGATGAAGGAAAGTTACTTTGACTTCATCAGTATCTTCATTTTTCTGAAGCACATATGCAAGTCACCAGTTATGTTCATATATTACACATACATAACCTTGTATTTCTGAAAGTTTGTGCCTATCTTCTGAAGAACTTACTCTCTCAATAACAAATTCTGCTGAATGAGAAAATGTTTTGACTTTGACTTTTGATGTTGTTTTTGTAGACGCTACGGGAATAAATCCATGTAACTTCTGTGTTCCTTTAATGGTTATTGACTTATTGAAACGATTTGCAAGGAATTGTTCAGTGTTCATGTATTCATTTGGAGTGACATAAACGAAATTGACAGATGGAGCATTTTGTACAGCCCATTCATACAATTGTACTGGTGTTGTAATTTGATTATCATAAGGTCTCTGTAGGCTTGCCTTTGCTGCTAACCTCTTTACTGTACCACCAATAGAATCACATGGTCCCTTACCATGTGCAGTGGCTGAAAAGTGCCACTCAGTTTCTATATTAAAATCCTCTTTGTGGAAACACAGGTTGGTAAAGTTCTTCTTGTTTTTGAACTGAGCTGCTGAACCGTCTGAAAAGTAAAAAATCTTCCTAATCTTGTAATCAAATTTTCCTTTTAGAAAATCAATCGGCTTTTTCTGAAAGCAATACACTGCCATTGTATTATGTTCTAAACATTCAGTTATAACAACTAAACTTATGTGTTCAAATTTTCCTGCACTAATATAATAAATTATGAATGGGTGAATTGTGGTTGGTTCACTTACCCAGTGGTAACTTTGAGCTTCATCTTGTAGGACAAATTTATAGTTCTCAGAAAAGTCGCACATTACTATAAATTCTGCATCTACTAATTTACTCTTAATTTCATTCAAAAATGAACTTTGCTGCTTTGCAATAAAATCATGCCGAGCAAGAGCAAAAAGCTTTTCACAAAATAAATCTGTGAAGTCTGTTGCAGATTTCTCTATAGTTTCCAGGTTGCAACGATCAACTGATATCCATTGACGAAAAGTTATTTTTTCTATCATGTTTTCATCAAACGAATATTCCAGCATGTCTTTGATTTCTTTAGTTCCTGGACAAAAAGAGCATTTTCCCAAATAACATTCTATCGATGCAGGATAACATATAATTTTAGCTATGCAATGTTTATAAGTCTTCAGCTCCGTGTGAGTTCCACTCTGGCCAGCAAGTACCTACACAATTTTTCGGCCTTAGTTCAGCAAATTTGGAGAAACTTATCTTTAAGTTGGGATATTTATCTTCATAAGATCTATACGCCTCCATCAAATTACAGAGAATCAACCATTTGGATATTTTTACTTTATCCTCACTTTCGGTGTGAATAGATATACAATCTTTCATTCCTGGTAATATTCTACTAATTTCATCACTTTCATAGAAAGCTCTTATATTATCTGCAATTTTAGGAGGAAGACTTTTCCCTGGTTTTTGATTCGGGCTGGCCAGGATACCTTTATCTTGTAAGAGTTTTTCTGATTTTCTTACCATGTAATTAGGAGCATTGAATTCCTGCATAATTTTTCGTATACTCCATGACTCAGGCAGGCAGGTAAGTATCATCAATTTGTTAACATTAGAAGAATTTGTGAATTTAGTTTTCAAATTATTTAAAAGTGTTTCTTCAGCTGTTTTAGGCTCACTCTCAGAAGATGTTTCAATATTAGTAAACAGTTTGCATTTTAATGCAGTACTAATCTTTTTCATCTTATTTGCTGAATAACCTTTGTTTTCTGATTTCCTTTTATCAATCGGAGACTCTCCCAATTCTTGTAAAGACACATTTAAGGTTTCAACAATTTCCGACTTAGGGGCAAAATTTGGATCACAACTTTCAGAACATCCACTGTCTTCAATATGCTGGCCTAAGTCTTCATTTTTCCTTAAAAGAGACAATTCTTTTCAGCAAGTATGGCAAATTTTAGCATTTTCTGAAACTCCACTCAAGTATTCTGTCATCCAGCCTGCAACTTAACGTAATTTCTTTTTGTCTCTAACGCAGTGATTATCCTTTTTTAAATGGATTAAAACACTGTGCAGTCAAGTATCTTTGATCAGCCATATCTTAAATTTTACATAATATTTACATTTTACTCTATATTTACAAAAACTTAATACTTAAACAGCTTTTGTGATTAATAAATACATTAAATTTGGTATGTACAAAATAATAAGAATTTAAAAATAAGAATTTAAAACTAAAATTTCCTTGTATTCACTATAATACTGCAGTCAACAAAAACTCAATATATTCCCTATCTCTTTAACACACTCCAATAAAACACACAACTGAATTGGGGCTGATCAGAATTGACACTGAGCTTAAAACAAGGAACTGTGGTGATATACAAAATCTATCCAGACATGCACATTATAATGAAGCCCATATGTCAGACCTACATATGCCAGATGTAGCTTAATATAAACAAAGTTCTATTCCTTCTTGCATGGTTATGCCTAATGAAACCTTATGGAGATCTGGTAACTAAATTTATTACTTTTTTCATCTTTCTTTCTCAACTATGCGAGGTCATCTTAATGACTACCAAATAGCTACATACTCCCCCCCCCTATTTTTAAATCTAGCAAGTTAACCATTCAAATAATTGATAACTTGGTTTTAATCAGTTGTATATATATATATATTTAAATAATAAGCAAGCATGCCTCAAAATTAATTTCATTACATTTCATAAGGTTAATTTATGTTTCAAAAAATTTAAAAGCATAAAAATTACTTAGAACAAAATATTTATTGTCTAAATTTCTTACATTAATTTATTTTAAAAAATGAAGTAATGATAGATTTAAAATTTGAGGTTATGCGACTGACAAACTTTTACCCACATTTACCAGTTCAAGTATGTTTCAACAGGCAGTCCTGCCATTTAGGGAAGGTCGGGGTGGGGTGATATTCCTGAAATAGGAAGATTAACCAACTTACATGAAAATGGATGTGGTTTTTGCTGTTTCTTGGTGTAATTTACATTGAGTATCAAAATGAAGAACGTGACAAGTAAATAAATAAAAAAATACAATTAAATAAACTGCAAAAACTCTTAGAATCAGCTACTTGGCATTTAACTAGCAAGTAAGACCGAATTAGTTTCATCGCTTTAATAAATATTTTCTTAAAACCATGCGATATTATACGTGTAATTGTGATGTAGATCCAGCAGAGGTTTATTCAATGATTTTTTTAAACATGAACCCATTATAAGCCCATCTTGAAACTTCTACAGCCATTTGAGTAGTGTATAAACCTTTTTTAAAAAAATTTTGAAAAAAATTGAAGACGCGCATTTTGAGAAATTTAAATTTTAAAATTTAATTCAAATTTAACTAAAATATTTTTTTCTTAGACCTAATCATGTTGCATATCATTGAAAAGGTCATTAAAAATGCTTTTAAATGAAACTTGCTTCAACTCTCTATCTTAATTAGAAAAGATTCTAGGTCATTTTGAAAATTGGTTCTTTCACGTTTTTCGACCCCTTTTTGGTAGTTTCACAGCGCTGTATTTTCAAAACCGTTTAATATTTTTCAAAAAAAAAAAAATATTTTATTATGTCTACATTAACACTACCTCTGTACCAAATTTCATCAAAATCTGAGAGGGTGAGGTAAAATTTTGTCAAAAATTGTGTTGATTTGATGTGGAATGACCCCATTGTCTTGAAGTAATTAGCATACTGTTATCACGATTTCAAGAAAAAAATCTTTGTTTTTTAAATTAATGCTGAAAAAATCATAAAAGTTATCACTTATTTTTAATTTAATTGCTAAAATTGAATTTTGACTGAAAATTAAATTTGCTTTTTTTCCATCGTATTATTCGCTGTCACTTCAGATTACACGAAGGGTTTTTTTTTTTTTTTTTCAGACTTTAAAATTCTTTTATTTTAAAACCATGTACACATAAATATTGAAATCAATTATTATTTTTGCATTTCAATGTTGTTTTTTACTAAAGTAATCTAAGATTTTTTTTCAACTAATGAAATCATTTGAAATTGAATTATAGACATAAGTAAATATTTTTATTGTTTTTTAATTGTTAAAATGCTGTATTCATTCATTAAAACCTAAGTCCTTGATTAGAAAATAGCTCAAAATGACCGGTTGTTGAAAGATTTTAATTTGTTTCACATAAATATGTCTATTCTGTTGTGTGTAGGTCTTGGGCAGTAACTGCACATTTTTCTTTTTCTTTCTTTTTTTTTCTTTTGCATTTTTCTCATCTATTGTGCTTTATCTTTATTGTACATGCTCGCTTATTTGTTTTCCACTGAAAAAAAGGTGTGAAAAAAAAATGTCTAATTCCAACATTTTCCTTTTGTTACTACTGAATCCACCACACATTTCTTCAAATATCTCGAAAACTAATTTCTGCTGATACTGCCGTTTACCTGCACACAGCAGTATTATTTACGTAAGTAAAACTACATTACTTCTATACTTTAACTATAACTTGTTATTCTTGCAGCAACAATTATACTGCTTGAAAATTCAGTTCAAGATTATTTCCATTTAATTTTTTTAGTTTTATCATGATTAGATATGTCTTTAAGAGTGATTTCAATAATTTCTTAGAATTCTTATGTTAACTGTTTCCTGGAAGTTAAGTATTTGTTTTTGATTTCCTGCAATATTTCTCTGTCAATAATTTAATATGCTATTTTTACCAAAATAAATAAATAAATAAAAGGAGCATCTTTTCAAAATATATTTTTAATTAACAGCTTAAACCGTTTTAAACGCAGCATTTTATTTAAATTGCAATGCTTTTCAGGTAGGACAAAGAAAGCGAACCATTGTCATTGGTAACGTAAATCAGGGAAATTTGGTGAACTTAATCAGGGAAGTCAGGGAACTTTTTTTTCTATTTCCGGTCACCACCCTATTATAACTTTAATTGTTATTTTGAAATTCATTACAAAATTTTGTTTTTCAGGTGATAGTACACTTACAAAAAGATGAGATTAAAATGATCAACGGCATGGTCGACAAATTTAGACCAGGTATGGTTTCTCTATAATTGTAACATATATGATGCATATTACTGACCCAGGTTGTAATTTTGTCAATGTATAGTGTCTGTATGAAACTTTTGACGAAGACTGGCAGTGGCACTAAAAAAATTTCATACTTTGTTAGTATATCTTTATACTATTATCTTATTTTCTTTATACTATTATCTTATTATCTTTTTACTATTCTCTAGAATTGTAACATATATGATGCATATTACTGACCCAGGTTGTAATTTTGTCAATGTGTAATGTCTGTAGGAAACTTTTGACGAAGACTGGCAGTGGCACTAAAAAATTTTATACTTTGTTAGCATATCTTCATACTATTATCTGTAAATTAAATAACATATTTTTCCTATATTTTTGTTGTAAAATAAAATTTATACTAGTATAGTACCATACAAGAGAAAAATGTTTTGTTTACTGTACTAAAACTAGCTAAACCTCTCTTCAGAACTTTTGCGCTCTTAGTGTCTTTTCTTCAGTGATAAAAATACATATTTTGTAACCAGAGATATAGCTAGGTTTTTTCCTTAGCATGGAAACACTTGTTAACATTTTTAGGGGCATAAAACTATTTGAAAATATTAATTCTCATAGATTTTATTTTCATTAAAAAAATACAAAAAACTTACTTTATAAAGATGAAATGAAATGAAAGTTGGCAAACAAAAAATAGTACTATTTTGATTTTTAACATTCAGGATGTGTTTACTCCCCCAGTGTCTTACCTCCTTGTCAAATGTCATGCTATTTTTATAAGCATTTTGTTATAAAATAATGCATCCTGGGCCGCGCCGTCCCTATGTGCAAGGTCGTGCGGCGACGACCTTGCACATAGATGGCGCCAGAGTCAAAAAGGCGCTGAGCTCTATCAATCAAAAATGCTCTAAATGTGAGGAAACATCTCCAACCAAAAAAATAAAATGGAACTTTTCATTATATAGTGAAACCTGTGTAAGTTGACCACTTGGGGTGCCCTACTTTAGTGGTCAACTTAAACAGGTAGTCAACTTACAGAGGTTGATTTATATGATAAGGACTAATTCCGTGCCTGAAAAAAGCGGTCAACTTACAAGGGTGGTCAACTTACAGGGAGGGGGGGGGGTCAACTTCGCAGGTTTTACTGTATCTATAAAAGTAGAGATGAAATTATTATATGATCATTAAAACAAGCAATTCTCCTTGTTGCCTATCTAGTAGGAAAAATTGTCTTCTTGTGTCTAAATATGCTATTCAAAAGCGCACTCTTTTACACTGAAAACACATGATGCTAATTAATTAGAATTTTTTTCATATGTAGAGACAGGAATGTTTTCGGTATGTCTATAATTTCACAAGAATGAGCCATACAAAACAGCGCAAGAAATTTGCTATTCCCCATTTTGGATCTTGCTGTGAATATATTATACATATTATAATTCGTGCAATATGTCTTTTTCGTGATTTGAAACTCTTGTTCGTGGTAATTCCACTGCACCATGTTATCATACATTAAAAAATACGGTAAGCACATTTGATATTATTTACTTGTGCGCAATATGCATATATTGTAGACAATAATTTAGATTAACTTTTTAGTTCTGAAAAGTAATGACTTGACCATAATTACTCAATTCCTCCACCTCCTTTTTCTTCAACTATTTTTGTATTAAATTAAAGAAATAGCTTTGGACAATGTTTGTTTTAGATATTAAATTCAATGCCTTTTTAACAATTCATACTTAAGAATTATTCATTTTACCATCAAGTTTCAATTTCAGATTTTAAAGTGGAATATCCTCTACAATATTATTCTTCAATTTATAAACATAATCAGTACCCTCCTGTTTCGTGGCGCAACCAGAGGAGGGTAGGGTAACAGGGCCTCGTGCCCCTTCCTTCCAGAATGCTTAGTTGAATGTTTTTGAAAAATATTTAAAAAGGCGGATTTGGAAAACAAAGTGATTCTAATAAGGAAAATGTAATGATGTTGGGGTAAAACTTTAATTTCTTTTTGAAAAAAAAATCTTAGAGCAAAAAATTCTCAATAGTTTCAGCTAATTGGTCAGCTAATCCCCCTCCGTCCTAATTTCTTTTCTTTTTTCCTTATTATTTTTCTCTTTCCTAGTTCTTTTGAAAATAAGAAAGTTTTCAAAAAGCTACTCCGCCAAATTTCTCTTCCCCACCCCCTCCTCCAAAAAAAGAAAAAAAAAACACCACTGAGCATCTCAGATTTCGTTTTCAGGTCTTCAATTTCGCAAAAGCTGACGAATACGAAACAACATCGCTTAAAAATCCGTTCGAAAATCACTTAAAATTGCATTTTTAGAGCTTCAATTTCGAAAGATTGCCGGCCCTAATGTTACCAAATAGGGTCTTAAATCATGTTTTTAAGACTTTAATTTCAGAAAATATTCGGGCAAGTGTCCCCGAACCTCCTTTTTTAAATATCATCAAAAATTACGTTTTTCAAACATGACTTACGAAAAATTTAAGTTAGTAAAATCTCTGAACCACTTCTCCTAATATCATAGAATGCTGCTTAGGTTTTTAGAACTTTAATTTTGAAAACTTTTTCCAGGGAGGAGCTTCAGAAGGGGGGGGGGTGCTTCTTGTAAAAATCTTCAAAGTTGTCTACAATTGCGTTTTTGGAATTTCAATTTCGAAAATTAGAGGTGAGAAAAAAAATTGAATTCTATCTATTTTTCAAAAAAACAAAAAAAGATCAGTTAGAATCTCAGAGTTCTATCCCTTAATTTAATGTCAATAAATATGGATTATAATCACATTTTAAGGCTTCAACTTCCGTAAATTTCCGCGGAGCTCCTTGTACCTTTTTTCCCCATAATGCCACCAAAGACCGTCTGAAATTACATTTTTCAAACGGGGAGAACCCAGGATCATTCTTATTAAAAGAGATATTTTCTTTTAATTTATGCCCCCCCCCCCCCAAAAAAAAAAAAAACTACTTTCTAGTTGTGCCACTGTTCCTTTTGTCATGTTTTGACCGGCATAAAACTTTTTCATCACTTAGAGATAAGATAAATATTCAAAGAGGCTATGACTTAGATATTAAAATATTTTCTTCATCCAAAACGTATTATTAGCATATCAGAGGAGCTGCTGAACTCGGAATAATTTCGAGAAATGAAGGAGAAACATTCATCATATTGCGAAATTAAATATTCACACAGTTTTTTTTTGTATAAATTAAATGCCAAACATATTTTTTTCTATTTAATATTTGTCTACAAAACCTCCCTCCAGGTGTTAACTATATTTTCCTCGAACGCCAGAGCATAAAGGCGCTCTAAAGATATTTGCACGACGGCACCAATCAGACTTGACGCGGCCTTGAATGCATCACAATTCTTGTTGCCCCTTCCTCTCCCGTGTCATAATTTTACAAGCCTCCCTCCTTCCCTCAAAGCATTGAGGAGTGGACGACACCTAACTTTGTTGAGAGAGTAGCACAGGACTCTCTTAATTTTTTTAAAAGTCTAATGCACTATAAAATAACCAACATGGCTCAAAGTTACCCTGATTAACTGTATTTATCATAAGTATATGAAAATTGTTGACATAATAAAGTAAAATACCTTTATAGTGCCGACCTATATGATGCAATTCTCTATAAAGGCACCCCTTTTCGGAAGTAAGCAATAAGTTTTGCAGTTAAAAAAGCCTTCTGCTCCGCCTTCCAAACATAAAAATTGTTCGGAAAATTATGTTTTTAACAGTTTTTCATATTTCTATCCTAATTCGAAGCTTTTAAATAAAAATTAGTACTCACAGTAAAAATTAAAAAAATTAAAAATTACTCTTGAAATTGCAGTTTTTTTGCAAACTATAAAGCTAGCAAAAGTGCAGAATAATTCACTTTACTTTGATCGTGAAGCATACTTATTTATACTGACAATATATATATTACTGTATAATTTGTGCTTTAAAACTCATTGCAGTTAAAACTCATTCTAAAGGACAAATATATAGATATATTCTGAATATTAGTTTCAAAATTTGTGAAATGATCTGTATAACGCCTAAACCCGTATAATGCAAAAGCTCTGGTCTCAAGGTGTTTATTATAATGGTCTTTTACTGTATGTTAATATTTTTCATTTGTCATAATTGCACATTTCAATATTGAAAAAAAAAGCACTCTTTAATGTGAATATTTAGTTAATTTTTTTACTATACTCTTTTTTTTAAACAGGCAGTAGGCAACATAAAAGTGTTAAAGAAGAAGATTGCCATGTTTTCATGCTACCTGACTACTGCTCCTTGCCTCCTCATATGAAAATGTTTCCCTCATTTGGGCCTGTGATAAGCATTGAAATAAAAGTAAGATTCATTTTGCTTTTAAAGTAAGGTATCTCATCATAAAACTTTGGTATTTTCCACGTGGAGGATTTTGTATGCTTTTATGAACGTTAAAACTAAAGCCAAATCTGTACTATTGTCATAAATCAGTTTCTGAAATTGTGTTCTGTGGAACCAAAGGTATCCATAGAGATCCTTCAAAGGCTCCACAAAACTTGCCTTTCTTCTTTTAATTCAAATTAGTCACTTAAAAATCAATAAAAATATTATTTGTGTGAAGCTACCAATTAGTACTAACCAGAGTTGGGCAAAATTGGACAATTAACGATTAACAATTGACTAATTGGTAAACGTAACCACAACTAACAATTAATCAATTGTAACTGTGGAAAATCACAATTAACAATTAATTAATTGTTAATTATAGTTCACTATAGTTAACAATTAATTGTTAATTGTAGTTTACTACAATTAACAATTAATTGTTAATTGTTGTTTACTACAGTTAACAATTAATTAATTCTAATTGTAGTTTATTACAATTAACAGTTGTCAATTGTTTTGTGAATTTTAGTTAAAACTAACTTTTGAAAAAAATTACTGGTTTTCTTTACTAATAATAAAGCTGAAAGTCTGCATGTCTGGATATACTACAAGTTAAGGTGCTGTTAAAATTTTCCTTTAATGTGACATAATCAATTGTTGTTGTCGTGTGCCAGTAAGGCTGGCAATTTGGGATGCGCTGCTTCACTTTTCTAACTGCACCATAATTTGGTGTGAAGTCCGACTTCCACAGTACATACATGCAAGGCCTAATTACCCAAAATGGCTCAGGAAGCTTGAGCTTCCTCTTGGAATTTTCAGGTGGCCCAAATATGAATATATATGCTTAACAATACGAGTTTCTGCGTTTAACTGCATTTTTAAAGAGATTGCTAACATCAGAGCTTGCTAAGTAAAAATACTTGGAAGAATTAAATAATTATAAAAGGTATATATTTCATTTCATACATTAAATGACACATTTAATGAAATGTGGTCACAAGTTACATTTTCAAATGTGGGATTTTGTTCAACTCTGTTACAATGTATATTTATGCCACTTAGTTTCTTTTGTGAAGTGTTAAATTTGATTCAATTTCTTACTGCCCTTATTTGCCGAGAATTGCGGTACAACAACTGAGGGCCCCTGAAATGAGACCTAGCTCCCCTAATTTCAAAGGTTGGTCCGGCTCTGCAGACATGCCATAAGGACCCATATATGGGATAGGCAACCATTCACTGCACAGAAACACATTCACACAAAGGACAAGAACAGGAGAGAGAAAGTACATCCATGCCCAAGCCAAGATTCAAACCCGGGACCTCCCCATCACAGTCAGACTCCTCTGACCACTGGACAGGACAGGCGATGATATAATCAATTTTCTAGTATTAAAATGTTCTGTATACATTAAATACCTAAAATTAAATAATTAATATCAATAGATTCGGCTTTATTACGAGTAATAAATTATTTACTGCAGCATATGACTTTTCTCAAAAAATCTTATGACTCCAGCAAAATTTCCTCAGAAAAAATATATTTCAATTAAAAATTCAAAAATATTTTTTCCCATACTAATAAAAGTCTGAAGAACATCTGAGAGAAATTACAGAAATGTGTCTTAACTTCACGATTTAAAAAAAAATGTAAAACAGAGCAGTCTTTGTTACCTCACGTCCCATGATATGTCCTTCTTTCTCACCTCTTCTGTTATGGGTTAAACTAAAACAATGATTTATACAAACTTAAAACACTTAATTAAAACACAAACATTCACATGTGGAAAAAGCTTGCCAAGACGAGACTAGTTCACGCTGCGAGCGAGCAACAAACACACTGAACAAAAATATGAAATTGAATAACATTTTGGACTCTGTACTAAATAACACTGTAACCTATTGATACAAAAAGTTAATTGTTAGTTTATTTGTTTAATAAAACAATTTAAAAATTAGTTGCAATTGTTTTAGTTGTGAGAAACAATTAACATATATTAATTCCATTAAATTAATTGCAAAGTGCAATTAATAGTTTAATTGCAATTACTTTTGTAATCAATTAACAAGGCAATTGAAAATGTAATTGATTAATGCCCAACACTGGTACTAACAAATAGCAGAGAAAATATCAAAATGAATTGTGGATTAAAAATCAACTTATTGTCAACCTATGACCTTCAACTAAGTCAGTACAGCAACACAGAATTTTATTAAAATGTCCTTTGAATTTTTCTTGCGACATAAGTTAAAACTAACGCTGTTATTGAAATTCTAATGCAGTTTAAAAGATGTATGTTCTCAAATTGTCACTATTGCTTATACCATTTGCAACTAAACAAGTGTGCAATGAGGTTCTTAACTTGTGTGTCAACAAAAAATAAATACTGTAGCCCTTCATTATATCGTTCTTTTCTTGTGTCTCCCGAAATATTACAGCGTAAAAAAAAGAACTTGCTTTAAGTTTAAAGCCATTGATGAAAACATATGGTATTACTTAGAAAAGGACTCTTTCTTTATTATTTTATCATTGAACAAAAGGAAGATGCTTCTGTTCTTCTGAATTCGCAAGCAGCAGCAATTCCTGTCGTCTAAAACTTACACACCCGCAGAATATTTGAGTTTAAGATTGTTAGCAAACTACTTGACATTTTTTTTTGTATTAATACCAAGAGACAGCAGGCAGGTGTCATACTCGCCCAAGTAAAAGAAAACATACACCCTTCTCTGATGTGCTTTCAGTACAGAAAAGATTTGTTTGGTTGCACAAATCAGGATTTGCATCAAAGAAAAGAAGAATGATCTGGATAGCCAAAAGAGTTTTCTGGAAACAATATGGTTACTTTTTCTTTTCACATCCTTTCTTGAGCAAATCGAAGGGATTAGAAACTCTGTTGGGGATAAGTGGGTATTGAAATGTTCACTCTTATCTCACAGCATCTGAGAAAATAATCTTCATTCGCCATTTGATGTTTGTACCTTTCTGACACTGAAATTTATTTACATTTCAATCTTGTTTAAATTTTAATATGTGAGATAGTACTATTTGTGAATTACATCGAAACCTTTTGAAATTCATGTCAAAAAGAACAAATGCTAATTTACTTGTATGTTGGATGGATAACTATTTTGAATGACCTCGGTTATATTGTGCTTTCCAATACCTGGTGCATTTCTTTTGTCCTCCTAAAAGTGCGATATAATGAGGGATTACTGTAATGCAACAGACATCCTTAACCTGATATAGAACTTCAGCTTTCATCCATAAAGCCTAGTTATAACTATGCCTGTGATAACAAAATAAATATTATTTCATTTCATTAATATTTCAGCTTAATTTTTTTGTTTAAATGGGCTTTTTAAACATATTTTGAGAAATTTTGTTCATTTGAAGTTAATTTTTGTAGTCGATAAATATTTGAAACAATTTTTACTTTAATTGCAAGTAAACTGTTTTTGAAATGCTGTATATAAACTATACTATTGAAGAAAAACCATGAGAGTGCCTTAAAAAAACACACACACACATATTAAAAAGGATTCCACCTTACCTATCAAAGAAATTAAGAAACTCCTAATAAAATATAGATGTAACACAAAATGAAATTAATTAAAACTAAAAAAAATTAATAGTGTAAAAATCAGTGTTAAAAATGTAGCAAAAGGTCTCGGGAATAACCCTTAAATTCATAAATTTTTTTAAACAAACCTATTTTATATTTCATTTTTAATCTGTTTTAGCCAAAGCAAGGATTTGTACTGAGTGATAATGATTCTAGTCTATCTCCAAACTCCTATAGTACCTGCCGGTTTTGCTTAATGCAAGGTTATAAAGTAAGTGATATAATTTAAATAATAATAATAATTGATATTGTGTTTTTTTACATTTTGGTCCAATTGGCAAAATTCATTCAAAACTAATCATTCCTTTTATTGATTAAAAGTATAAAATTAATGTACAAAGTTCAAGTAAAGAGCTTGATACAAATAATGAAATTTTATCAAATTAAGTTCTTTTTAGTTTACTAATGAAACAGGATATTGATTCTGCAAACATCTTTTATCTTTTTGAAAAGTTTAATTTTTTATTTTGTGTTAGTTTGCTCTTTGTTTCACGATTGATTAAAAATGTATGAGCGAAATTCAATTTGTTCTTTGTGGTGCCTTATGTGGCAACATAATAAGTACTTTTTGTAAATTGTTAAGAATAAAATTAAGTAGAATATCTGTCTTTAGCTTGTAATTGAATACATTAAATATGTAATTTTTGCATTGCTAAGATTGAAAATATCAAACATATACAGTAGTGATGTGCCGGATATCCTTATCTTTGGATATTTGAGAGAAAGTAAAGATCTGCACTCATACCCATTATGTTTTTGACTGATCTTTTATATTCTTAAGTTTTAACACATATTTGAATTTTAAATATAGGTAGGTCTAAAAAAACTCTTAAATTACATTTAAATTAGGATTTGTGTTTTTTTTTTTACTTAAATTATGTAGTATCATTTCTGAAATTAAAAAGTCAAACTTTAACCCCCTTACACACCAAGGAGTAATTTTAATTGCTGTCCATATTAGCTAAAAGCGAACTTGGTGTTTTTTGCAATTTTGGTAGTGAACACTTACTTGTATATTAAAAATATTGGTACTAATCTATTTAAAGGTTTTTTTTTTTTTTTTTTTTGCGTTTAATATTAGTTTGGATCTTCCAAGTTATACACAGTAGGTGTTATTATCTGGTTAAGTAAATTTTAGATACAATTCTACTCCTTTATACCTTTGTAATTGGTAACAATTTCACTGTTGAAAGATAAGGAGAAAAAGCTCAATGATTTAAAACTTCTATCAGCTGTCAGTTGTTTTTGTTCTGACCAGCTTGACTTTCTTAATATAGGATTGACTCTCCAGGTCAGGGTTTTAAAAAGTTTTAATTTAATATTAGTTCCTGTTATTGATTTGGGGTTTGTACTATTCTTTACTTTGGTTCTTCTCAGCTTTCTTGGAAAAAAGTGAGACAACTCTCTGTTTATTGTTTTGAAGATATTCCCATCTGTGTAATTTCATGGGTAGGGGCGAGTTGGAAGGAATGGAACAGCGTTGCATTTATGCCGAAATGAAATTATTTCTAGTCTGTCCAATATCAGCTTTAGACTCTTGCTCCTACATCCTACGTCTACCGAGCAAGCTATGAATAATTGTTCAAGTTTTAAACATAAATGCAGCACAATCCCATCCTTCCCAACTCTCCTCCAATCTTAGTGGAGACTTCTTTTAAGGATAAATCATATTCTTGATTATGTTTTCCCCATAGATGATATTAAAAAATAATAATAATGATGCTTTTACCTTGATGGGTACACATTCCATGACAAATTTTACACCTAAATAAATAAAAAAGGGTGAAAAAAATTTGAGATCCGTGTTCATCCAGATCTAGGCAATAATGGTACCTATCCCCAGATCTACATTTTTAACAATCCAACACATCTCTAATATACAGTGTAAGGGACACTAAGGGGACAGGACATTTTGTCCCTAAAACCAAGGTGTCCCTTCTTTGGAGGTATATGAGTTGCTGCATGCAGTGTAGTAACTCGGTTAATTATTTTAATAAATGTAATTTTTTAATATTTAAGTGTAAATACTGAAAATGTTTCATATAGTTACAAGTGGAATTCGGAATTTAAGTATTTTAAAAATTAAAATTTAATAAAAAATTTAGCTATAGCAAAATTATGTAATTTAAGAAATCATTTTCAGGTAATTCATTACGTAGTTTTGTTGGAAGATGTAATTTACAATGCAGTACAATGTAAATAAAAATTTGTTTCACATTTGAATACAGAGCTATTTGTCAGCGCTGAGCTCACATCAAAAAGTAGATTTGAAAAAAAAAGCATTCATGTAGGTTTCAGCTAGAGTTTTAGAGCATACCTACTTTTTTTACACATAAATGTCAAGCTTTCACTAGCTAATTTTTAGACAAAAATGATCCTTGAATTCCAGAAAATTCAAAATATCTTTTTTTTTTTAATGCATCTTTAGCAATTTTCTTCAGTCCCTGAATGAGAGGCAAATACATGGATGTCCCTATTAAAAGAGACTGAAACCAGAAAAAAATGTCCCTTAAAGGCGGTACTACTATATATTTTTCTAATTTTTAGTAAGTTAAATATGCATAGGACTTTTACTTGGGTTTTATAATTAAAACTTTTGCAAAAGATTGTAATGAAATTAAAAGTTATTTTCTTAGTATTCCATGTAATATTCACAGTTTAATAACTGTCTTGAATTGATGTATTTGACAGACTCATTATAACAATACGCAAACCAATTTTTTTTCTATGTAAAATAATCGTTTCATTAAATAATTAATTTTATTCACTTTGCATAATTTTTCTTTCATGTTTTTATTTCTAAATTAGTTGCTTTATAGATGCGAAGAGGAGTAATCTCAAGTCGAAGTGCATATTGTCCAACAGATTTATTTTCTGGGTGAGAAATTTTTAATTTTTTCATTTTGTTTATTCAGTTGAAAAATATTAATATATCAATATTTTGCAATATATGTATAGTACAGTTTCAAAAATCCAACTAATTGAGGCTCATATCATCTGAAATTGCTGAAAATTCTGATCACCAGGAAAAAATTTCTCAATTAAAATTGTACACTATTCGGGCGGCATAAATAAATGTACCTTTTATTTTATTGTACAAAGAAAGGGAAGTAATACTTGCACAACAAATTTATCATTCAACAGAAATTTCTATTTTTAATTGCCCCTAAACAATTTTTATTTATTTATTTATTTATTGTTACAGGTTGTCTCTACATATATGTAAATTTGTAGGCAACCAAAATTCATTTTGACCCTCCCCAAATCCATTTTGATGAGTTTTTTGTCGTAGCTTTTATGTGTATCTCATATAACACAAAAATGGTTAGTCGTAGGAACTTCAATTTACAATCACACAACTTGCACGGCTTCAAGTTCTGCACCTATTTCTTTGAAAACAAAGGTGTATTCCAAATGGGATTGTATACATATTATTTGCTGCAAATCAATATTAATTTCAAGTAATTTTATGTATCCAGTTATTATCTCCAAGACATCTCTCAATTGGCCTCTTGTGATTAATAGCTTGTGCCACTTGAGGGATGTTGTTGACATTATCCTCTCAATACTTTTTATTACATCTTAAAACATAAATGAAGCACCTCATATTTAACAGAACCTCAAACTTTAGAGACTCTATCATACCTTTTTCTAAGTAGAATTTTGATATTATATTTATAATTACCCTAATTTGTGACCCAACATGACACCCAAAAGTCCCCCGCACTTACCATTTTTGTGGTTCATCTGTTTTAGATGTCGGGGAGTTCCCCCGACAAATGGGACTTCAGGAACAATTAAACGCTGACTCTAAGCATTTAGTTGGGCCCTTAATCTGTAAGCGGGTTACACTCTGGACATCACTGACAATGAAACTTGTACCTAGCACTCAAGGCAGCATCATTTAAATTTTGCAGCACCTGGAATTCATTGTTTTTGTTCGCAGTTCAATAATATTTTTTGGCAATGTTTGACTAGCTGAGAAGTGCTTTATTTTGACAAGGCTGAACAAGATCCAGTAACTTTACTCTTTTACTGGCCAGGCTGTGCATTTTGAGAAAATAAAGAGTTGGAAAAATGGTCAATAATTAGTGTTGTTACAGTTTGGGTTACTTTGGAATATGTATAAAAAAATTTCTACTCTTATTTATCAAAACGTTTCATTATTTTATCGTAATCTATGGAAAATTAATGGTAACGTGGTCGTGGCGAGTTTTAAAAAATCCTTGGTGCGGCAGCCATTCTAAAAGTTCCATTAAAACGTACAAATTTCACAATCA
The DNA here is from genome assembly GCF_026930045.1 of Uloborus diversus. NCBI lineage: Eukaryota > Metazoa > Arthropoda > Arachnida > Araneae > Uloboridae > Uloborus > Uloborus diversus. The sequence continues at coordinate 23,777,940 of NC_072738.1, forward strand.
AAACCTATTAAATGTTCAATCAAACAATTTGCACCCATCACACTTTTATGGATCTAGAAATTAAATATTATCCAGGAAGTATTTACATGTTCTGTTTCTCCTTAGTGTTCATAGGTGGGGTTACGTGAAATATTTTTCTGTCATGTCGATATTGCACAACCCTTATCTATGAATACATCAATTGAGAATTAAACCTCTCATTTTTTTTTATTGTTGAATTTATTCCTATTGCAAATGGTCCTTTTTAAAAGTAATTATTCATGAGTTTCATTCCAATTACTAGGTGCTCTTTGCGTATGCTCCATGCTTTAAAGATGTTGCTCAAGTCTCCCCAGAACAATTTTCGAATGTTCAAAGACCAAAAACTAGTCTATTCAGAAGAAAAGAAGGAAGACTTAAACAAATTGCTCTCGGATTTCTTTGATTCAGAAAAGAAAAGGTAACATCCGTCTCCCATTCTAATATTAGTAAAAACTTTAAAGCTATGCTAGTACAATTTAATCCTTTAAAATTGAGCTTTACAAATCTATATGTGTCAAAAAACACACAGTGCAAAAAAAAAAAAAAAAATTAGTTATTAATTGCTTTTAAAATAGTACAACTTATTTAACTAAGTGTTCTGTGTTCCTTTTTCTCCAGAAGATGAAATTAAATTGCATAGCTGCTATAACTAAAAAATCTGTTTTTTGAGGGCTTCCAACTGTTCCCTTATTTATTTTTTCTCTTGCATTATTTAATTCTGATGCACTATCAGGTAATTGCAGGTTTTGAATTTCGCTAATTTAACCGCCTTAATCCTGGCACCGCCTGCAGAAGACACTAACCACCACCTACAAAAAGTAAATAAAATGTTTCAATGCTAAAAAAAAAGGTGTTTTGTTAGCAGATTTTTATTCCTTGCTTACAGTCAAATGAAAATAGCATTCTAAAATACAAAAAGAAGAAGAAGAAGAAGTTTGCATGTATGCACATTAGTTAAGTATTTTTACTGAAAAAATTATTAAATCTGCTGACGATTTTTCTTAAGTATTGTGTTTTTTCAAGTAAGATTATTAGTTTCCACTCAAATCTTCCTTCTTTTGATTGACACCATTAACTTAGACTTGCCCCTCCAGGGGACACTAATTTTATCAAAAATAAAAATAAGATAATTTTGCAAACATTTTTTCTGTACTTTTTTATGTGTTTAGAACCAATTGATACAAACAATTTTGGAAATTATCATCTAAAGTTGGTCTTTGATCTGAGGAGAATATCACTCTCAATTTATACAGAGAACAGTAACAGTCAATTTTAACACTTGTACATGATATACAATTTTGTACATAATGTACAAATGCTGTACAACAAACCTGTAAGATGTTTTTTTTTTTTTTTTTTTTTTTTTTTTAAGACTAAGACAGTAGTTTCCAAACTTTTTACATCTGCACCATCTTTTTTTTCATAAAGAAATTGCTTCCCACTCCCTATCTTCATAAATAATAATCCAATTTCATAAATATCCTGAAATTGCCATTTATTTAACAGGTTAAGAAAACAATACCATATTTTATATAAAATAGTTTTTATGCACCAAAGCATATTTATTGTGGATTGTATTGTAACATGAGTATTCATACAAAATTATCGAAAAATAACACATGTGTAAAATATTGATATAATGTTAATGCAGTGAATGTCTTTGAAAATATATCTATGTTCTTAGAAATATTTGAAAACATAGCTATGTTCTTATATTTATGTTGCTCAAACCCAAATGGCGTAGCTATGAGATATTGCTCATTTTCTGACACTTTGACTGTTTTCTTATGTATGTAGCACCCCCCCCCCCCCTCCAAAAAAAAAAATGACTCTATGCCTCCTTAGAGCACATGCCTCAAAGATTGGAAACTACTGGAGAAAAATATGTTTAAATGAATTTTTTCTCTCTTTTTGTGATTTCGCAACAAGATTAATGTCTTCCAAATCACACTAAATTAAACCTTAGATACAATTTTTTTAATTTACAAGTGTGTTATAATATATATTGTATTTTGAAAAGTGAAGAATTTCCACACATCGTGCATGAAAGTATTTTTTTCTTCTAGTAGCTACTCAGACATGTTGTGCAATCTAGTCATCAAAGCATTGCTGGAACCTTTTGAAGAGGGATCATACAAATTTCTAGTCCACCTATTGAATAAAATTTCACAAAGATGTGCCAATTCTAACCCATGTGAAGAAAACGGTATTTGTTTTTGAATTTTTATTAAGATTGTGTAAAGTTTTTAATTTTAGGTGTGTCAGGTTCCTCGAAAATGCTTTACTTCTGTGAGCTGTTACAAAAAGTCCTTTTAAGTGCTTAATTTTGAATAAAAATTCTTAATTCTTTTCACATGGTGCTTTAATCTAATTTTTTTTCCTTCATCAAATATTCTTAATAAAGGAAACTGTTTTCCTTTTTTTTTTCCGTCCATCTCTCTCTCTTTAAAATATCAAAGATTTCTCTTACTAAAATTAGAAATTTTAACTAATTACTGTGAAAAACTACTGATGTTTGTTAATGTTTTGGAATTTTTTTCTTCAGAATATTTTAAATACTTATAATTAGGGTTTCCCCTCCTGTTTTCTCACTTTACTTTTGTTTTATTTTCCAAACTGATCATGAAATTTTAATTGCTAAGGAAATTCAGTCTTTTTTCATGGATTGAGCAGTTAAATTTAACAATTGCCTTTATGCACAAAGCTTTGGAATTTGACATTTTCGCTCTTAAGTGTGCATAGTCCTATTTTTTCAAAGTCCATTTTGTTAAAATGTATAATTTTATGTATGTTCTCATTTGTTACTGGAATCTTTGAACCAAGTGTAAGTCTCATAGAGGTCAAAGATACATAGAGGTCAAAAAAAGGAAACCACTCAATTTACCCTGAACCCAGGGAAAAAGCCTCAGTCATGGTGCTGGGAGTGGAGAAAAAAAGGTGCCTTTTTTTATTTTGGTATTCCTAATAGTCTTTAGAGACAGGGCCGATCCTAGCAGGTGTGCAGGGTGTGCACCGCACAAGGGCGGCCAAAGCAAGGGGCGGCCGCGGGCCGCATCATATAGTTCTAATAATCAAGCAAAATTTCTCAAAAATTTCTCACAAGATAACTTATAATAAATCGAATCAATATGCTGAATTTTAAATGTTCAATTATCAAAGTACGTAAGTTTCGATTTCCTGTCAAAATAGCATAATTTAAGAAAAATAGAATGTTAGGGAACATTTTGTTGGTTTATTGTCCATTAATATCTACTCTTTACACACATGCTTCATTTTGTTGCAAAATTTGTGACAGAACCGTTAATCAGGCATGGATACAGGGGAGATGAAATGAGGGAAATGCCCCCCCCCCCCCTCCTGAAGCATGAAAGGGTGCCTTCTAAAAGGAGCACCGAGGGCGGCCACTCCCCGCCCCCCAAACTTTTATAGACCTAAACAATGAAGACATATTTTATTTATAAAAAAAAAGAAGCTATACTGATTAGATACTCTCGCAAGCATTTCAAACAACAAATTCTGTGTTTAATAATCGTAGGTGCGTGGAGAGAAAGTGGAAAATTGCGACTCCCCTGGGAGTCAAACATATTTGAATGACAAACAAAAATTTTGTAATTTTCCCCCTTTACGGTATTTTTTTCTAATTAAGATCCCGAATGAACTGCCTGGTTTCTGATCAGGTAGGAGGACAGGGCTCTTGCATCGGGAAGCAAATTTATATGTAACTCCAAAACGAAGATCCAGAAGAATGCCATGTCCTCCTTGACGAGACTAAAGAAGGCTTAAAATTGCGTTTCTGAGACTTAAATTTCGGAAACTTTCGCTGGTTGAACCACCGATCTTAAGGACCCAATGTTGGCTCTAATGTCCAAAATGTGTTTTCAGAGGACAGCTTTTCCTAATGTCATCAAAAATTGCTTAATGACATTTTTCGGATTTCTTTTTCGAAATTTTTGCGATGGAGGGCCCCGAAATCCATTCCCAAACATTACTACCAAAGACAGTCTCAATTAGCATCTTTAGAGAGGCCTCTAATCCCACCCCCTTTCACTTAACGTACTGAAAAACAAACTAAAATTGCGTTTTTCAACCATCAGTTTCAAGAACTTTTGGAGAAGGACCCCGGATCCCCCTTTTCTCCAACACTATCACTATACACCCCAAAATTTCGTTTTTAGACGGTTCCGTGGAACCACAGAACCCTTCCTGCCTAAACTACCCTGAAATTGACTTCAGTTTCAAACAACAGTTCGTCAGGGGACACTGAACCCCCGCCCGCTCTTTTAGTCTCATTGTTCTCAAACAATGCCTGAAATATGACTTTGGGATTTCAATTTCTACGAAATTCCGGATTAGAACTGCCTGGCTTATTTAACTTTCACAGCTTTAGGGCATACCCATCAATGGTCGAGGTGAGGTGGACAAAAGTCAATAGTTGTATTTTTTAGATATTAATATCGAAAAATATTCGAAAGATCCACCGAAGCTTCCCAATTTCGTTAACGTCACCAAAGATAATATATAATTGCGCTTTTAGAAATAACCGTTTGGGAGCCCCAAAACCCTTCCTTCCCAAAAATAACCCATAATGGATTTTAGTTCCGAAAAATATTTCGGTTCAGAACATTTTCACGTTACCTCTACCGTTTTCAAATATAGCCAACAATGGGTTTTTGAAACAATAGTGCCGAGAAACACCCGGAGAAAGGCCGCCATTTCCCCTACCGTAAGCAAAGGCAGCCTAAATTTGCGTTTTAAACTTCAATTTCGAAAACTTTCGATGGAATACGATTGAATCTCCCTCCCTTTGGCAACGTCAACAAAGGTAACCCAAAATTGCGTGTTTAAAATTTCAGTTTCGGAAAATTTTCGGGAAGAGCGCCGATCCTTTCTAAGCTACGGTCTTAAAAAATAGCTTCAAATTGATTTCAATTTTGAAAGAATTTTAGGAAATAACTGCAACATTACTTTCACCTAAAGTCTCGAAAAAGTTCCTAAAATTACGATATTTGACGTCGAATTCCGAAAATTTCTCCATGCACCTTGAATATACCCGACTCTTTCGTCCTTGCAACCGAACACAACCAAAGATGAACTAAAACTATTTTTCATACGCCAATTTCAATAATTTTTTCGGAGCAATCCCCCCTCCTCCATCCTTCCTCTGATGTCACCGAAGACAGTTTATAAAATGCGTTTTTGCGACGAGTAAATTTTGGCATCTATTACTTTCTTCAAAGTATAAATTGTACCTAAGGAGTTTCTTATTATAAAACTTTTCTTTCTTCTTATAAGTTCATCATTCTTCTGCTTTCTTTTTTCTTTTTTTTTTTAATTAGAACTTCGTATAGAAGTTTGAAAAAAGATTTATATGGACAAGATTTATATTAGTCAAAATATGCAAATTACTCTTGAGGGGCGGCACATTAAGTCTTTGCACACGGGCGGCCGACACCCTAGGATCGGCCCTGTTTAGAGATTGTCTGCAAATGATGTGGGGGGGGGTGGAGGGTGGGCATAACAAGAAGTACTGTTTCATATCAAATAGAGCCCAGGTGCCTCCATCAAGTGGGGAAACTGGGAGGCAAAATTCTCATGGCAATGGCATCCCACTGATAGTGGTACCATGTGAAAGAGTTTTTGCTATGCTGGAGAATCGCACTAGGTCTGCAAAAGACACTACCTCTACTGCAGCCCCATTAGAAAAAAACATTGCTAAACAACATGCCTAACAAGCTGTTTGGTATCTGCTTGCGATTCTGCCTTAGCTCAAGCTATGCTGCCGTGCTAAGCACAGATGTGGTATCTGCAGTAGAGCTCAAAATGAGAAATTGACGATTAAAGTTTTACAACTTGTTTTTTTGATTTATGACTTAATTAAATGCTCAACTTGCGGTAGTTGTTTCGTAAATAACTTATCTAAAAACTGTAAGAGAGTATTTTTGTAAAAATCTTAATTTAAAATTAATAAATGTAGTTACGACAAATTTTCTTTTCAAAACCTTTTCATATACTAAGCTATTTTCACCGTAAGTGACAATTACTAGGCATTTTTGGGGTATCTGCACAGATACGACAAAAATAGCTTAATAAAACGTGCTCAAAGTATCATTAAATAATACTAAAAACATCTGCTTTCTTTGGACTTAGCTGTTTCGCTTTATTTTGTTAGTACAAATCTAACAGAATCTGCCTTCTGAAAGATACCATTTTCAAAACTCTGGACACTGTAATCCATAACAATTTTCTGTTTTTTTATATTCAAAAAATATGTTTTTTATAATGTTTTATTTTCTAGATTCATTTTTACCGAGCATGAAGATAATTTTGACAGCAGACGATACTTAAATAAAAATATTACTGGCCGTAGAATGAAATGCGGTTTGTTTGCCTGAAAGAATTAGATATGAATATTTTACATGCATTTAATTTATAGAATTGCATTTTAAATAAACATTTAAATAGAAAAAGCTGAATATTTACTTTAACAATTATACAAAGTTGTATTAGTTTTTATTATCAACCTGTATCAACTATTCAACGGTAAACTAATTTTAATATTCTGTGTTACAATAAGCTGCTACATTATTAAATATGCTGCTTTACTAAGGAATAAATTCGTATCTACAAAAAATACTAAGGAAAAAAGTGGTAACTGCGCAGATACCACTTTAAAGGCTTAGTATTTGTCACTTACGTTCAAATTGCCTTAGCAAACTACACAAACTGTGCAGTTACGACTTTTTTCTTAAAGCTTTTTTTAATATTTCGCGTTCACAAATCGCCAAAAATCTTGACATTTAGGTAAATTAAATTACTAACGATCACCTGGTAACAATAACTCAATTTTGATAAAATGTGCAGATACCACATCTGTGCTTAGCACGGCAGTATGGGGCACTTACTTGTGGCTTTATACCCAAGTTTGTATCCATAGGTTTTGAGTTGAAGCTGTTTGCTGAATACAGTGAAGCACTGTTTATACGTTTTTGAAGGGACTGTATGAAAAAAGAATACAAATGTAAAAAAAACATATAATAGGTATAGGTTAATGTGTATTAGACTCTGTGAGGACCAATTTTAAAAAATGCGTAATTGACAAAAACGTATAAAAGAGAAACGTATAAATGGTGCTTCACTGTATATTGTGCTGAAATATTTTAGCTATCAGTGTGAAAAAACATTGAGCTTCTAAATGAGTTTTTTTTTTACTTTCAACTTTGTTATGACTATTCCAGAATGATTAACCACCATGAAAAAATAGGGTGCCTGTAATAAGCTGTTTGGTGTTTTGCTTGCAGTCATTTCTATTTTTAACACTAGAAAGTCGCCCATCAAGGTATGATGCCTGAAAATTGCTTCTACATTTGAACGAAGAAATTGCCTGTTTGGGGATACTTTGATACTTGATATTGTAACCCTAACTCCAGTGGATTAACCCTAAGCTCCAGTAGGTAGTGTTCATTGTTGACCATTTTTTCGTTTCTTCATTCCCCTGAACTGACAGTCTTACCAATAAAACTGTTAAGTTGACAGATAGAGTTCAGCCTTGTAGCAATAAAGCCTTTCCCTGCATGTTAACCTTTAGGCTACGGCAACTATACAATTATCTTTTCCCTCTCCCTACGGCTCAAAGCTTTCTTAGTTCCTTCCCCCCCAAATAGGACAGCATAAAGGGGGCGATGTCCACTTCGACCGCTGAGCTCTCCGCAATACAGGGTTACTATAGTGGGACACTATACTTGGCTAGTCATCACTTATTCAATGGTTTGAAAATAATTTTTTTCCCTCCTTGTTCCTTATGGGGTTCTCTAGGTTTAGATTTTCTGTAAGTATGTTTGGTTCAGTTTTAAAATTGAAATCACTGAAATAACGCTTCTCATCTAACCTAAGGCTAACGACAACAAAATAATAAATATCAAACTCTATTTGTGAGGTAGACCACTGGATTCAATAAATGCCAGATGTCCTTATCTATGCGCTAAAATGCGGAGGTAAATAGCGTTCAACTGAGACAAAGCCATTGTAAATACAATGTAGAATACCTTAGATTCAAGGGGGACAACTTTGCTTTTCAGCTTGGCTATTCAGAAAAATGATGACACTAATACGTGTGTCCAAGAAAGAATCCACAATAATAGCGAACAATTCCTTGCTTTGCTTTTCTGAGCAGGTTGGCGTTTCAAAGTCAATCACTGTCGAGTGAGATAATATGGAGAGACAGCCTACAAATCCCCTGATATCCCCATTCACTCTTTCTTCTAATTGTGGTTGAAATACCTCTAGTAATTGTTGAAGGATTAAGTTCCGCTCCCTTCACAATGCACAAGAAAAATATCTGGGCAAATTTGTTTTAGATTCCAAGTCTTTCCTCTTTTCAACATTTCCTATTTATGTACTATCTTTATAATACATTTTCACTACCCAGTACGTTGTTATTTGTGAGTAAGAGAAGATAAGTAAAATAAAAATACGCATGAGTAAACAGAAAACCAACCTCTTTCTTCCATTTTTTACTAGCATAAACAGTTCCAAATGTAAGAATTAATTAACAGAAAAAAAAAATAAACAGACATTAGACTCTCATTGAAAACTGAGTAAGATATATCAGGTGCTCTTATAAATCTTTTCACTTAACCTCTTTTTTTTTTTTTTTTTTGCGCAAGGAAGAAAGAGGAGCAACCGACTTTGACTTAAAAATTAACATTTTAAGCCCCTTAAATACAAACAGGGGGAAAACTGAATGCACAAATTTATACTTTATTAACTGCTTTATAAGGCCATAACGTTTAAGAATTCCTAAGTTGAACCATAAAATTAAAAAATTCAGCGAAAAAAAAATCCTCGTAAACGTGCCCCGGTGTACCATACTTATTTTGTTTCATTCAGCATATCCTTAGTCCTTTTGACTTTCTACTGAAATAATATTCGCTATAGACAAAATATCAAGGAAATACATTTATATTTTCTAAAATATCAAAATTACAGGGCTCGGAGTTGTCCTGGAATTCCTGATTTTTTTTTTCATGTCCTGGAATGTCCTTGAATGTTTAAAAATGTCCTGGAATTTCTGGAATTTCAAGCCTTTCTTTTTGTTTGAATGAATAAAAAATAAAGTTTTCCCCGTTGAAAAAAAAAAGCGTGAAAACTGCAATCCCATCGCCGGGCTGTATTTATTTGCCGTCAACCGTCTCCTCAGCTGATCACGTGGGCCATCTAGGTTCAGCGCATGCGCTGTGTGCGAAGCGATCGTGCGCCTCTCGAGGATTGGAGGGTTCACGTTCACACCTTCGCCGCTGTAAAAATACTGGTAGAAAAGAAAGTTCTACGGAGGGAGGGAATGAAGCGGTGCGGGGATTCAAGATGTTCCCTGAATTTTCTATCTGCTCTGCGAGTGTAGGTGCGCGGTGGCGCAGAATGAAGTGAAATGAAATGAACCGTTGTTGTGCTCAATGGTAGATTATCGCCATCGCAGCTTCTGAGTGCTGTCCGCGTTGCTCGTGGATGTTCTTGAGAGAAGTGCTCGATGCACGTGGAGATTTTAGTTTGTGCTCCCTAATTTAACCTGCCAATACATACGGAGCATTGGATTAGTGACTGAAAAAATGCCAAGAGATACCAAATTTTCTTCTTCTTGGTTGGATTGCAAGGACAGAAGTGATGTACTAATAAAAACATGGTGTTCTGCATCAAAAAAAAGTGAACTTTCTGCCCATTGCTTCGTTTGCCTGAAGGATTTCAGCATCGCTAATATGGGATTTGCTGCAGTTCTATCGCATGCTGATGGTGAAAAGCATAAAATTAAAGTGAAAAGCACAGCAAACCAATCCTTTTTTACGTTTAGTAGTCAGCCTGGAAGCAGCTCAGGCGAAGTTGCAAAAGTAGCTTTAGTATCAAAGAGTGGATCAAAATTTATACCAACTTCAGAGGCTGACAAGATTCTCAGAGCTGAAGTACTTTTAATTCTGGAAGCGATTAAAAATAATTTTTCTTTTTCTTCGCTTGGGGATCTTGCAGGACTTTTTTCATCTATTTTTGAAGATTCTGCTATTGCAAAAGGCATAAAATTGTCTGAAAAAAAGGTGAGATATGTTGTTAATTTTGGTTTAGCACCATTTTTTAAATCTCACCTTTTTCGAGACATAGGCTCATCGTTTTATGTTTTGCATTTTGATGAAACAACCACAAGTCAAATAAAAAAACAATTTGACTTACACATAGGCTATTGGTCTGAAACTAAAAAAAAGGTGATTGTGTCATATTGCCATTCCGAGTTTCTTGGCCATGCTGATGCCAAAGTGATTGTGAGAGTAATATTGGACTTTATTTCAAGCAATGGTCTTGATGCAGAAAAACTTTTGCAATGTTCCATGGATGGACCTGCTGTGAACTTGTGTGCGTTGAAGATGTTAAATGCATCGTTAAATTGCAAAGAAATTTCTAGCATCATTGATTTTGGATCATGTGTTTTGCATACAATGCATAATGCTTTGAAACATGGTCTCGAAGAACTAAATTTCAATATTGACAACTTTGCAATCGATGTCTACACATGGTTTAAACTTTCAGCTGCACGGCGAGAAGATTTTCACCATGTACAAGTGGACAGCTTGAATGAGTGTGCAGCAAATCATTTTTTTCTTCGCCACATAACTAGCAGGTGGCTCACTCTTGGTCCAATATGTGACCGTATTATTGAGCAATATTCAGCTCTGACTGAATATTTCTTAAAATTCCTCCCAAAGCAGAGTTCATTCAAGCCTACTGAGAGGTATACTCGCATTGTAACCCTTTTGAAGAACCCAGATACACTTGCATATCTCGAGTTCATTTCTTACTTTGCAGGAATTTTTATGCCTTTCCTAAAACTTTTCCAGGCAGAAGAGCCAGTCATTCATATAATGCACAGCAAATTAAATGAACTTGCTCAGACTGTTATGTCTAAATTTTGCAAACTTGAAGTTTTGCAAAAAGAAAACACAGAGTTAAAGATCATGAAAGAAGGACTTTCACTTGTAAACGTTAGTGTCAGTTCCGGAAAATCGTGGAGTAAGTTGCAAGAAATGGATGTAGGCTCTGCCACAAAAAGAGCATTACAGGGTAACTTAGAAAATTCCAAAGCCTTATTACAAGCTATAAGATCATGTTACATAGCAAGTGCGAAGTATTTATTGAAAAATTTACCTTTAGCAAACCCTTTGCTAAGAGATGTACAATGTCTGCATCCATTATGTCAAATGGAAGAAAATTCAAAAAAATCAATTGACCGTCTGTGCAAGCACATGTCAAAAGTGATAAAAACGGATGCAATGTGTGACAAAATTGGCTCGGAGTGGATCAATTATATGTGTCAGGATTTGACTAAATATCAGGAGGAGTTTAAAAAAAGTAATGATATTTGTAAGTATTGGGCTGGTATTTCTGAAATTAAGGATGCCACTGGTACTTATAAATTAAAAAATTTGTATATATTAGTAAAGTCGTGCCTTACTTTGGCACATGGACCTGAGAGGGGTTTCTCTGCTAACAATTCTATTGTCACATAAGACCGAGCATCACTCTCAGAAAAGTGCATTAGGTCTCTGAGAATATGTAAGGATGCAATTCGTTCGTATAACAATTCCGTAGCAGCTGTTCCAATAACGAAGGAGATGTTGTCTTCTGTTAAAAAATCCCATGCAGAGTACGCCTCCTATCTCGAGCAAGAGAAGGAGAAAATAAAGCAGAATGACCTGAAACGAAAACTTGAAGAGGCAGCCATTGCTGAGAACGATGCCAAGAAGAAGAAAAAAATTAAATTAGAAGACAAGCTTAAAGAACTTTCTGGAAAAGAAAAAGATTTGCTGGACAGTCAGGCCGCAGCACAGAAAATTCTGATAGAATCGTCTGAACGACTCAACAACGGCATTAAAATGAACAATATGGAAGACATTAAAGTAGCTCAGATGTTATTATCAACTGGCAATGATGAACTTCATAAGATAACTCACCAGTTAAATGTGACCAGGGAGGCCATATCAGTTTGCCAGGATAATATTAAAAAAATTTGGCCAAAGCTTAAATGATTTTCCCCTCTCAAATTTCCTTTTTAATGTATGTTCATTGTCTATTTTTTCTTGGCTTAAGCGGTCAAATTACCCTCAAAACAATTTTTTTAGTTTTAAGTAAAACATGTATTTTTTTTAAACTGTTGCATGTACACTTATTTAACAATCAATAATTTATTTTCTAAGATTAAAAAAGCTGCCCACTTTTTCCGAAAATACGAAAACTTGAAAATTTTAATTTTTTAAAAACCCTAAGGCTTTTTGGTTTTAGCATTTATTTCAAAAATGTTTATTGCTTAATGATCACAATAATTATGTCGAAATATCTCTGCATTCATTTGCTTATATATTGGTTTGAACATTTTTTGTGATCTATTATGTAAACAATCTTAATTTCTTATCTTATGTTTTATTAAGGTTCAACATGCTCTAAAAATTTTAGTAATTTATAAAATGCTTATTCAATGCACAGTTTTGTTAAACATATTATCCTGAGTGCAAAAAAAATATTATTTAAAAATTACTTTCTTAATAGAAAAAAATCCTTAGTGATTTTGCTAACATGGAAGCACAAAAAAGGATCATTCAGAAAAAACACTTCAAAGTTTTGCTTTTCCATTAAAACACATAGCGGGAATGAACTAAAATCATGCATAACTTTTTAAATAATTGAGCTAGATTGATATTTTTTCCGTGTGTTCAAAGCAATTTTAAAATCCATTAAAATTTTTTTGGGTCAAAAGGTCATTTTTGAGGTTATGTGACTCCTTAAAGCCCATTGCAATTATAGTTTTTTAGTTGGCAAATATCACTAGGTTCCTAATTTTTTTTCTAAAATTTTGGTCATAATTTTTTTTTAAATGTTAATTCAATTTCAAAAATTTATTTTGTTGGAAATTTCAATTTGAATTGTTTTAAAAAAATTTTTTTTTTTTTTTTTTAAATATTGTTTTAGTACAATTGGGGATTTCCCTGAAATTTTCATTTACTAATATTGTTCCGGCAAAGGCAAGCTTAAATTTTCCTTCCTTTGTAATTCATGTTTATTCCTCATCTTTGGGTTACAAAAAGCCTGTTAATAACATTTGAATAACTTATGGAAATTTATTAATCTTTGGAGAACATATAAATACATAACATTTGGAATATTCTGCTTGTGTATCCTACTTTTTCAATTCACAGTAAAGCTCAGTGATGTTTTTAATAGGTAAGTTGCTAGATTGTTCATTTTGTTGGTCCTTATTTCATCAAGATCTTTGTAAAGTTGTTAATGAATTTAAAAAATCAAGAGAATTGCTTCTCATTAAAAATGTATTAATATATAATATGTTCATGAGTGTATAATGTATATATGTAACAATGTTTCAACAAACATCTAAACTAAAATGTGTTGCTATCATAATTATTTAGAAAATAGTTTGACATCTCATGAACAGAGTATTTTTTGAAATTTACATGCAAGTTGATATTACTTTAGCTGATAACTTTTTTCTTCTTTTTTTGAGAACTGTTAAAAATACTGAATTTTCATGGGTCTAGCAGCTGCAGTTGCTAGTTTTATTTCATTGTTTATGTCAAGGGTTCCCAATCTTTGCTGCGGCACCCTGGGATTCCCTAGGAGAAGACGAAGTGTCCATGGTATCACTAAATCTGCATGTAACACATAGAGTAGAGTGCTAGGAGGAAATTCTAATTCCTCATAGTACCCTCTAATTCCTCATATAGGGGTACCAGAAATCGGAAGAATTTGCGAACCCCTGGTTTATTTTCCTTCTAAATCCATCTTATGGCCTCATCTGCTAGCTGGAGATCATAGTTTTCATTTTATAGTGATGAAAATTAGTAGATATACTTATTGCTGGGACTAAGCAGTATTGCCAGTGTTTCCTGGATAAATAATTAAGTAAATAAACAGATTAAATTAACCATTTATTCTTCTGTGCCATAATAGTTATATATTGAAGGTTCCACTTGCTCCGAAAGTAATCTGTAAAGTCATGATTGATGTCCTGGAATTGTCCTGGAATTTTATTAAAATTATGTCCTGGAATTTTTAAATTTGAACTCCTACCCCTGAAATTAAGTTTTTATGCTTTTCACTCAATAAGTGATCAATTAGATAGATTTTGAGGCGTAGCGAAGGGGGGGGGGTGTAAAAACACCCCTGAGAGCCCTTGATTTTAACATTCTTGCCATCCCTAGTGCAATAACTTTTATATATGAAAAGGCTCGTTTTGAACAGAAAACCCCCTCCAGAAGATAATTCTGGCTGTGCTAGTGACTCTTTTTATAAAAAAAAAAAAAATGAGCATTTAGTCTAACTTTCAATTTTCAAACCAAAAGATTCACGACACAGATTCTTAATTGAACCTCTCTTTCAAATTTATTGATTTTAGAATGTTTTCCATGTTTTGTTGAAACGGTATTACAAATAATTTTCAGTTAAAATGTAAATAAAGAAATAAATGAAACGTGGCAAATCGCAAATTGATAAGTTGTTTCTTATTCAGCATGATATTCATTTTCGAAAAGTTAGCAAAATAAGATATGCTTTTCAAGTGTTTAATTATTTTTGTAAAACCATAACAAAAGAAATATTTTGGAGAATGATGTTTCTTGCGCTCTGCTCCCTAAATATCTACACTGCTTAAACTAAATAGGTGTTTTGTACTCAGTAAAATATGCTGTTATTAATTATAGGAAGCCTTACTATTGGGTTATTAAACAGAAAAAGGCTATCAAAAATTTTTCTTTGATTCAAGTATTTTACTTCTGCTTAACTTTCTCCCCTCTTTTTCGAAACTTCGCCACACATTCCTCACTGGGAACAAAACTATGCCAAACGCCTCTGATTGACAGACCCCCAAAAGGGGTGTAGTGCGTTTCATTCATTTTCTCCCTGCGTAGGCGTGTGTGAAAGGATTATCAACTGCGGGAAGTAACTGGAGGGGGAAGGGAAGGACTGGTACAGACGTTGTACCACAGCCGTAGGAAGAGAGCACTTTTTGTCGGTACAGCATATGTACCGCCGTTGGCTAAAGGTTAAACATTACCAAAACATATTATCAAATTATCATGCCCTGGCGTGAGTTCCATGGTTGAAACACATGAGTTACTCGACAATTGGCTATTATTTATATGAGGATTTTATATTTTCTACTTAGCAATTTTAACTTTCAAAATAATGTGCGTTTTGGACGTTAAACTTTTACAATGACATATTTTCTCATTTAGTAGGGAAGTACTGTAACTAAATATGACAATAATTCCAAACGCAAAGAAGGTTGTTCAATTTTTTTATACTATAAATGTTTATTTTTATATTTCTGTCAGTAGAATAAACTATGTGCTCCAAAAAATAAAAATTTTATCTGTTGAAAGTATAATATAGCTACAAATTTACCGACTTTAATATTTTTCAGAATTTTGTCATAAGTTGCCACGTGGCTGTGTGCTTGAGAGAATATTAAATGTTCAAAGTCTAGACACAATGGAATTAACAAAGTTGTACCCTTTGTATCGCAAAATCATTGTCAATTCGGAACAGTAAGTATTATTTTGTTTTAAGTTGGAGATTTTACACTTATTCACAATTGATTTTTACTTGAAACAAGACCTTTAATTTTTCCTTGTTGATCCATGTTATAATTCTAGTGGAGCACATAATATGGATTGAGTTAAATGTATTAAAAGCTACTAATTTTTTCCCCTTTCATATAACTCAGCTGCCAACCCTCCAGATTCATTCAGGAAACTCGTGAATTTTCAGATCTTTTCCTGAACTCCCTAATCTCCCAAACTTTCATCAAAACAGGGTAAATTAAAATGTAAATTGTAGTCGACATGTAAATTGTAAAATGGATATTGTGAGTTGATGTATGATCAGCGAATACATATAAACTGAAAGCGAATACATACAAACTGAAAAAAAAATCTTTTGTTCCATTTAGAGTATTTGTATAAAACTTATTTGGTGAGGGTGGGGTCAGTTGGTGACAGACACATTTCCCATTTTCGTAACCATCTGCTTCGAAAAAAGAAAAAAAAACTTTTCAAAATTTTTTATTGTAGATACTTGTTTTACCTATTTATTTTATTTCTACTTATTTTTAGATTTATTTTCACAAAATACTACCAATAATATGCCTATTTTTTATTAAAACAAAAAACTTGGTAAACTAAGCAAGCAACTGACAGATTTGTATTGAATTTTGAGTATTACAGATACACTAATATTTGAAGGGAAAGTACAACAGCTTGAGTTCAAAGATAGTGGATGTCAGTCTTAATTTTTACGCTCAAGAATTGATATTCTAGAAAGCAAGGCTTTTATCTTTGTATGGACACATGTCTTTCAATCTTATGAAAAGTAATACAGGAAACTATTTACGATGTAGGGAAAATGGTTAAGATGACCAAGTTTATTCAAAATGTACGAATCGGAAATTTGTTTTGAAAATTACAGTACATTAAAAAAGAAACAATCTTTTATAATAAAACTTGCGTTGAAACAGTATTTTTTACTTTTGGCAGTAAATTTGAGTTTTAAAAAAAGCAGAAATTTTTCACTTTTTTTCCCATGGGGCAAAGTGAAAAATAAAACATTTTTCTAAATAAAAAATTTTCTATTCGATTATAAAACATAATTTTTGATCAAAAAAAATCAGAAAATAAAAGGTTGAATGAATAAATGAAAAGATAATGAAACAAAAAATTAATAATTAAATGAATAAATCAATTGATATGTGAAGAAAAATAAATGAGCAAGTAAAAAAGAGTGAGCGAATAAGAAAATAAGTGAATGAATGAATATAATATAATAAGTGAATGAATGAATATAAGTGAATTAATACATGAAGGAATGTAAATGAATTCATTAATAAATGAAAATGTAAGTGATTTAGATTAAATGATTGAGTGAGTAAACAAAACAAACTATTTCACTTTGCCCCGTATGTACTTGACTAATTGTACAATTTGTTTAAAATACAAATAAGTTAATATTGACTAAATTTTTGCTGCATTGAATGCTAGGAGGTCTCAACTAATGCTTCAAATGATAATAACAAGAACTTTATCATCTTATAGTAACAAAAGTGATTTTTGACTTCCAACAAAATGTTGCAATATGAGTATCAATTTTTTTAAATTGTCTGTATTACCAAATGTTTTAATCTTCAGCGGTATTTTTTTTCCGCGACTGGAATAGACTACATATGGTACTTCATAGTTAAAATAATACCTGATCGATGGAGCTAAAAGCAGAGTAAATATTTCATCATTTCACTTTGCCCCATGTTCCCCTACAAATATTTTATACTGAATCAAACTTATATTTTTTATTTATGATACAAATTTAGAATTTTTTTTACAAGAGTAGATAGTAGAAATTTCTAAAAAATTTGGATGAGGGTCTCCGAAGATTTTCCTTTGTCATCAAAGATAACCTACTACTTACATTTTTGGACTTAAATTTCAAAGAAATTCCTTGGGGTTACCCCCAATCCTCTCTCTCACCACATCATTAAAACTTTTCTAAAATTTCGTGCTTGGATTTTCAATTCAGAAAAAAATAAGGAGGGGAGGATGTGAATAGAAACCTTTCTCCTAACATTTTTAAAGATAGCCCATAATTGCGTTTTTAGAACCTCAAAATAAAAAAAATTCCGAGGAAAGGTCCGAGTCCTTTCTCTCACACAATTTCAACTAAGATGGTCTACAACTGAGGTTATTTAGGACATATTTTCATTTTCGAGAAATTAGAAAGCATTCCTAATCCTCCTCCTGCCTATCCTATTGTCAAAAGCGTTTGAAACTTAATTTTTAGGACTTCAGTTCTAAGAAATTTCGAAGGCAGTCTCCAAGCTTGAACCGTTCATAGAAGTCCATAAACCTCTTCTCCTCACCAGAGATCGTGTAAACTGCAGTTTTAGAACTACTGTAGATTCATATAGTTAATTCTCTTTCTCCACTTATATAACTCAATTCCCTTAGTGTGATTTCTCATATGCTAGTAATGACGACCTGCCCCCTTCTAAGTAAAAATCTGACTCTCTCCTGTCTTGCTGAACGTTTGAAAAAAAAATGAGTGACTACCAAATGCCCTCCTAACAATATTTAACCACGCGACGGCCTTGTTTAAAGAAAACGCCTTCATTCACTTCAGTGAAAGGCAGACACTAAGAACACACACACACATGTGTATATATATATATATGTGTATATATATATATATATATATATATATATATATATATATATATATATATATATATATATATGGGGGCACATAGGGTGTTGCAGGTTGTTTAGTTGGTGAAAAAGGGGTCGAAACGTGAAAAAGGTTGGGAACCACTGACCTAGACCGTTCAGCCGATTTTCTTGAAATTTGACACAGAATTAGTTTGTAGCATGGGGGATGTGCACCTTGAAGCGATTTTTCAAGCATTCGATTTTGTTCTTTTTCTATTCCAATTTTTAGAAAATTTTACCGAGCAAATTATCACAATGTGGACAAATAAATTATGAAATTATCATAACATGGAACCGTAACATGGGCAAGCAAATGAGTATAGCAAATTGGCGAGAAAACTAATGGCAAAGCCGTGCGGATACCACTAGTATGTTATAAAGAAGCACCTCATGACAATAACTCAATTTTGATAAAAAGTACAGATACGATTTTTGTGCTTAGCACAGCAGTACTGCTATTTATCAATCACTTGTGGAAAGTACGTTAAAGGCAGGAATGTGATTTTGAATATGTTATTTTGTTATCATTATTGTCTTTAGTGTCTTATTTACATTATTTTGGAATTCAATAGAAGTTATTTATGCTTTTTTCCCCTATGATAGATCATCAGATTACGTTGGATGTATTTCAAGGTATTCAATTCCTTCACATGTAGGAGAAAATCTGAAGCAGTCAAATGAATCTGATTATCATTTTGCTTCTAGAAAAGTAAGTTACTGCATTTTTTTGTCATCATTGAATAATAGTTTTTTTATACTGTAGCTGATAATTTTCCTGCTGGCTACAATTGAAAAGATGCAAAGAGAAATTTGAACGGAAATTAAATAAGTAATGAAAAATCAAGGAGGGATACAAAAGAGGGGTGATGGGGGCGATTGCTCCTCCCTTGAGGGACCTTTCACCGTCATTTTTTTCCAAATTGAGGTTCTAAAACGAAAGTGTAGGTCATCTGTGATATAATGTCAAGGAAAGAAATCGGGTTTGAATCTCCCTCTCAGAAACTTTTCGGACAGACGATCCTAAATGATTTTAGGCGGAGGACTTTGGAAGCCTTCCTTCAGGTATTTCTCAAAATGTAAGCCCAAAAGACGTCATTGTAGACATCTTATGTGTAGGCAGGAATGGGTTCAGTGACTTTACACCCGTAATTTTTCGGAACTTAATTTAAAAAAAAAACGCAATTTTAGAGTTAGTGGGTTTTAAAACATTCCACTGGAATTATTAAGAAATTGATTTTTTAAAATACAATTTTTAAAAAACTCTATCAATTGAAAAGGAAAGGAATAGGTTCAAGAACCACCTTGGCTAAATGTCTATATTTTAGTTGTTTTAAATACAAGTAACTAAAATTAAAAATCTTAAAAATTGCCCAACCGACACGCAAATGTAGAATTAAGAGGGAAAATTGGAAATCCTTTTAAAAACCTTATACTATTAAAGTCAATAACAAGTGTTTTATAGTAACTGGTAACAGATAAAATTTTAAATCATTATGTTTTCTTTTCTTGACGGCCAACAATGAATTCAGTTACCAATTGTGTGAAACAAGAAGTTCTGTCTAGAACTAGACGAGCCTACTTTCCCCTACTTATACTACTTTCTAGTACCTGATCAATGTTCTCAAAATAGCTAAAATCGCAAATTGTTTCAAACATATTTTTCCAATATTTTAAGCTACTTTCTAGGAATAAAATATTCCTCACTCATCTAAAAAAATTAGATGCGTAAAAAAAATAAAAAAAAAACAAAACAAACAAATAAAATAGCAGCAACTTTTAAACAAAGCAGCTAATACACTTTTTTCCATTAAAAAAAAATTCTTCAACAGCTTTCAAAACGAAAAAAAAAATAATAAAAATTAATAAGCTCATTAAAATAAATACATCCAATCAAAAAAAAAACGTTTCTTTTTCCCCTGTTGCCAAAAATAATTTTTTAAATGAATTAATGCACTTCTCAAGATAAATAAAAACGATAAAATGTGAACGTAAAGAAATACTTTTCATTGTCAAAAAAAAAAAAAAGAAAATCGTCTGCGCGTATCTTTATGTAGAAACATAAATGACTTCGAGTTTATTCACCGAAAACTGAATACCTAAATAAAAACTTTAGCGTTAGAATAAAAACAAATCACATCAACAATAATTATTTCACAGTTAAAACCATAACGTCGGAGTCGGAGTCAATCTAATTTTGGGATGAAGGAGTCGGAGTCGAATATCCAAGAATCGGAGTCAGTCATTTGTCCGTGTATAAATTTTTGCCAAAGCTAGGAAGTCATAGTCGAAGTCGGGGAGTCGGAGTCCGATTAATTGTCGGGCACAGGAGTCGGATTCGGATTCAGGTGCCCCTAAATTGTCGGAGTCTGGAGTTCGGCGTCAAGAGCTATTTCCAACAAAATTTGTTTGAAGTAAATCCGCCTTCAAGTACGGAATCTACATTGACTTTCAGTTTCCCCGTAGGCGCTAATGTTAAGGGATTTGAACTGTTCAAAATTGAACAGAAAAGTGTTCAAATCAAAAAGATATTTTATATACAAGTTTTTCATCAAAAGCTTTTTCCTACAAAGTTTGTTTGAAGCAATTTCGCCTCACAGTTTGGAATTGCCTTGAATTTCCCCGTAGGAGCTAATGTTAAGTTTTTTTGAACTGTTCAAAATTGAACAAAAAATAGTTCAAACCAAAAAGCGAAATAGGGGAATGAGGTGTCCTTGCCGAGATCTTTCGAACAAAAAAAAGTTTGTTCGAATCGGACTATTCAATCAAAAGTTATTAGGGGGGGACAGACAGACAGACCGACAGACAGACATTTTTCCCATCTCAATACCCTACTTTCCAATTTTTAATTTTTCGATATTTATTTATTTTATTTATTTTTGACTTTTTTTTGTTTTTCGGGATATTTTTAAGATGCATTAAGCCTTCTTTCATGCTTTTTTCTTCTTTTTCTGACTTTTACTGGGAACGTAGGCTAAAAAGGCTTAGCCGTGCTTAAAATCTACTTCCAAGAAACGTCATAACTCGAATTTTATATAACATTGAAGTTTCAAACACATTCTATCAGATGCAGAAAAAAATTACTCTTTATTTTAGAACTAAATTTTTAAATTGTTAAATATGTTTTCACTGCAAAAATTGCTAAAACTGTTTTATAGTTTTTTTTAAATAAATGTTTTCATTAATTAATGTCATCCAAAGACGCAACCTAGCTAATAACACTCTCGATCAACTCTCCTTTCGAACATAAAAAAGGTTTTTCAAAATTGGTCCATCCATTAAGCGCTAGAGTGCCACAGATACATAGATACGTAAAACTTATAACACACTTCCTTTGTGTGTCGGGGGTTAAAAAATGATGCTTCAGCCCCCCCCCCCTTTGCACATTTTCCGGATCCGTTCTTGTGAAAAATGCAACTAACTTTCAGATAAATGCAGTTTGCATTACAAATAAGTGCCTTACTATAATGGATTTCTTTGATTTATATAACATTTTAAATTTATTTCTGTTTTGAAATGTAGTGTAATTTATATGATATGATTTTTTTTTCATTAAGTTATTAAATGTATCGTCAACAATCTTCCCTTCTGTTCTTACCCGTGAGCTTACAACAGTGGTTCCCAACTTTTTTTCCTCTGGGAAACCCCTTCTAAAATTCGAGAGAAATTGGGGAACCCTTAAAAATAAAATAAGTAACAAGCAAAAAAAAAAAAAAATGCACACACAATAAAGTTTAGGAGAATTTTTTCAGTAATAATGCTTAATAGTTCATGACAAGGACAAACGCATAACTGCAAAATATAAATGCACAAATATTTGTACAAACTAAAATAATAGCTAGAAAATGAATCCAAAATAAATTCAGCAAAAAGCAACCCCAGTGATTGTTCTTTGTTAAGGTTTAACTTTTAATGAGCTAGTTGTGGAATAAAGCTTGATCAAACTTAGACTCAAAATATCTGCCAGTTTTACATTATGTTCAGCATTTAATTTGCTTCTGTATTTATCCTTTTTCACTTAGAAACGTTGTTCAAAATGGTAATAAAATTTAATAAGTCTTTTTTTGACATAAGAGATGTATATGACAGACATAAGAGATCTCTATGACACACATAAGAGATGTCAATGACAGACATAAGATATGTTTAAAGCAAATGTCAATGAGTATATCAGGTATGACCAATACGAAGACGGGTTATTACAACTTGTCCTCTTCTGGTAAACTTTGATGACTTAAAACCTTTTGTGGAAGGCTAGGTAGAGTAAGAAACAAATAAATGATGAATAAAAAATCCTCAGCAAGCATATTAAAATCCTGCCATTACAATATCATTTTCGCGAACCTCCTTTATATCTCTCGTGAACCAACAGGGGTTTGTGAACCACGGGTTGGGAACTAATGGCTTACAACATCAGTTCCATTTGATTATGACCCAACCGACACATACAAACATTAGAATGTGGGCTGTTTCTTCAAAATGACATTAGGCAGCATTGTTAAGAACCACTTGCAGCCAAGTTAGGAACATTAGCTTTCTTCAATTTATGTGGGTTTAAAAAAAAAAAATATTTGTCAATACAAGCACAGGTGCCATGGTGCAGTCATGGTTTGATGTTTTATCCTAAGTTTGTTATTTTAACTCATAAATGTCTAAAATACTGAATTAAAAAAGATGATTCATTTTACTGACTTAAGTTATGCTGCATTAAAACTACACAAATATCTAAATCTTAAACAAAAGGTTGAGGAAAGTAACTATTATTTCTATAATTCACTATCTTAGTATTGTTTTAAAAACATTTTTGGTTTTTATAATTATACTAGTACCAAGATTCACAGAAATATATATCACAATATATATCTGATATTTATTTTGAAAATATCACGATATTTTGATATTTTCGATACTTATTTTATCAACTCGATATTTTCAATAAAAAAAATTATATTAATCATAGTAATATTGTTCATTTATTATTCAAAATTAACGATAACCTATGTACTATATTTTTATGATGCATTAATACATCATTAATATAACGAAGTAATATAATATTCCTTTTTTATTTCATATTCTTTAAATTATTAATAATGTGTCAATTTTAATTCTGATTTGAAAGTGCCTAATTAAACATTAAACATCAGTTAGTAAAAAAGAAAATGTCTCATGACTGTGCACCAACAATGCATATTGTTTATTTTTGAATTATATAACTGTAAAAGTAGCCAACCAAAGAAAAATGAGTAAAACATCTAATGCTAAATTAACTCCATTAAAATTGATAAAAATGTAAAATGAAATATTAGATATAAATAATGAAAGAAACCTTAATTAAGTTTAACATATTGTAATAATAATACAAAAAAATATTGAGGTTGCATTTACTATTTTGAAGATTAGTTTGTGCTGGTTGAAAATATCGGATAAATATCAAAATATCTGATACATATCAAAATATCGGATATTTTCAAAAATATCATATTTTCGAACCCTGATGAGTATTAACCTTTATGTGTAATAATAGAAATATACACAAGCAAATACATTTTTATAACGGTACTTTTGTCTCTGGAAAACTTAATCAAGCTTTTTTTTATTATATTCTTTTTGTGTTTTCTTTTCTGCCTGGTAATGGATATTTCATTGCACTAGATGAGCTACATTTCAAACGAAACAAATATATGTTGCATTAAATATATATTTTTTAAAACTGGAATTATGTAGTAGTTCGTGTTGAATCGGCAACTAACAACTAGGGAGGGAAGGAAGGATCAGTGTTTTTTAATACAAATTCTATTTCAAATATTTTATTTGAAATCATTGATTTCCAAATGTTTTCTAGAGTTCAAGCTAGTTCATGGCTTCATAAAATTCTCACAGTTTTTTCCAAAATCCTACTTAAAAACATTGATTTGCACTATATTTCCACATTAATCCAGCTTAAATTTTGTTGAAATTTTTCCTAGTGTGAACTCTGAAAATATAATTATATGTCTCACAGTTAATTTTCTCTTGTTTTACTGAAATTCTGTTTATAATTATTATTTTTTTTAAATATGAATCTGAAATCATGTATTTTTTTTAGGTCTGGGAGTTTCTAGTAGCATTAACAATGAAAGACTGCTCAATTATGCTTGCATTCAAAAAGGTGCTAAATTGGTGAGTAGTTGAAACTTTTCTTTTATTTAATAAAATATTTTTATGACCTTTTAGTGATAATTTGTGTCCTATTGAAGTAAATAAATAACTAATAGTTCAGCAGTAAGTTACCGCCCCTAAGCCAGGGCTAAGGCAGAACTACATGCAGTGCACCTGACAACCCAGTTATCTCATCCAGTGACTGCAGTTTCGTTCTTATTAGTCTATATATCTTCAGTCACTGAGGAGACATCTGCCTCCAGCTTGGTTATTCACTATTCCAGACTTAAGAGTTCTAATAAGAACAAAACTGCAGTCACTGGATGTGATAACCGAGCTGTCTGGTATATTGCAACTAATATTTTACGAAACACTTGATTATTTTTAAAAACATATTGTTATTCACACAAGACGAAAGCTTTTTTCAGATGAAAAAGGGAAGTTCTCAAAATAGAGTTAAGAAGAAGATTCATAGCTTAATTTCAGGGCAAACACAAAGGGGTTCTTTGTAGTTCAAGTTCCTATAATTTTCATTACTGAAAAATAGTTTAGTCCGCTTGTTGGAATGTTGCTTAAAAAAATATCACGCTTAATGCAATAAAGTTTTGATGTAACAAACAGTTGATACGTGTCATTTCGATCCCAAGTATTGGAATATACAGATTGTTAAATTAATTTTTTCTCGCCAAATTGGCTATTCCATTAAGCAGGGTCGACCGTACTAGTATTCATCTAGGTTAGCGGTTCCCAACCCATGGACTGCGGCCCACAAGTGGACCGCCAGCAGTGTTTTACTGGGACATGGACACTGGTTGAGAATGTTAACCAAGACAAATCTTTGGGTGTCAATTTCCATTTTTTTTGCGAAAACTCACCTTTTAGATGTACCGTCATTCAAAAGCTCACCCTGGCTCATCATAGCCAATAAGGAACTTTAAGATTAAGATTTTTCATCTTTCTTAGGAACTTTCCCATATAACTGAAGAGATGAAATCTAATGAATCAGAAACTTCTCTAAAGAAAATTGCTTTAAAAAAAACTAGAATTAGCTTCAAGCTTCTAGTTAAGAATGGTAGACCTGGCATGACTAACCAGTGAATTGAGACACTTGAAGTGCTTTTTGACAATATATTTATTTGAATGACACTTTTCATTGCAATCTAAAAAAAAAAGTTGAAATACATAGAATGTTGCGAGTTATTTGAGACTAAAACTATCTAGTTTTAATCCAGATATCAACTCCGTCGTAAAGGAAAAGCAGCATCAAAAATCAAATGGAGCTTTAACTTTGAAAACTTGTTTTTGAGCTTTTTTACAACTATGCCAGCGAAGTGAATGCAACGAAGTTATTTTCTTAAAAATTATTTTGCAAATTGTTTTTATACAATTATTTACATTTAAAGACAGTTATGAGCAGATGCCACCCCATACCCCCTCCAGAAAGTAAATTTTGGCTGTAAAAGTATTTAGTAGTCCTCAGAGCCTGGGTTATTATTAAAAAAATTAACACAAAAGCACTTATTTCTTAAAAATTAGGTAGCAGCTAGAAGTTGAGGGGAGAGGAAGATGAAGTGGCCTTCTCCCAATAAGAAATGATCAATTCCAAGGTCATCTTTTGCAGACCATAAGACGATGACATGATCTTTGTTCATTTAAAAATGTTAAGGTTTATCAGTTCCAGTGATTCTTGTTTTTCTCCTCTGTGTAAAGGAAACATCTCTTAGTATAGATGACGACAGGTCTTCCATTTCAAATATTTTCAGGTTTGGGGGCAAATGGCGTGTAATGTAAATTTTATTGGAAAACAACAAAAACCACTCCCATTTATAAGAAATGATTAATTTTTCAAAGCCAGGGGAACAGTTGACCCTCCCTGGCCCCTCTAAATGACGGGCCTGGATGATAATCAAAAGTTTGTGTAATAACAAATCTTAAATTATTAATAAATGAAAATTTTGCCAATGGGGTTGTTTCCTTCAGTCAAAAGTAGTACTTTTAGTCACTGAAATTGATAGAATAAGCAAAAAAAAAAAATAACATGGACCCAGAAAATATCTTCATTTTCCCAACAGTTATTTTTAAATTAATTTTTCAAAATGTCCGATTTTTCAAATGAGGCGTGGTCTTGATGTCACAAATGATGCTCTTTGGCGCATCTTTCAACCAATTTTCCACGTGATGATAATCAAGAAGCAAATTAAAATTGCGCGCTACGCTTGCTATCAACCATATCGTTGCCAATACACGTGATTAAAGATGCAAATTAAATATTTTGCTCTGCGGATGGCAACACTGAATGGCATTTCATCATTTGTGATGTCATCGGCAGAATCATAAACAACGGAAACGCACAGATTTAAGTAATATTTAAAAAAATATTTAACTTAAACAAATTATTTAAAAAATGGTCAGATCCTATGTTTTTAAGCGTGCTATTTCAGAAAAAAATACTTTTAAAATTTTGGAAATGACACCATTACAACTATGCCACTGATCTTTTATTATTTGTTTTAAGGAGCATTATTGAAGATAGGTTTATTTGTTTATTTTCAGCGGATTAAAACTACGTAACCAGAATGTGATCTCTGATGATTATGGGAATTCATACCTGATGTCCATTGCCATTGCAGATCTAGACATTAAGCACATCAGTAAAGTGGAAAAACTGTATAAGGAAAGACCGTTTCTTTTAGAGTCTTGTGCTTAAACAACATCTGTGATGTTAAATGTGTTTCATTACATTAAATCCCATAAAGTATAAATGTAAGCCAAGTATTTTTTTATGTTAGTTGCATTCAATAAACAGTTAATGCACTCCAAGCACATATTTAGACATTCACTTTTTTTTGGGGGGGGGGGGCGGGGGGCAATCAATGAAAAAATATTATTAAAGCTTATTACCCAATTAAGTACAAGTAGTACACTAAAAATTAATACGTCTGTTTCTCCTTCCCATGACATTCAGTCCTTCCTCTAGATTGCTGTCTTGATTCTAGCAAATAGATAACAGAGCAAGGCTGGTTAAACGCTCAAGTTTTGTTCCTTAGATATGTTTTAAATCGTTTCATTGTGGAAAATGACCTCGCAGCGTTAGCAGTTGAGACAGGGAGGGTGGCAAATATTTTGAGGAGACAAGGAATTGTACGATATAAATCTACAGGACAAGCACTCAGAGAATTTAGAGAGAAGAGAACTCAGAGAATTATCTGGTCCTAATTATTTTTCTATTAATTTCTATTTTTCTTACCACAAACTGTCCTCAACCTCAAATTTTGTGTAACTTACATATTCATTGAAATAAGATGATAAACTATTTACTGTATAAAAATAGCTATTCTGAAATATTCTTCTGGTGTTTCTGCCTGATAATTCTCTCTCATTGTTTGTTTTCCTGCTAGTCGAAGAATTTTAACTTCACAATCAAAGATATTTTGCATTTTGGATTAACTCTTCTCAAATATTTTTTGAAAATCTAAGTCGTCATTTTCGTCAAAGTTTTCAGCTGCTCTATAACATCAGTAGCATACTCTAGTGCTGAAAAAAGATCATAGAGAAGGCAGGATTTTGCAAATAATGTTGATAAACGGACTATACATGACACAGTTTCTCACATACCAATAATGATGATGGAAATAAGCCTTGAAGATGAGAAATGATCATCCTTTCTACCTTGAGGCAACAAAGATCGACTTTTGGCAACAATGTAAAAAAAGAATCAGATTTTTGAATTTTAAGATGAAGTCGACTAGAGATCCTAAATACGGAGATATTGGAGAACTTCAGAACGGCGGCCATCTTATGTCCAAAGATGCTCACTCCCCGTAGACCGTAATGCATCTTCTACCCCAAATATGACTACATTGTATCGAAGAAAATAGAAGCTGGTTATGATATTATGAAATGTGCAGATCACAAATATCTGTTTGTTTTCTATCTTTATGAACAAATTTTTGAGAAAAATATTTTTCTTCCTCAGTTCTATGACGATACAAAACGATTGGCGCCGCATTGCCAGACTTGGCGCTCACTCCATTTAATGAAAATATGTAGGTAAGAAAAATCAATCTTTTCTTTAAAGATTTTATGTCCTATATTCCATGGGAAAGCTAGAAATTCACACAGTGCAGCATTTCAAGCTGACAACACTTGAACTAAACATGGCAGACAGCGACGCAGCGTTGTCCAATCTCTCCGTAAATAGGATCGACATGAACAAAAGGTTCAGTCCCATTTTAAAACCCATTAAGATAATGCATAAAAATTCCCGTTTTGACAAAACAAATTTCTTCAAAAATTCATTATAACAAAATATTTTTCTCAATGTTAGTAAGAATATTTTTTACTTTATGCTGTTCTTGGAGATTAAAGAACGACTTTCACAAGTTGTAACATGAAAACTCTGTTTGTACTTTCGAAATTTGGCCATTCAAAGTTGGAAATCTGCCCACGCTGAAACATTAGCTGATGTGTGACAACAAACGCCAGGGTAGTAGATTTCTGCGCACCAAACGTGAGGCACCCTGCAAATTTGCCAGGGGTTGGCAAGATTTTCCTGTGGTCAGTATAAGTGACGTTCATGAATTAGAATCTTTTATAATGTCCTCTGAGATCCAAATATCTTGTAAAAAAAAGAAAATAACATTTTTAGTTAAAGACCACCAATGAATAAAAGGTGAGTGTTCAATATTTTAGTTCATTAATAGTGATGTGGATCGGGTAAATACCCAGTGGGTAGGTAAATATTTTTTGGGTATTTACCCGGGTATTTACCCACGGCCTGGGTAAATACCCAAAAACTGGATATTTTACAAAAAAAATGCAAAAAGTGAATGAGAATTTTTTTTTTTAAATCTAAATAAATATGAAATAATTGGTAAAACTGATACATACATATGTATTACACAGTTTATAATAGTTTTTATCGAAAGACTTAATGAAATTATGAAAGAAACATATCACGAACCAAAGGATCTTTCTTTTCAATGCCATAATTGAAGAAGATGTTTGCTTTTTTTTCTTTTTTTTTTTTGTAACCAGTTAAGCTTTTTACTTTTTTTAGAATTGCTTTTTATGTGTGAAATTTGGCTATCAACATTGATTAGGCATATCCAACACATTTAATGTGAATATCATATTAGATTGCTGAGTTGTTTCACACACTAATTTTTTAAATATGTGATCAAAATACAAATTTTAGGGAAAAATTTATTGTTTTGTATATAGTTGGTTACACAAGGTGTTTCGTTTTAACCTGCAAGACCTTTATTTTTGCAACCGTTAGTCCTAGATGCTTACTTCCAATTGCACAAATATTCAGATGCAGAGTAAAGATATTGGAAGTTTAAAGCAAAAATAAAAATGAGTCAAAAACTACAAAATTTAACTTTTTATACAGCTCTAGGTCCCCTAACTTATATTTAGAGAAATGATCTGAATTTAAAACTTACTGACACAAAAAAACTTGACATTTGTGCAATGAAAACTCAAGGAGATATACCATTTGAAAGTTTTAAGGGACCATGCAGAAGATGAGATTAGAACTTATTACCCTTTCAGAATAATGACAGGTTAGCAAATTAAAAACACACGGTATTACATTTTTCATTTCTACTCAAAAATTAATGCAAATGTTATGCCGTGATACGCAAAACATGCTGCAAAACCTTTAACAATTTGAAAAATCACTCTGCACACATAATTTTATATAAACACTCATTAACTGCTATATTTTCCCCCAAAAGATGTTACTGACGGCGAGTGTAAAATGGTGTAAGTTACAAAACGCTGCGTTTCATATCTCAGTGAATATTGGTCGTACTAATGTCAAACTTTTTTTGTAATTGTTTTTCAGTGGAGATTATTTCCCTAAATATCAATAAGTCAGAGGATCTGGGGCCCGTGTAAAAAGTTAAAATTTGTATTTTTTTACTCATTTTTATTTTTACTTCAAATTTTCAAGATCTTGTCTGCATCTGATTTTGAACATTTTTGCAATTGTAAGTATGCATCTAGGACTAACGGTTGCAAAAATAGAGGTCTTGAAGGTTAAAACAAAACACTCTGTATATACACATAGTGGAATACATACAGGAAAGTATTTTAGTTGAATATAAATTTTTAAAATAAATACCCGGGTAAATACCCATTTTGGGTATTTACCCCTAAAAATAAATACCCGGGTATTTTACATCACTATTCATTAATAACTGGTGCAGATTTAATTATATTAGAGTAGTTTTCTAAATTAATACTTTTGTTAAAGTACAGAAAGTTTTTGGATGATTCCATTACAATGAAATTTTTTATCAGTCCCTTGGAGTTTGTTGTAACAGGATTTCACTGTATTGTTAACATAATTGTGTATACAATTTGTTCACTAACTTAAAAATGTGTTATGAGAAGGTAACAAATACACTGAGAAGTAAACTTTTCTCCCTTGCTGATAATAATTGTTGGTCAGTATGGGAAATAAATTTTGAACTTTCTGAAAGAATTGCAAGCTATCAACAGTAGAATCCAGAAACTCAACGAAACTAATTACAGAATCATGTATTTCTACAAAACTTGTATTGCAAAGCCCTATCAGTCTGGACCAGTGGTTGGAAAAACTACATTTATTTTGTAGCGAACTACAACTACAACTACTTCGTTATAAATGTAGTTAACTACAACTACAACTACTTTTTTTTTAAATGTAGCAACTACAAACTACTTTTGAAATGTAGCCGCTACTTCACTACTTTTTTAAAAAATAAGTAAATAAAAAGCATACAGACTAGGGTGCCCAACAAAAAATGAAAGTCGATTTTTCTAGAGGCATACCCTCTTATATTTTTCTTCTTATGTTAAAACAATTGTAAAAAAAAAGTTTCATGCAATTTGAACAAAGGCAGCCCGTGCCGAACTGCATCTGAAAGGTTAAGCTAGCACTTGTAGGTACGAGTATGCCAGGACAAATTGAAAAAAAAAAATCTTTTTTTAGTAGCTCGAAATTTTTGTTGATAAAACGTTGCCCCTATATCCCACACTCCACATGCACCATAAAATCAATTATTCAAATTAAAAAAATATTTAGATATCCCACACTTGGCATAAAATTTATAATTTTCTTCAAAAAACTAATTTTTTATTTCTATTTATCTACATATTAATTGAAACAAAATATCAATTTCAAAAATTATTAGCAAACACATTTTCAGATCAACATTTGTAAATGAATAATAATATTTTTAAAAAAAATTAAAATGAAAAATTTAACTTAACCTTGAAAAAATGCATATTTTTGAGTACTATGTAGGAGATTTAAATATTGCAGGAGAGCAAAAATTTCTATTTAACGCTAATAACCTACTTTACTGCTCATATTTTTTATTTTGATAATTTCGTTAAATTTACCTTACTTTTTTAAAATATGTATCAAAAAAAAGGTAAATAAAATTATAAATTTTAGGCCAAGTGTAGGATACCTAAAAGTTTTTTTTAAAATTTGGATAAATATGTTTCTGGTACATGTGAGGCTATAGAGCCAACGTTTTATCAACGGTGAAGTTTCGAATTTCGAAAAAATATATATATTTTATTCGGTTTAGTGCACAGGTCTGGTTTTTACTCTCAGAAGAAAGCCAGTACTGGTTGCCGTTGTTCAAATTATATGAAACATTTTTCACAATTGTTTTGACTTTAAAGTGAAAATACCGAGGGTGTGCGACTTGAAAAATCAACTTTTGATTTTTCGGGGGCACCCTAATACACACACACACACCGTACGAAGATTGAACGGGAAAAGGTTTAGATTGATAAATTATAACATCTGAACACGGAATATTACTAAGAATTATATATTATTTCTTTTTTCTTTTTTTCCCCAAAAATGTCCGTTATCGTACTTTTATGTGGATGCTTCACTTGCCAAATCGATTTACTTCATAAAACAGAAAGTCGAGAAAAGTGATGAAGAAGATTGTGTTATCCATAGGAGTGAATGGGCCCTCGTGTTACATTTTCTACCATCGCAGGATCAGAAATGTACTGAGCCAAATGTTTAATATAAATTCACATTCTAAGCATTGATTAAGCACTATTAAAGCAGAAATGAGGATTTTTTCAAAAAGTGGAGTTAATCGATTTGGCAACTGAGTGATCCATATAACACTCTAATGCTTGTAATTATTGTAAGCCGGTCAGGTCAGTTTAGTAACATCTTCTATACATTTACAGCTTCTTTATTTGGTGAACACAGTAGAAGCATTATTTTTACGAAACTTTAATTTTCCCGTCGTAATCACGAAAATTTAAGCCTCGTGAAGTACTTTTGTTTTTCAACTTTCGGTCTGTTCATATAAAATTCACGAAATTTTCAACTCGCAAAATCACCGATGCCTTAGTTTTCGCGAAAATAAGTGCTTTTACAGTCTGGGAACAATAATCTCTTTAAAATCTAAAATGTTCATCCATGGGACATTCTCGGCAGCCAGAAAAAAAAAACAAAGGAGTTACAAAATTAACGGTTACCTCTAATTCATACTTTCTTTTTAAGTCAAGCTCTATTCAATATAAATATTGGCGAAATATGAAAAATACGATGACAAACAAACTAATGGCGTCAAACAGATATAACGTATGGCGTCAAAACGATATATCTGAAGTTAGCTCGTATTTTTAAGAGCTTTATTTCTCATTGTATCCGCTAATGCACTTGTTTAAAACTTGCACCAGTCAAATTCGTTTGAACCTTGATTCTTTTTTTTTTCTTCGGAAGTTTATTTAAAAGTAGTTTCCTGAAATCACTACAAACTACTAATTTTTTGTAGCGAACTACTCGCTACACTACTTTTTTTAAAAAGTAGTGCACTACACTACAAACTACTAAAAAATGTAGCTACTACAGTAGCGTCGCTACATGTAGCGCGCTACTTCCAACCACTGGTCTGGACTTTTTGCTAGAAGGTAAGAGCTCATTCATTTTATTTTTCAATGTTAACCCACAAAAGCTACGCTTCCTGAATTAATTGCAAACATCGCCGATAGTGCTTAAACAATTGCGAATGTGAGTCACATTCAAGGCTCTGGAGAGAGATAAATTAAGTCTATGATTTGCACAGTGTACTCACAAAGCTTTCGAGTTGAGGTTTTAAATTTCAGCTTGGACTCCCTTGAACTTGCCAGCGACATTGAACTTGCGAAAATTGCCTTCTGGAAGGGATTTTTCTATCAAAACGGGGCTTGCATGTAAAAACATATACTGTACTAGGATTGGCAATAATGTTAAAATCAAGGTCTCTGGGGGGGGGGGGGGGTTACCTTCAAAAACCCCCTCTACTTCGCTACTGCCTTGGCCTAATGTGGTCATATCCAAACCTAACTTTCCACATTCTTTAATAATTGTAGTAGCAATATTCTTTCTACTAAGGTCATAAATAGGTATGAAACACATAGTTTTCCTTTAACATATAGCTAACATACAGTAGACAAAGGCTAGGACGGATATAAGGGAGGGGCGATTAACCCCATCTCCCCTCCCTTGAGGGACCCTGTATTGGCAATTTTTCCAAATTGAAGTTCTACAACTCAAGTGTAGGCCATCTTTGAGGACATTAAGGAACGAAATAAGGTTCGAATCTCTCTCTTGGAAACTTTCTTGTAATTGAAGTTTTAAAAGGGCTATTTCAGACTATCTTTTAGTGATGTTAAGAGGATGATCTTTGAGACCTTTAACGGGGTATTTTCCAAAATTTAAGTCTTAATGACGCGATTGTAGATATTTTAGATAGAGACTTTCCTCTGGTAATTTCTTGAAACTAAAGTTCTAAAACAGTGGAATTTTTGACAACCTTCGATCATGTTAGGGCGAGAGGGTTTCAAAATATTTCCCCGGACCTACTACAAAATTGAAGTTCTTAGACGCAATTTTAGAATAATTCTTTCACCAGAAAAGAAAAGGAATAAGCGGTGTGACCCCCTTGGACAAATAGCTGTACTTTATTTGTGCCAGATAAACATGTTGTGATGCGCGCCCCCTCCCCCCCTCCCCAAACATTGTAAATTAGATTTGTAGTAGAGCTCAACTAAAAAATAAACCATCCCCTCCTTGAGAAATTTCTGGATTTGTCTGTAGACAAAGGTAAATTTGTTCTCTTTTTAAAACATCTAACGCTTCATGTGCAATAACATTGAAGTATTTGATTTATTTATTTCAGTAACACTTTTTTTTTTTTTTTTTTTTTTTTTGTTCAATTTCCCCACAAATGGGCAGAACTTCATTTTGTATCACTGGACTAATGTATGTAGCGTTTTTCAAATGTTTTTCTCCTGGATCCCCCCCCCCCTGCCATAAATACATTCTTGATGCATTCATACCCAATAGTGAGCAGAAATGTGACTTTTTTGGTTGTTGTTTGCTGATATCAGTGAAAAAAAATCTTAAAAAAAAAAAAATGATGCCTTAAGTTTGATAAAGGATTAAGAAAGTTATGATGTACCCACAAAAAATAAATAAATAAATAACACCCTTGAGAAATAATATGATGCTGCAATTTAACATGTTAAAATAAATGTTTTATTTTCTGATTTTAATGTAGCAACATAACATTTCAGAATTGTAAATTTTTTTCCTCCTGCTAGACACCTAAATATTTTTTGATTTGAACAAATATTTTTGTGGTTAACGTGGGGTTAGTGACGTCCCTAGGGATTGACAGAAGTGACTCTCGCCAGGGGCGCAACAACAAGAGGGGTGGCAATTTGTCAAGCTTATTTTGAAAAAAAAAAAAAAAAATGCTACGATTTTTAGGTGAAATACGTCGATTATGTTTTCGTAGAAAAATTAGTAAGAATAGAGCTAGAAGGGGGGAAAAAACACTCCCTAATGCCCAAAAAGAAAAAAAAATCAAGGATGGCACATTCCTGTGGTCAGTTCAATAATCCTATACACCAGTAATTCATCTGGGAAGAGTTGGAACAACTTTTGGCCCCCTCGTTTTCTGAAAGGCGGCAGCATTTTTCTCTTGAGTTGAAAAGAAATAATTTGAAACATTTTTTTAAAGATAAATATACAGTTGGCTCTCTATTTAATGACTTTCAAGGGACCACAAAAAATTGTCCTTAAGTAGAAAGGGTACTTATATAGAATGCTTTTAACACTATGGTAGACCATCTGGGACTGGGAAAAGCTGTGGTTAAATAGAAAAAGTCATTAAATAGACAGCCAACTGTATTCAAAATGTTATCTATTACAATTGAAAAATAAAGAAAACTTCACCTTCAAACCTTACCAAAGGTCGTTGAAAACTGCACTTTTAAAGTAAAACTACTTCAAAAACATTTCGGAGGAGTCCCCCCTCTGGCGAACAACATTTAAGATAGAGAGAGCCCCCAACTTTTATTCCTAACATTATCGAAGGTCGGCTAAAGTTTTGGAGCCTTCAATTTCGATAAGCTTCTGGAGAGGGCTTTAAATCTCTCCTACCTCAAACAATACCTAAAATCTTCTAAAACTGTTTTTCGAACTATAATTTCAAAAACTTTTCGGGAGATAATTCCCCCCTACCCTCTTCCAATTTTAAGACCTAAATTGGCTGAAGGATAATCAACAATTGTGTTTTTAGAGTTTCAATATCAAAACATTTCCAGGGGAGGGTCCCAAACCTCTCCTCCACCATCATCTCGCCGAAGATCGTCTAATACTGCGTTTTAAAACTACAATCTCGAACATTTTCTTTAAAAAAATCGCCTGAACCCCATTTTTTTGAGTGAATTTACGTTAGATTCTTTTTTAGCAGTAAGTTACCGCCCCTAAGCCAGGGCTAAGGCAGAACAACATGCAATGTACCAGAGAGCCCAGTTATCACATCCTAGACTGCAGTTTCGTTCTTATTAGAACTCCTCAGTCAGGAATAGTGAATAACCAAGCTGGAGGCAGATGTCACCTAATTTCAAATGATTTTATTATTTATGGGGGGGGGGGGGGATCTTAGATTATGTTTGCAACAAACAACTATGAAATGCAAAAAAAAAAAAAAAGCAATTAATTCCAAAACATAAATGTAAAAACTTGGTTTTAAAATAAAAGAATTATTAAAATTTAAAGAAAAAAAACCCTTTTACAATCTGCGGCGAAAACGAATAGGGGAGAGTGCTGTACCTTGGGACACTTTTCATGTTTTAATTTTTAATCTCAATTATTTGAATCAAATTTAAAATCTAAAAGTCACATTAGAATGCCTCAACATACTTCTATGCAATATATTTTTTAAAATTCAGAGAGTTTGTAAAATATTGCCAGCCATTTAAAGTAAAAGTTTCAATCTGTCTCAAGGTATAACATCCTGTTGTACTATGGGAAAGTCTTCATGCTTCAGGAAACAAACCAATTTTGCACCAGAATTTTTTTTTTTTTTCATGGTTGTGAATCATGAATAATTAATTATGAATTATTATCTAATACTAAACATGTTTAGAAAACTACATAAGCTTAGAACATTGTTCCATGTTCCTAAACATATCTTAATTATTAAGAACCATGCATATGTTGTACTTTGGAACGTGTCTTAGGTACAAAATGTTTGGCTGTCCCAAGGTACAATCATCACGTGGTTTAAGATAAACCAAAATGATAGTCAATCTAGATGCACTATGATTATTTTCTCATAAGCAAAATATTTAAAGTACTTCTCTTTCATAACAAAATAAAATTCAGTTGATTAAATTTACAAATACAAAGACAAACTAGTATGTTGTGGCCATCACGAAACTTTCTTCTATATTTTTCTTTTTTTTTTCTGATCCCTCCCCATGCTTGACGAGGAAGAAATATTCCCAACAAAAACAAAATTACATATGCAAAAACTTGACGACCATCCCAATGTCTGATCTTTTTCAAAAGCAAAGCAAAGAGTGAAAATTGAAAGTTATTTTAAAAGCCTTGCTTGAATTAATTACAAATATTTTATTTGTTAACAAACATAAGATGGCAACAGTTAAAAATTTTAAATCATTGAGATAATATTTCCATAAACTAATAATAAGAGTAGACGGAGCTTTCTCATTCTTGCTGATAAAGAAAATTGGTGCATTGATGTATCATGTGACTAGTGGAAGGGCTTGGCGAAGACTTTGGCAGCATGGTTGCTAGATGGCAGCATTATCTATAGTTTGGCACTCGACATGTATTTTAAGACAATGTGTTTTCATTAAAAAAAACTTCCAAGTGCAGAGATTGAACTGTTTTTCTTTTAGTTATGCATTATTTTGACATTAGTAATAGTTTTTGATCAGTTTTCGGTAACTTTTATTTCATTTGGAGCTGTCAGCGTTGGCGTGAACGAAATGGCGTAAACGTTTTGCGTTAACGCAAAAATGTACTAATCGGTATCTTAAATTGAAACTGTAGGTAAAAATCTTACCGTTTGCTGATTCTTCTTGGTCGCTTGCATCTTTTATTGCTTTGAGAGTTATTGAAATTGACTAAAGAAAATGCACAATGCTATCTAAACGAAAAACTCACTATATTAACAAAATATTTACAACTTAGAGTAACAAATTTTACAAATCGGACTCCATAAAAGATCATTCTTCCGTGTTCCATCAATTCTATTTATTTTATTTCGCGCTGGCGTTGATCGTCTGCTACGATTAACGCCCGCTGTTGCTAGGATATCCACCAGTCACATGGTTTGGTTTATGAGCAGCAAAAGGGTTGCCATAGCTCGGTCTACTTTTATTATTAGTCATGAATATTTCCGATCATTTCCATACAATTAAAATCACGAGAAATGCAGACGACAATCTATTACGATTTATCTTTCTTATTGTTGCATTAATAAAGCTATTTTATTCGAAAAAAAAAAAAAAATCAACACCTCTTGGAGCGATCGGCGTCAAAATTGAACCAAAGCCTGTTTACAAATGGATTCACATATATTCCAAATTTCAACCAGAACGTAGCATTACTTCTTGAGATAGGGCACTCACAATGGAAAAAAAGAACGGGCGATTGCGCTACCCCCTTTTTAGCTGTTGACACCAAAATAAAATCAGCTCTTATACCCACTAAGGGCTACTTGTTGATAAATTTTTCTTTCATTCCGTTCATTATTTCTTGAGATACAGCAGTCACAATTGACGACAAAAAACGTTCTATAGCTCAGCCCCCGTTTGAGTTATTGACACCAAAATTGAATCAGCACCTGTTCCTGTTAATGGCAACATATGGACCAAATTTTGTTCGATTCCGCCAGTTACTTCCTGAGGAATAGCAAGCACGCGTAACTCAAAAAACGTCCCATTGCTCCACCCCCCTTGGAGGAATTCGCGCCAAAAACCAATGGGCACAAGTTCACATAGGGGCACATATGTGTACCAAATTTCGTTTGATTTCATGCGGTAGTTTTTGCTGTAGAGCGGCCACAAAAAACTGGTCACACACAGACGTGACACACATACACACACACACACACAGACAGACAGACATTTTCCAAAAATAGTCGAAATGGACTCAGCACACCTCAAAACGTTCGAATCCGTCAAAATTCGAAATTCGAAAATTTGCACGAATCCAATACTTTCTTCTATATATTAGATAGAAAAAGTAAAATGAAACTAGTATGTTGTGGCCATCACGAAACTTTCTTCTATATTTTTCTTTTTTTTCTGATCCCTCCCCATGCTTGACGAGGAAGCAATATTCCCAACAAAAACAAAATTACACATGAAAAACTTGACGACCATCCCAATGTCTGAATTATTGTAAAAACAAAACAAAGAGCGAAAATTGAAAGTTACTTTAAAAGCCTTACTTGAATTAATTACAAATACTTTATTTATTAACAAACATAAGATGGCAACAGTTAAAAATTTTAAATCATTGAGATAATACATAGACTAATAATAAGAGTAGACCGAGCTTTCATTCTTGTTGATGGAGAAAATTGGTTCATAGATGTATCATGACCAGTGGAGGGCTTGGCGAAAACTTTGGCAGCATGGTTGCTAGATGGCAACATTATCTATAGTTTGGCACTCGACATGTATTTTAAGACGTAATGTGTTTTCATTATAATTTTTTTTCAGGTGCAGAGATTGAACTGTTTTTCTTTTAGTTATGCATTATTTTGACATTAGTACACTTTGACTGGGGTTTCGGTAACTTTTTATTTCATTTGAGCTGTCAGCGTTGGCGTGAACGAAATGGTGTAAACGTTTTTGCGTTAACGCAAAATGGACTATTAATCGGTACCCCAAATGTAGAAACGTAGGTAAAACTTCTGCCTTTGCTGATTCTTCTTGGTCGCTTGCATCTTTTTATTGCTTAGAGAAAGCATGAAATTGACTAAAAGAAAATGCACATCACTATCTAAACGAAAACTCATTATATTAACAAAATATTTACAACTTAGAATAACAAATTTACAAATCGGACTCCATAAAAGATCATTCTTCCGTGTTCCATCAATTCTATTTATTTGATTTCGCGCTGGCGTTGATCGTCTGCTACGATTAACGCCTGCTGTTGCTAGGATATCCACCAGTCACATGGTTTGGTTTATGAGCAGCAAAAGGGTTGCCATAGCTCGGTCTACTCTTATTATTAGTCTATGAGATAATATTATAGTGCCTAGAAAGAGTAGTGTGCCGATCGGCGGGGAAAAAGTGAGGTCAGATCTGAGGAAAATCCAGGTGGCGCTACACTCGAGTAGTACGTTATGCTCCTCAATCAGACTCGTTTTAAATCAGCGATTGCATGC
Organism: Uloborus diversus; assembly: GCF_026930045.1. NCBI lineage: Eukaryota > Metazoa > Arthropoda > Arachnida > Araneae > Uloboridae > Uloborus > Uloborus diversus. Next base: position 23,818,135 of record NC_072738.1, read on the forward strand.
TGATTTCGCAGTTTAAAAGCCCCGTTTTTCGGATTAAACTTATTTTTGTAATAAGTGCTAATTGTTACATGGGTGTTCGTTTATTTTTTGAAGCATATAAAATTACCTTATTACCTTATTATAAAACTACCTTACTTCAATGAAAATAGTAGACTATAAGGGCCCATTCATTAAATACGTAAGGGTCCCGAGGGGGAGGGGGGTTGGAAAAGCCTCTACGTACCCTTACTTGGGGGAGGGTCAAACTCATTCTTACATAATATTTTCCAAGTCGATATTTCACATTAGAAATTGCGCGGTCAAGTGATTTGGCAGAGATTATGTTCCATTTGCGTCTGGAAGGTAAGAAACGTGTTAGGATAAGATGTTTTTTTATTTGTTTTACAAAGAATTTATAGTGTAAAATATAATAAAGGAGTCGCATTGCGTACGGCATGTTTTATTTGTAATTAATATTACATCAAAAAAAAAAAAAGTCGAAAAAACATTCAGTTTAGATTCTTTTCAGTAACTATTTCTTTACGCAAAAGGTTTAATTTAATAATGTGAATTTAATAACGATTCCAGTGATGTAACGATTCAAGATTTGTTATTTTATCATTTTGAAAAACAAAATGGAATCTTACATAAAAATGGGGGGGGGGGTGAAAATTCTTACGTACCCTTACATGGGGGAGGGGGGTCAAAAATTGCCAAAATTATCCTTACGTAATTAATGAATGGCCCTTAAGTATTCAATAACAGCGCGTCTCTTATTTCTCTACTAATAATAAAAATGAGTCTCTCTGTCTGGATTTCTGTCTGGATTTTTGTCTGGATTTCTGTCCGGAATTCTGTCTGGATCCCTGTGATGCGCACAGCGCCTATACCGTTCGGCCGATTTTCATGAAATTTAGTACAAAGTTAGTTTGTAGCATGGGGGTGTGCACCTCGAAGCGATTTATCGAAAATTCGATTTTGTTCTTTTTTTTATTTTTAAATTTTAAAAACAGTTTCCGAAGTTAACTGTAAAGGTTTCGAAAGTTTCGCCTTATTCTTAATTTCCTTAACTTTTAATTTGTTTGATAAATCCATTGATTTTTTCTTCAGACGGTAAGTTACTTGATGCATATTTTTAATTTTTTTCGCAACCATACTTCTTTGTAAATTTGCTATATTTCTTTTGTTTTTCAGAGCTCTCTGTGTCAACAAATATTTACGTTTCTTTTTACAAAAATTACAACTTAATTTTTCACTCAATACAAAACCTTGACATTTACAGTGTCTTAAAAATGAACCATCAGCAAAATATTCAGTTCGTTTCATTACAGGCAACAAAATTTTGAATTCCTCTGATGTACCCATCCCATTGCACCAGTTTCATCTGCGGAAAGATCAAGTTCTATTTTTTTCAAACAGGGAACATTTTTCTTAACTGCATAATTTCTGATGGACCTTTGCTTTGGTATTTTTTTAGTAAAGTATGTTGGCAGATTTGGGAAAATTGTCGGAATCGCCTCATCTTTCAAAAAAGGTTTTCCTCGAGGAATCAAAACTTCCTCACCATTTATAATATGCTTATAATGCGTTTCAATAAAATGTTTTTCGAAATGCAGAGCACAAATTGAGCAATATTTATCAAAAACTTTATCTAACCTGGGAATTAACGAGTTCCACTTTAGTTTTTCTTCATCTGCTGGAGCTTTAAAAAGCGAAACTTTTTCTTTGCATGTTTTGTATCCATTTTGCACCCTGGTACGAAACAAGATGAAGCTTTACTTCTTCTAATATTAAACTTTGATGCCTCCATTAAAAGCCTTAAACGCTGTTTCATGAAATATTCACGAAATAAAGGTAAAAAAGAGAAACGCGGAACTAAATTGTAACAAAATCCCGCGTCTACTAATGTAAACACCGCGAAATTGAACGTACACCTCGACCGCACTGCCCTCTAGCGGTTTTCATACATTTTGTCTTCAAGAATCGAAGGGGAAAAAGCGCCGATCGGCACACTATTCTTTCTAGGCACTATAATAATATATTCCGATCATTTCCATACAATTAAAATCACGAGAAATAAGCAGACGATAATCTATTACGTTTTATCTTTCTTATTGTTGCATTAATAAAGCTATTTTTATTCGCTAAAAAATAATGATAATAAAAATAAATCAGCACCTCTTGGCGCGATTGGCGCCAAAATTGAACCAAAGCCTGTTTACATATGGATTCACATATATTCCAAATTTCAACCAGAACGTAGCATTACTTTTTGAGATAGGGCACTCACAATGGAAAAAAAGAACGGGCGATTGCGCTACCCCCTTTTTAGCTGTTGACACCAAAATAAAATCAGCTTTTATACCCACTAAGGGCTACTTGCCGATAAATTTTTCTTTCATTCCGTTCATTATTTCTTGAGATACAACAGTCACAATTGACGACAAAAAACGTTCTATAGCTCAACCCCCGTTTGAGTTATTGACACCAAAATTGAATCAGCACCTGTTCCTGTTAATACCAACATATGGACCAAATTTTGTTTGATTCCGCCAGTTACTTCCTGAGGAATAGCAAGCACGCGTAACTCAAAAAACGTCCCATTGCTCCACCCCCCTTGGAGGAATTCGCGCCAAAAACTAATGGGCACAAGTTCACATAGGGGCACATATGTGTACCAAATTTCGTTCGATTTCATGCGGTAGTTTTTGCTGTAGAGCGGCCACAAAAAACTGGTCACACACAGACGTGACACATACACACACACATACATACATACACACACACATACACATACACACACACACATACACATACACACACATACACACATTCAGACAGACATTTTCCAAAAATAGTCGAAATGGACTCAGCACATAAAAACGTTCGAATCCGTCAAAATTCGAAATTCGAAATTTGCACGAATCAATACTTTCTTCTATATATTAGATATAGAAGAAAGTAATAAAATGAAGAAAATATTTATTTTTGAATCATGAAATTCTTTCTCTCATAAAATCGTCAATTTTACTTATTTGATGCTGATTTTCACTTTGGCACCATTTAGTGGTGAAAGTTACTATTAGAGATTACAAAAACATGACTGCTAATAAAAGATTCATAGAAATTAGCAGTGTCCCAAGGTAAAACACTCTCTCTTAATACAGCGGGAAAAAACAAAGTTGATTTTCATTTAACATTCAATTTTAGCAGTTAAATTTAAGCTATGAAGAAGTAATAACTTTTAAGCTTTTATTAAAATTTATCTAAAAAATTAAGATTTCTTCTTGAAATCGTGATTACAGTATGTTAATTACTTTAAGACAATGAGTAAAGGAAAGGGCGCTAAGACGCCTTCTTTGCCTGCAAAACTGCTTATTTTACGTACCGTGGAACGCGTGAAATACTTCGGCGTTGAGGAAAAAAAAGATGCACAAATATGTGGTGGTAGCGTATAATCCGCAACTCATTAACTTTACTTTTTTAACAGAAAATCGGTGGCAATGAACAATTAATTACAGTACTTTCTTTTTCAAAGCAAAAAAAAAAAACATTTAATCAATTTTCCCGGATTTTTTTTTGAATCTGATCAATAATGATTATCCTTGAACCTGGAATCCCTGATCTTCAGGTTCTGCCTCCACTCTGTTATTCGGGAGGGAGGGGGGGGGCAGACACCCATTTTCCCCATTTCAATACTCTTTTCAATTGTTTTCTTTGTTTGTTTTTTTTTTTTTTTCGAATATTTGTTCTTTTTTTGTATTCTTTTTACTTATACGGCAAAGTAGGCTAAAACGTGCAACTGCATTTTTTCTTGTAGTGACGGTTTTGATAGTAAAATTCCATTTTGGCGCAGTTAGACGCGAAAAAAAAAGGCATTTTTAGATCAAGATGTATTAATTTTCCACCCCTATCTGAACCTGCACGGGCTTTTAAATATGCATAAGGAATTGAGAATTTATTTTCTACTTTTTACTCTCTTTTAAAAATATGATAAATTTAAATTTTTTCGTTTCAATAATTATTTCATAAAAATTAAAATGGAGTTTGAATTGGAAAGAGGGAGTTTGCTGTTGCCATCTGTCGCAATTTTTAAGGTCGCGACCCGAATTTTTTTAGAACAGGTAATTGAATCAATAACAGTGGTTGGAAAAACTACATTTTTTTTTTGCAGCGAACTACAACTACTTTTTTCAAATGTAGTTAACTACATCTTCGCCCCCCCCCCCAACCCCGAATCGCCGTCATTGATTAGCTTTCTTTAAGTGTCAGAAGTTTTCTCTTTTTCTTTTTATCTTAGATACAGCGCTCTTCGGGTCATTATGTTTCATCAAGTTTCGCATTAGAATGAAAAAATAAATGGAAAATGAGTTATTTGTATACACTAACAAAGCAATGTTCAGACTAGTACGATGTGGGAACTTCCGCTGTCAGTGATGCTAAAGAGATGAAGGCCCATTTACAAAACAAATATTTTTAGTAGCCATTAACAAAGACGACAGAACCGAATTTAGCGCCATGCCGCCCCTAGGCAGATTTGAAATCTACCGCCCCCTCCTCCCTAAAAGAAGCAAAATTTCCTTGATTCAAAAACACGAAAAAAAAAAAGGGTTCCCGAAATTTAAATTGTCAAGCTTATGACGAATTGATGACGTTTCACATTCAGGGACGTCCCGATGGGGGGTCACAGCTTGATCTCCACAAAAATTCTTTATTCGGCAAATTTTGCTGTCGATTCGGCAAATTTGGAAATGATATTATTTTATCTTTTTAAATTTTTTAAAAATTGTTTTGCAATGATGCCTAACGTTCCTTTTCATTAGATGTTATGTGCGAATGTATGATATGTGTGTAAGCTCATGTTTTATCTTTCGGCAAAATTAGAATTTTCCTCCCCCCAAACATTTTAGTTCGATGCACCTCTGTTTAGATTATTTATCTCTGTACATTATTCATGGTTCAAGTACTGCTCCTCGACAGGTTATTAAACGATCCACCTAAGACCAATTTCAACAATATCTACAATGTGTATATTTATATTTATAATTATCAATTAATAGAGCATGGTTATTATTTTTTCACTGCCGTATAGTTTCATAAAACATGTTTTCTTTCATTCTTTGAAGTTTTAAAACATTTCCTTACAATGGCAACGCAGATGAATTACTGAAAAATGATATCGATATGAGTTAGACCTATAAGGGAAAATATAATGATAGAAAACGCGGAAGTTAACAGTAACCGAGATTTGTCTCGAATGTTAAGCATGTTTGTATGTTTCACATAAGACAGCATCTTTATTTTCAGAATTAATGAACTAACTTCTTCGTTGTTTCATTATTTGTTATCGTTTGCTCAAAAAAACATTTTGATTTTAGGGGAAAAAAAAATGCAGAAAATGAAACCGACTACATTTCGACCTCATTCTGTTACTTTTTTTTTTTTTAATGTTACGTATTAGTGCTCTTTTGATCAAAACCGTGTTTTGAAATCGAAACTCTAGCTTAGTTATTTAACATCGATATAGCTGAATCTTTGATGAGCACTGAACTTTAAAATGTCTTATGCGTTAACCATTTTATCAGTTGTCATCTTTATTTATAACAGCATTTTTTTTCATCTACAAATCAACGATTTGAATAATTTCCTCTGTTGTATGGTATCATTAGTAATTGTAACTGGATTACATTGCAAAAAGTCCAAAGTTTCCGCTTTTGAAAACTGTCCATTTCAAAAAAAAAAAAAAAAAAACATGTATCACACGTTTAAAAATTGAGAAATATTTGATTTTCATTAGATGTGTGAAAGTAATCATTATCAAATTTCAAGAAAAATGGTCTCTATGGAAAATAAAAGAATGCTAATATTTTACTTTCAAGAATAAAAAAATAATTTCAAAAATGTGTGGTTAAAGCAAACTTTGCCACCCCTGAAAATTTTGCCGCCCTAGGCAGCTGCCTACTCTGCCTATAGGGAAATTGGGCCCTGAAAGCCGATACTTACACCCCGCGATTCCCTTCCGAAATTTTTCGTGTTGCGGGCGAGGAATACGCGTTAGGTCTAAAATTCTTTACTGATGAAAAAATTCGCGTTATATCCATTTCGCGTAGGTCGTAGCAGAGGGGGTCCACTGCATCATTTCTTTCCTTCTTTTATTTTTTGAAACATTTTACGAATATTCGCGGCAAGAAAGGATTAAAAAGTTGAAAGATTCAAATTTTTACCATTCGGCTGTTTGAAAAATTCAAATAATAGAAGCAGAGAAAGAGAAAGTCATAATTTGATTTACATTTCACATCGGCATACATATACATAAAAATGATTAGATGAGGAAAACATCTTTTAAACAGAGGAGAAAAACTTTTATTTTCTGTACTGGAATCAATTTTAGAACTTATATTTTGTAGGATCTAATTGATTAATTTTGAACTTCAAGCTATAGGTCAGGATCTGGACACCATCTCCTTTCTTACGCTACGATAGTTTTTTTTTAACTTAATTTAAAACTAAGTTTTAAAAAAGTTCAGCAACAATTACTAAAGTATGATTATAAAATAGACAAAATTTAATGTTTAGTTTTATCGTACTTTTCACAATCAAAATACTGTTAATTATTTTATTTTAAAATTCTGACTCTACCAAAGGGCCGGCGAGAGGAACCCCCCGGCAGAAAGGTGAGCTTCAATCCTCCCCCTCCTGGATTTTCAAAACATTATGCAGTGTTATGCATTTTCCCTCGCATTTTAATTATTTTTTCCTTCAAAATGCATTTAATTCATACCCATTGCCCCCCCCCCCCCCGGAAAACTTTAAACTGACGGGCATTTCCCTGCCCTTTCCCTGCACCGCCTTTGAGTAGAGTTGCGAAAATGCTTCAATTGATAACACTAGAAACAGTTTAAACACACATTTTTTTTCCCTTTCATTTTTGTGGCCTTTCGCCACACAAAGTGTAATTTTCATCCAGTTACTACCTTTTTAAGATAATTTTTTGAAAATTAAAAACCACAAATTTGGCGCGAAATTCGAGAACTTTACTTTTTTTACGGAATGTTGTTTTAGTGTTGAAAACGGGCAAGATCAGACAGATTTTTTTTTGTCCCTGCACTTTCGTCAGCAAATAAGCATCAAATGGAAAGAAATTAAATATAACTTCAAATGATTCGTTTACAACATTTGATTTAAATTCAGCGCATTATGATTCATACGTTTTAATGAACACCAAATCTTAATTAGCATTGCACTCTTTTGAGGGGGGAAAAAGTCTTCAACGCAAGCTTACAAAAAAAAAAAAACAGCGGAAGAATACAAGAGCGTCATTTTCCTTTTCAACTACACTTATTTGCCACTACTAAAGCATTTTGAAGAACAACAGCTACTCTCACAGAGGGGAAAGCAGAAAAAAAAAATCACTAATGTCATGAGACTGAAAAGAACTTTCTAGGGTTGGCAGGGTGATCGATACGATCAACACGAACTAAAAACCATTGCGTAAAACGAGAACTAAAACTAAACGCGGTCCAATCACATCCTTAGAACTTCGTTTTAGAGGATATGCCGACCAATCCGACATTTTGGTTCCCAGACCGCTTTGGAGCCAGACTTTTTTTTTTTTTGTACATTAGAAAATACACATTATTATAGTCGCTGCTCCTTTTATAGATTGGAATCGTTAAACATCAATCAAACAAAACTGCTGAAGCTTACGGACACCAGTTTCCTTCAATGCTGTTTTCGTACACATGTTATTGGAACCAAAATGTCGGATGCGCTAGCTCCCCTAATATAGTGGTCTGAGCGTCTTATAAAGTGAAGGACAGAGCGATTCGCCGCAAATGAAAATTTGGTGCGGCTGAGACGTTTGCAAAATAGCAGGCTCATTTGCAGGGGAATTACTGTACAGAAAATTCATTTGGATTCGGGCAGAACTTTTGCCGAGACGCAAGTCTTTCGTTTATAGAACTACCGAGTATAAAACTTATTCAATTTGTAATTGGTTCGCTCTCAATGAACTAAATTTCAATATGGATAGTAGAAATAATAATTTTAATCATTCGGATGGATCATTAGTTCCGATGGCGGAACAATCAAAGCCGACATTCAAGAAGTCTAGAAACCGCAGACCACGTCAACGAAATGCGAGAACGCATTCATCAAAAAATATTGTTTTGTGTACAAATCACATTCGTCAGCCATCACTACAGCCGATGAGTTGTTGCACTTGCCAACCACCAGTACAATCAAATAATCCATTTTGTCATCCTGGTCCTCAGACATTAAATTCATTTTATCCGCCTCCTCAACAGTCATTCCAACATGGCTCTCCGATGTTCTATGAAAATGGTGGATATTTTTACAGAAGTCACATTGCTCCCTCTCATCCAAGTCAAGTTAATTTACCTCCTGTCATGCCATGTCCATGCCACGGTACATATCAGAACACAAACAAAGCAATAAATAACAAAAATCGAAGGATCAAATGGTATAAAATGAAGAAAATGAATAAGCAGAAGCAAACAAACCATGCTGGAAAAATTACTCACAATCGAATAAACAAACAAAAAGCGAAAAACAGATATTTCAATATAACTGTTACAAGTGAAGATGGAATGCAACGAATGACACAAGAGGAAAAAGCAACAGAAACAAATGAAAATTACGAGAGCAATGAGGTTGAAAGTGCAATTTACATTAAAATTTCAGATACCGAAGACAGAGATGAATTTTTTGTTATAGAGAGTAATATAATCCACGAACTGTTCCACATATCAACTTTTGAAATGAATGAGAAACCTAAAGTAATACAATATAGCCACAGTGCAAAAGCAGTAGCATATCTTCTTAGGTAAGTTAAGTTTTATTTCTTATTTTATTTATTTGATTTGAAATTGAAGGAAAAAAAATTCAGCGCGGCAATTCTCCCTCTCTCTGCCGAAATTTCTCGGATCCCTCCCTTGAAATTAGTCTGGGTGAGAGATATTTACAAGTGAACGATTTGAAACATTTCTGTGAAAATATTTGATGTTTGATAGAGAGTTTTATGAGTGTCTCTACAGTAGAAAAACCTATTTTCAAGTAAGGGTTGTCCGTAAATGTTAACACATTTTTTTTTTCACCATTTTTGACCCCCTCTCCCGCTTTTTGTCACTAAGTATTGTAATTCATGTTACCCCCTCTCCCCTTTGTCACGTTACACTACTTTTCATCAACTTATTCTCATGGAATCGGGGCCCCAAACCTGTTTAAAGAATTATTTTGAGGAACAAATTAGTTAATGTGTATGATAACTGTGTGTATGTTTAAACACAAGTGCAATGTGTCATTATTAGGTTCTAATTAAACCACAAGCAGTCCCTCATTTCGAAATTTTCTGGCGGGAGGAGGGTGGGGTTGGGTGCAAAGGGAATGTGCTCAATGCAAATGATAGCGAAAAACAATAAAAACCACACCCACCCAGATGTACATATTTTAATTTCTCAAAATTGAGGGAAGTGAAATCCCCCCCGCCCCAACAATACCTTTCTTAAAGTTTACTTGAATTTTAATTACATTGGTATTCTAATAGGACTTAAATAATGTACACATTAATTAGGTTGTTCCCTTTTCTTAGTTTTCAGTCTCTGCAAGGTGGCCACAGACCGAAGAAGCCGGTAATTATCAGGGATTTGAACGATTAGGGAAAAATTAGGGTATTTCAGTGAATTCTAGAAAGAATCAGGGAAAATCCGTTGCTTTTTCATAGGATGAGCAGTCGTCAGGCCCGTCATTTCAAACTTTTCCGGGGGGGGGGGGGGGTCAAAGGGGAAAGTATACTCAATGCATATTGTACCGGAGAAAAAAAAACATGCCCACATTATATGGATATAGATTTTTCAAAGCCAGGGGAAGGGGGTCAATTGCCTCCTCCCTGACCCTTTTAAATGACGGGCCTGACAGTTTTTCTTTTCTTTTTTTTGCATTTTCGATGTGTTCATGCTCAATAAATCACCAAATTGTGTCTTCCATTAAAGATTCGTCGAAACGGGGGGGGGGGGGGAGAGATAACTTTTTGCTTAGACAGTATGCTGCTCTCACAAATTGCGTAGTTTAAGTGCTCCCATCTCATGGAAGGTTTGATTTGTCATAATAAAGAGGCGGTGATTATGTTCCCCGGTATTGTCTTAATATTTTATCACCTCCCTACTCCAAATTTTCGGTGTATATGTTGGTATGATAGAAATAATAGTTATCGTGTAGAACATTTAAAATGCAATTCTAAAATTATTTTACTTCAATTCACTCTTTTGTTCGCCGTTTTTATACTTTTGATACCTTCATTTTGAAAAATGCTATCTTTTTGCATCCGATCTGAGAATCAAATGTTTCTCATTTTAATGCTTAGTAAGCTTTGTTGGAAGGCAAATTAATGTTTTTTTTTTTTTTAAATCAAAATCATAAATTCAAAATTTTCAAGCGAAATTCTGTGTTTTTTATCAGTCAAACAGTCAAAAAGTTGAATGCTGAATCTCTGGTTTAATTTTACATTTGCTTCACTTATGTCGTTTGCTTTCCTTTTTAGCATCTACTATGAGAAAGGGATTTTTCGTATTTTTTGACGTTTACTACGCTTTAATAAGAGGCAAGAAAAAATTAAAGAATATATATATTTTTAAATTGAAATTATAAAATTGAAAAGTTGTAGCGTATAATCCTCACCTCATTATTTTTAAGCTTTTTTAACAGATAATCTGCAGATTATATGCAGAAAAATACGGTACATTCCTTTTCTTTTTCTAATTTCAAGTATGTATGCACAAAATAAGTAGGTAAATAAAAAGTTATAAATTATTGTCTGAAAAAAGTGAGGGAGCCCAGGCTCCTCCCACAAGCCACCACTGAGTATCACTAAATCTTTCTTATCACCTCAGATTTTTTAAAAAATGCCAAATTGACCGGCTTTTTTACATTATTTTTTTAGCCGAATCTTGTAAAGTGGAGCAATGTGCCCCATGCACGGGGTACATTGGTCTGCCTTGAGGAGCAGATTGGACCGCGTTACCAAAGCAAAACTTCTGTTATAATTTAAGTGATAAATATTAATCTAACTTATTTTCTTTTGTGTGTGCATAGAATAAAAAACATAAATTTTAAAGATCAATATTATATATCAAATTGATATTAATAGATAAATCATCTTTAATTTAAAACGGCAATAAGCATCCCACTCTTAGTACACAATAATTTTTTACTATCAAAAAAAAATAATTATAATGAATATTTATTAGAAAACTAATGCAAATCAAAGTTAACAAAAGATGTATTAAATGATATCTGGGAATATAAAAAAGCTACTTCTTGAACAACCACGGTTTTGGAAGGATGAGTCATATGTTACCTTTATGCACATCAATATTTGCTAGAGGGGGAAAAAAAAACTTTTTTCTTCATTGCATCGCATGAACAAATCCAAAAAGTAAATAATCCTGTTCTACTAATACCACATTTCTTAAAAAGAAAGTGCAATAAAATTGACATCTTCACATTAGTATATCTTTGTGTTCTAAAATTAAATATAGAAAATGAAATTTGATAGTTTTAATAAGAAACATACTTTTTTTTCCTTTCAACCAATTATTTGTTTCTATGTAAAATGCTCGTTTTGCAAAAATTTAATCTTTAATACATGAATTTTATCATAGCATGTATTACATATCTTACTCTTTGAAAACAACTGCCTGCAAAAATTTAGAAGAATATTTGAAAACATAAATAGTAGAAAAGTGCAGATATGAAATAAATCAGTAAAATTTTGGTATAATTTAGTATAATTTTTGCTAAATATTTACAAAATATAATTTTACTTTTATTACCCTAAATATTTATTATTATTATTATTTCTAAACATGTGTAACATGAAATGAATTGAATGTATTTCCAAACACTTAGAATATTATTATAATTATCGAGATTTAGAGGGAAAAAAAGTTTTCAAATTACTCGAGGTAGGTAAAGAGGAAGCTGTAATTAATGACTTATAGCTCCCTTGCCTTAACTCATTGTCTTGAAGTTATTAGCATACTATAATGAGGATTTCAAGAAAAAAATCTTTGCTTTTTAAATTAATACTGACAAAAGCTTAAAAGTTTTTTCTTGGCGTTTTTATTGTACTAGCTAAAATTGGATGTTAAATGAAAATCGACTTTGTTTTTTGCCATCGTATTATTCTCTGATTCTCTGTTGCCTCAGATTATACAAAGCGTTTTTATTTCAAACTTTAAAATTCTTTTATTTTAAAACCATGTTATATATATATATATATATATATATATATATATATATATATATATATATATATATATATATATATATATATATATATATATTTTTTTTTTTTTTAATTAATAATTCTTTTTTGCATTTCAATGCTATTTGTTAAAAAGTAATCTAAGACTTTTTTTTTGGCAAATAATGAAATCATTTGAAATTGAGTTGTGTACATAAGTAAATATTTTTTATTATTTTTTAATAGTTAAAAATGCTGTATTTATTCATTACAGTTCTTGATTAGAGAATAGCTCAACATGACTGGTTGTTAAAAGGTTTCAATTTGTTTTGCATTAATATGTCTATTATTTAAGTAAGTAAAACTACATCACTTCTATACTTTCACTATTACTTGTTGTTCTTGCAAGCAACAATTACACTGCTTGACAGTTCAGTTCAAAATTATTTACTATATAATCTTTTTAGTTTTATCATGATTATGTCTTTAAGAGTGGTTTTAACAATTTCTTAGAATTCTTATGTTAACTGGTTACTGGAAGTAAAGTATTTGTTTTAGATTTCTTATAATATTTCTCTGTAGATAATTTAATATACTATTTTTACTTTAAAATCTATTTTTAATTAACAGCTTAAAACGTTTTAAACACTATTTTATTTAATATACAATGGTTTTCAGGTAGGGCAAAGAAAGGAAACCATTATCATTGGTAACGTAAATCAGGGAAATTTGGTGAACTTGATCAAGTAAAAGCCAGGGAATTTTTTTTTTTACAATTCCTGTTGCCACCCTGAAATTCAAAAACTGCAAATAATTGTGAACTAAACAAACTTACCTTGAGAAAAGAATTCCTTTTTTTTCTGCAATCTTGATGAAACCCAATAAAAAAAAAAGTTGCAGTTTTCTGAAACTTACTCAGCACGACTGAAATAACCCTTTCTGGAATAAAATTTGTTCAGTGTAACTGTACCATGTGATTTCATTATAGAATGTGTAGGATCACATGTCATGTGCTATTTCTTAGTCATAAAAATTAAATTTAAAATATTAATGGTATTAAAATAATTCAGACTGGTTCAACCTGCTCCGTGGTCCAATGTGCCCCATCTCCCCTATTTTTCAAAATTTTACCCGGGAGAGACACCCTTTAACCCCCTAAAATTGGTGATGTTCTATGCCTTACACAAAGGAGAGCTCTGCCTCAATCGCTTGATACCACTCCCTCTCTCAGGTCAATACAAAAAGATAGCAGGAAAACATTAAAACAAAAAGTAAAACTTGGGTTTATGCCTCCCAAGAAAAAAAAACAAAAATGGGGGGGGGGGGCATTTTTTAACGGACTACTGACAGAAAAGTTGTTCAGACTATAAAAGGGTCCAAGGGTCCCCATACCTTAAATAGCTTAGGGCTCTGTTTAAATCTGGCCCTGATTAAGGGGGAGGAAAATCCAGGGCTCTCCTGTCCCCAAATTTACAAAATTGAAGCCTCAAAAAATCAATTTTAAACTATTATTTAGTTAAGGGAGTGATGCGGATTGGGGGATGACAAATTAGAAAGTTTTTTAAGAGGCCATAGTAACAACCCTTGACCTCCCATCGGGGACATCTGGCTTCAGAAACACAATTTAGTTTTTAGTTAAATGAAAAGAATATTAAAAGTATGCTTAACTTATTATTAAATTTATTTTTTGTAATTCTAGGTTGGCCTTTAGAGAGGAACACCCAGAGCTGAATATGGAAACTGCAATCGAAAGCTACTCCATAGCAATGGAATGTGACCATGAAGTTTTAAGGGATATGCTTAAGAAATCAATTGAAAATGATATACTTACAATTGACACTCAAGTGGCATATAACCCATCCAACAAAATCAGTGTTGAATATCTAAATAATTTTTATGAATCAGTCGCTCACTATAAGCTTACTGATTCAGATTTTGGTACTATGAAACAATGTAGGGTCACTTTTAATAAGATTTTACAATTACATTGGGAAACTGTTCCCAGTTTTCGTGATTTTGTCAAACAAAGTCAGCTGCCATGTGAATTGAATATAGAATCTAAAAGTATGATTTATTTGCATGGTATTATATTGAGGTGTCAAATGAATGAAAAAAAAGATGACACATTGAAGATCATCTGCAGCATTCGTATTGGTCTAGACGACCATGAACCAATATTTGAAACAAAAGATATCAATTCTCAGATCTTTGTACAATTTAAGAATTCTGTTATAGTTGAACCAGGACAGAAGGCAACATTATGCATCATGACAGAAGGTAGAAAACGTGACGTGCAACAAAAATTTGAGTATTCTGACGAAAACATGACATTTGTTATGATGCGTTGTAATACCGAAAACATGGATGAACAAGTGTATCTTGAAAAGATACTGTATCATGTTGAGTAAAGGTACATTCTTTGCTTTAGATTCTTTTAAAAACAAAATACAGTAGAATACGTTCATAATGCGAACCTATAAAATGCACAACTTTTAAGAAGTAAGTAATAATTGTTTCAGTTAAAAAACATGATTATGTTGCCTTTTCAAAACATGATTCTTTGGCATATTAAATTTTGAAAGTTTTTCAGCTTCCCATCGAAATTCAAAGCTTTTAAATGACAGACTTGCCAACCTTAAGAAAAGAAAAAACGGGAGATCCAGTCAAAGCTTTAAGGGAGAAAAAGGGAGATTTTAAACGATGCTATAATAAGTAAAAAACACTGTTATAACAAGTATTTATTTGATTTTTTCATGAAAGAGAATTCACTCGTATAATAGCTCTTATAAGTTTGTAGATATTTCATTTTTTCAGACATCGCTATAGATGAATGTTAAACTACAACGCACGCGGTAGATCAAGGAACAAGATGAAAACACGCGGTGCAGTTAGCATGCGTCTGAAACTGACCGATACCGCGTAAACAGCAACGGCGCATGCGTGAGATAGAAGTGGAAGTGCGAACGTTGAGTTAAACCAAAACACCATCGCCGGAAGCATTTCGGTCCACACTCCGAACGCACCCATCGAATGTTTGCCGCTCACCTTGCGTTCGACGAACCTCACCGGTCGACCGGTAAGTAACCGGTTACTAACTGCAGCGTTCTGTGATCAACCGGTTACCGCATCCGTTACCATTCTAAGCAGTTGATTGGAGCACGTGACCATTAGATGTCACGTGATTAACTAACCGGTCGTGCTCGTCGAACGTAAGCTCACTGAGCAGTGCAGGTTTGCTCTGCTAGTCAGGCCATCTATTAGGGCTGTGAGTAACTATTTTAAGGAAAAAAATTAAGTTTAATTTTAAAAAAAAGAAAAAAAAACCCGAAAAGAGTAAAAAAACGGGAGAAATGGATACTCAAACGTACAACCGGGAGGATGGAGTAAAAAACGGGAGTCTCCCGTGAAAAACGGGAGAGTTGGCAGGTCTGAAATGATAACTAGTACTCATAATAAATAAGTACCAGATTATCAGAAATACAGCATTTAGCTATTTCAAAACTGCAATGAAGCTTCTTCATCAGTGCAAAAAACTCACGACGCAACACTTAGCAATCTTATATCTAAGATTGCTAAGCTATTTATTCATAGTCTAGAATATATTTTTTTTAACGAGAAAAAAAATGAACAAAATGATTTTTTTGTACAGGACATTGATTTTCCACAGGGTGAAAAGCTTGCACACAACCCTGCTCCAAACATAATTTTCATGATGAGCACTATATACTCACTGAAAATAGAAGATACAGAAATATAAAAGCTTAAAGAAAATATCTTCAATCAAGTTTTAACTATAAAACCTATTTTATCAGCAAAAACAATTACAAATTAGATATGTACAATGATGCTACATTACTCAATGAAATTATTCGCCATACAAGATCATCAGCAAAGGTAGATCCAAGGACATCCTGAGAAAAAGGCATTTATTGCGCTACCTAAGGGAAAAAGTGAATCATAAAATAAAAATGGTGAAAATTTCAGTTTGTACAACAAAACACACAAGGGCTGAAATTCAGGGAGAAATGGCTAGAGTTCTGCCGAAATTTTTTAGATCTCTTCTCTTTGGGTTAGACATTTCCACTCTCAAAAGGTAAAAAAACTTACCATTTAATGTTATTGTTAACAATATTATTAAAAAATAGGATGTCAGGTGTATGTGGGTATTGTTATTAATGATCAATAATAAGTAACTCTACAGTAAGAAACCCTACTTTTGTAAAAATAATTTTTCCAATTCCACTTTTCCATTGCATTCACAACACTTGTGATCAATGTGCAATCTTTTTGCATCCTTTGCCAGAATTAGATTTTGCAATTTCAATCTATTTAAAAGTAATCTGTAGAGCAAAAATGAATATTTTTTGATATTATTTCAACTTCCTTTTTTTGAAACTTTTGCAGTCAAAAAGGCATCTCTTGGAACGCCCGTACAATGCAATTTCCTGAAAAAATTTGTGCATTTACATTGTTTTTATTTTTTGTTTACTTTTCATTTGTGCACAGAATTATTTATTCATTTCGTACTTCAATAAAGTTGTGTGCATAGAAGTGAATAGCTGAAACATCTTTTTTCTTGTTCTATTAAAAATATACAATTTAAAGTATATATAAAATTTTAATATTGTAAATTTAATGAAATAAAAATAGGCAATTTTTAAAATTTTGATCGAGTTATAGAAAAAAAAAGTAACGCTGAATACTATCGTTTACTATATACGAATACAGAAAAGATTAAAATAGTCAATAATTGTGCTACTTTTTATCCTACTCAAATAATTGTGATCTTCTTTAAGCATAAACCTTGGAGGGCAGTATCAACTCTACAAAAAAATTCGAATTTTAACCCTTGCAAAACATACTATTTCTCTTGGTAATAGTGAAAATTAGCCCAGATTATGGCACACTATTTAACTCTTTCAGCATCAGGGATGTACAAGTTTTATGCCAAGCTACAGCTGCTAAAATACCATTAATACACACGCTGCACATCACAACATAGTTCTGATGAGAAATATACTCGAGTGGTTTGGTATAGCGGAAACATCATTTGTATAATTTGTAATAGATTGGATCAGTGAGAGAAGCCCGTGGCCCAGTGGCAGCACTTAGCGCTCCCACGCCATAGGCTCCGGTTCTATTTCTGGGTCAGCTGTTCATCCCTTCAGTGGGTGGAAAAAAGAGCTCCCAAGCGTACTTGGTAGCCAAACACTGGGGGTTCTGCGTTAGGCTGACCACCTAACCAGAACATCTACCTTGCACTCCAGAGCTCCTGGTCAGGAAAGCTGAGTTGGGCACAGTAGGTCTTGGCCCTCAGGGGCTGCCGTGCTACAGGGTTTGGTTTTAGGATCAGCGAGAATGTGCCTCTGGTGTTTTCTGTCTGA
Organism: Uloborus diversus; assembly: GCF_026930045.1. NCBI lineage: Eukaryota > Metazoa > Arthropoda > Arachnida > Araneae > Uloboridae > Uloborus > Uloborus diversus. Next base: position 23,835,760 of record NC_072738.1, read on the forward strand.
TTCTACCTACTACAAATGATACAAATGATGTTTCCACTACAAGGTCGACCGCCATCTCTCTGTGGTCAAGCTTCAATTAGTTTTCATACTTTGCTAACATATGACCCCACATGAAAAAGTGAATGATTGATTTAAAAAGCTTAGGTAGTTTTTTGACAAAGTTACAGAAACATGTTTTGGGAATATGTGGCAATCCACAGAAAAAATAAAAGTCATGGAATGCAAGATATGAAGTACCAGCTCGAAAGGCACCTTGGAAGATGCTGATTAGTTGTGTGTGGAAGCCATTGGAATACGCACAATGTTTTAATGTTTTTAGATATTTTATTCCCTTTGAAATTTTTTAGTATTTTTAATGAATGTATTTCTCAGATGTTCATGTTATGCGGAACTTTGTTTGAGATTTTATTAAAATGCTGCTATTGCTGTAAATAAAATACAATTAAGTGATGTACTTGACAAACTCTCTCGAAATGACGTCTTCATTTAGCATCTAGTAGTTGACAACTATTCGACTTTCAAGCCTTTTCTTGGTCGAAACTTAGGTTCAAAAGGAGATGATACATCTTCCAGGGCTGATATTGGGATTTTTTGCGAAACCCAAGATTAAGCTCATAAAGATCCAAGATCGAAGACGAAAATCCAAGATCATGTAAATAAGAATTCTTATTCATTTTTTTTTCTATAATTGCTATTATTGCAGTTGGTCAATTATAAATATTAAAAATTATAAAGTAAAAAACTGCATTAATAAATATTAAAAATGATCACTCAATGTTTATTTCTTTGGAATGTATTAAAAACTATGCAAAAGTCATCTACAGCAATAAAAAAAATTGAAAAAAAAAAGTTTTTGTTTATGTCTTGACTTGATACAATTATAGATAGTTAACATACAGAAAAGTTATACAACATGAAGAGAGAAATAACATCCAAGGCCAGAGCAGAGAAAGCTTTTTTTTTTTTGTATCTATGCATTTTTTTTCTTCTTTAAATTCAAAATGTATTCTAGATTGCTTAGCTGAAAACTATATTTTGGTGAAAATATTATGCTTTATCAGAAAAAAATTAAATTTTTTTTCATGAATCAATCTAAAACCAAAGAATTTTAAACAAAAACCCAAAGTCTCTATTGAAAACCTAGGGCTCTGTAGCAGTGTTTTGTTAATTGTATTTTTCAAGGGGACCCCTCAGTATGTGCAATGTATCAGACTGCCTTGTTATCACATCCAGAGACTACAGTTTCGTTGTTATTTGAACTCAGTCAGGAATAGTGAATAATCGAGCTGGAGGCAGATGTCATCTCATTGAAGCTGACAGAGCCGACAAACTAGTAGATAAAGAAAATTTAGCTCACCAGAGACTGTCCGCAGCATAGTGTGGTTCAACTCGTGAATAGAAGGGAAAGCTTGGGCATTTAGCGGTAAGTTACAGCCCCTAAGCCAGCGCTAAGACAGAACTACAAACAATGTACCAGACAGCCGCCTAAGCATGTGTCAGGCTGACTGTCCTCAAATTTCTAAATCAGGCCCTGACTGGAGTTACTTTTAAATTCTAGTTTGATTTTCCATTTTATTTTAATCTTTAAAAAAATATTAGCTAAGCAATAATTATAAGAGCCATTCTATCTTAAGTAGGCTTGCCAGACATCCTGGTTTTCGGACAAAATCCCGGGGTCCCAGCCGGTTTACTTCATGTCCCGAAAAATATAAATTTTGATTACAGATGACCAAGAAAGTCTAAACATAATTAACTGCGATGGATTATCTAGGATTATTACTGTCATTTGCAACACTGACATGAAAAATTAATATTGCGAATCAGCTTGTGAGGATTTTTACAAGTAAAACCAAAATACTTTCTAAAAAAATCCCTGCCAATGAAAAGTTTATGTACATATTGTTCATTTTTTTTATTCCTCATTTAAAGTGTTTCTTCCTACAAAAAAAATTGTAGAAGTAAAATTTTTAAATTTATCTACTTGTGTCATTTCTTATTACGCTTGTTTTAGGTTCATAATTAGCAATCATTTACTCATAACAGTGAGAATTAACTGCCCTGTAAAATACTCTAAAAGCCAGCCAAGGGTGTGTACTCTTTTGAATACTTGCGATGCTGGGGGGTGTGTGTACAATAGCTGAAATCAAGTAGTGGTATTTCATGAAAATTAATCATCAAATCACTTTATTCAGTTAAAAAAAATGTTTTCTTACATTTTATTGAGTGGAGTTATTCCCACTAACTGTAGACTTTTTTGTAGTACTAGCTGTGATGCATGGAATAAGAGCAATCTTGCCTGAAAAAGAAAATAACAATAATAAATATAAATTCTTCTCTTCTAATGAAGACAGAAGAGTCAAAACACACAAAAGTCACTATATCAGTCTTTAACTGCTCAAGAGTTACAGAACTGAGAGCATGTATCCTACTAAAAAAAGTTAGAGGGGTTAGCGAAGTGGCGATCGATTTTAAATGTGGACTGGGCCGTTTCGTCTATTTTAATTTCATTGAGTAACTTCAACAATAATGATTATACAAATTTGATGATTTACAGATTGACAGTCATCAGAAATGCAGAGCTATTTTGTAACATAAAAATTTGAGATATGTCAGAGATGGTCATGAGATACCATCTTCTTTTCCACTCTTTAAAGCACCTTTGGACAGTGTTGCCAGAAGGTCAAATCCAGATTTCCCCCAATTCCCTTCCAACTTTTCCCCAACAAGCGATGTTTTCTACCAAAATTCCCCAAATGCAAAAATTATTTTTCCACTGATATTTTTATAAAATGAATCGACTTCCTCTAATATTCTTGTCTCTTGAAAAAATTTTTTCTCCCAAAAAGCCAAATTTTCTCATAAAATTCCCCAACTTTTTTTTTTCTTCACATTTTGCTTTTTTTTTTTGGCTTCTTTATCTTTACTAATAATAAAGCTGAAAGTCTCTCTGTCTGGATATCTCTCTGTCCGGATCTCATTTTGTCTGTCAGAATCTCTAACTCGCATTTAGCGCCAACACCGTTCGGCTGATTTTCATGAAATTTGGCAAAGAATTAGTTTGTAGCATGAGGGTGTGCACCTTAAAGCAATATTTTGAAAAATTGATTTTGTTCCTTTTCTATTCCAATTTTAAGAACATTTTCCCGAGCAAAATTATCATAAGATGGACGAGTAAATTACTAAGTTATCATAACGTGGAACCGTAACGTAAACAAGCCAATTGGCGAGAAATTCATCATGCATTATTTGCAAGTATACAGGGGGACCAAAAGACCTTTTAATTTTCTACTACGGGCAAAGCCGTGCGAGTGCCACTAGTCATAAATACAAGCGTCTGACCAAGAGATAAGAAATAACCAAATATTTTTTTTCTACTCGCATTTACTACTCTGCTTCTGTATGTACATTTAAACTATGATTTTTGTATATATTTATCCAAGAACACTCTTCATCACACTTATTATTACCCGTTTCACGCACCAACTATTTACTCACGCAGAACATTAATGCGAATTCCATAGCATAATATTCCACATAATGCGAAATGCGAATTACATAAAGTTGAGCAAAGCTAACCCAACGCTGTTTGATACAAACAATGTTCCCACTACTTCTTGACGCGAATTTAAATACGGAAAAAAATCTTTTTTCCCCGAGGTTTTTTCCCCCCAGGTTTTCCCCAAAGAAAAAATTTTCCCCCAAAGAATTCCCCTCAAAACTCATTTTCCCAAAATTTCCCCAGAAAGCACCAGATTTCCTCAAAATGGGGAAATTTCCCCCAATTTGGCAACACTGCCTTTGGAAGTCCTTGGCAGTTAGGCTTTTTAGTTGTCTCGTCGTTTCTCGCTTTATTGAGTCCAAATCTTCCCAGTGATGTTCCTTCATATTTTTGCATTTTGAGGATAGGAAAAAGTTGCAGGATGTGAGATTTGTCAAATAAAAAGGATGATCAAGGATGGTGATTGAATTTTTTGCCAGAAACTGGCGAACAATCAATGTTGATGTGCTGCTGCATTGTCATGGTGAAGGACCCATTCATCGCCTTGAGTGAAATTTAGTCACATATGACGCACACGATCTCTAAAACACTTGAGAACTGTGTGATTCGTCGCTCTGTGATTTTATCAATTTTCATTTTTGACAAACAGTAAAAACAAAGACAACAGAAACAAACATCCAATAAGTGTATACAGGGGCGGCTCTAGCAGTTTTGCCGCCCCGGACAAATTTCCTAAGTGCCACCCCTCTCCACGGTAAAAAAAATCAAACATTACAATTTTTGCATTACAAATATAGTCCCTTCTTTTTGGTAATTCCTCTTTTTTTTAAATATAAAACATTCTTTCAAAAAAAACGATAAGCCCCCACCCCCACCCCCTAAAATGGTCATGCTTGAAAGCAGTTTCGTGTTGTCTTCACGTATTCATCAATTCATCAATCCTAAGTACGACCATGGCTTTCCTGCACTTGGGCTGTGCCACCAGAAAATATTTATAGGGGGGGGGGTACGCTTAAAAAATACCCGTATCTGCTAGAGGGGTCTGGGGGTTCTCCCTCGGAGAATTTTTTGAAATTATAGTCTTAAGAACGCAGTTTTAGACGCTCTGTGGCGGTTTAGACGGTGGAAAGTTTCAGGGGGTCTTTTGAGGGGGGAATTTTAAGAAACTGAAGTCTTAAAAACACGATTATAGGCGAAATGTGTTGACTTCAGAGTAAGGGTTGGGTCTTCGATGATTTTTTTTTTTTTTTAAATAGATTTGAGATGACGTAAACTTTTCACCCCAATTTTTTGACACTGAAGTTCCAAAAGACAGTTACCGACAAACTTTCATGATTACAGGAAAGGGCTCTTTGAATCTCCCCAAGAAACATTCCAAAAGAGAAGTAATAAAAAGCGATGTTTTTAAGCCATTTTCAAGGACTGGGGTGAGGGTTAAAAGGTCTCATCTTAATTTTTTGAAATTATAGTTTTTTCATTTTCAGATTGCATACGGGAGCATCGTCCAATGTATTAAAAGAGGACTTCGCGCTATAAGCACCTCAACAAAGCGTCGTTTTTAGACGATTTGTATGATATTAAAAGCAGGGTGAAACGAGATTTGAAGAGCACTTTAATGATTTTAACTGAGGGAGGAGGTTTCCGAAGCGTAGAATTTTAAGTATTTTCTTATTTTTTGATCGTCTAGTAAAAGTAAAAAGAAAAAAAAGGAGAGGTGGGGGTAAAACAAATATGAAGTGTAGTGTGGGGTGTGATTAACTAAGAAATAATCTGTAACTATAGAAAAATTTAATTTTAAGTTTCTTTTGAAAATAAATTAAGACTTTTTCACAATAATCGATATTTTTTCCAATTAAAATTACTTTGTTTCCCTAAGGAGCATTAATTTCTTCTCTTTAATAGCATGGAACATTTTTTTAAAAATGCTCAATCTAGGAAGGGGGTGGGGGAGAGAGAGGAGTCCTGTGCGCGATCCAATTCCGACAACATGCAGAAGTTCAAAAACTGGACCGTCAAATATGTATCATTATTTAAAACGTGGTAATAATATAAATAAATACCTTTGTGCTGAACAGGAGAAGTGAAATGTTAACAGAAAATATGACATCAAATTCTTTGGCTTGTGAAACAAAAATAAGAACATTTAAAATGTCAGGTTAAGTATTTTTATATTTTTGTTTTGTTTTCTCGTTGATCTTATTTTGTAGCGAAAACGGCAAAAACAATAACAATGCAGATTAGGATTTAAAAATTAATAGCTACATGCTTAAATTGGGGGAAAAAAAAAAAAAAAACCTGTTTATGAATATTTTGTTATTTTGAAATCAAGATTACGTGGGAAATAATTTGGCTGGTGTGTAAAAATTTCTTCTGGTTAATGAGATTTTAGCGTTTGTTGGACCATGCATATCATCAGTGTAATTGTTATGTTCACAAATATGTGTGTAACAATAAAACATAGCTAAAGTTGGGAAATAAAATTTGAAATTTGATGCACAAATTAGTTAGTGTTGGTTTTCACAGCTGAAAGTACATATTTATGTAATGTAGCGTGACACATGACGACAGGGTGGAAGGGGAATCAGGTGTGACACTTTGATAAAAGGGGAATGAGAGGGGAGAGCTCACAAATACTGAAAAAGAAAAAGTAGCATTTTTATGGACTGCCTCCAGACAAATTATACGTAGTTTGTTTGTTTATTTTGTAATATTTTATTTTATTTTATTTGTTTATTTATTTGCTTCAGAAATATAAAGGCGTTATTAAGATTTAGACCATTCCATGCATGAATAAAAAGTTAATAGGGGGGTGAAGGTGGGTTAGGATTTAATATAAAAAGAAAGCAATTCTTTTCTAAATATATATTTACTACTCATGTTCGTAAAATAAGTGCACCACGCGAAAAATTTAAACATGGAAAGGTACCTTGCGGTGCCTTTCCGTAAGAATTTTAGGATTACCATTTCCTACAAGAGTAATTTTTAACAGCTGAATAATTTGTTACAGAAGAATAAGATTTTTTTTTTCTATAAGGAAAAAAAAACTCGAAAGAAACAGCCTTAAAAATCAAGAAAAAGAATAGAAAACGTTTAATTTCAAATATTTTATCCTCCATTTCGGTTAAATATACTTTAACGGATAATCTGAATAGTTATTAAAAATTATCGATAAAGAAAATAATAGTCATAAAATACCATATAAAAAAGAAGCATTCGAAATGAAAGCAACTTTTTTTCACGTGAAACTTTTTTCGAATACTTTGGTAACTATTTTAATTTTAAACACGTAACTGTAACGTTTATTTTCTAGGATGGCAAGAATTTAAAAAAATATCATAAGAAATTTCTTATCGAACGACAAATGACCAATATTAGAGACCGAAAACAGCTAAGGGGGGAGGGGGGGGGGCTACTAAATATTTTATGTTTTAATTTCGAATAAAAATTCTACGCATTTCTATCATAATAAAAAAATTAGTAAAAAATAATTGTCACATAACATGATTTTTGTTCAGAAATATGGCCTGTATTATAATTCCCCCTCCCCTATTTAGTCTTTTTTAGGGCGTTCTTTTTATTTTTCCCCTTACTTTAGTGGATTTATCCGGTTTTAATGCCACTTTGACTATTAAATTGCAAATGTAGAAGGGTCATTCTCCTGTTTTACACGGGATATTTGTAGACATTTAAAGTGCAAAAAACAGTTAAAAAGGATGTTAATTCATATTTTTTTGCAATTGGATCATAAATCAAGATTCATTCTGAAATTTCAAATGCTATAGTGCTTCTATCCAATTCTCTTGCCTTTTGGTCAAATACATTAATTAGAAAAATTACAAATTTATTTAATTTGTGTCATGCACGGGACATGTATGAATGTTACTCTATCTCAGCTATAAGAATTCAAAAGTTAAAATAGTAGTTGTGTTTATAATGAAATAAAAACTAATACTGGCAATAATATATACCATTTTAAGTGAAAGTTCAATAAAAAGTATTTTACATAATAAATATATATATATATATATATATATATATATATATATATATATATATATATATATATATATATATAATATACTTTAAATTGTTATAATGTAACTAGTATTAGGATGATACGTTATTTAATACTAAAACATCATTGAAATATCTACCTAAATCTCCAAGCAGAAAAAAAAAAAGGCTACGGTTCCTGCTATTGCAAAACTTCTTATTTGTTTGAATGTTCCCTGCTTCAAGTGTACGGTAAATTGTCGGGGACACGTGGACTACAATCAACGGAAAGAAAAAATACCATGGAAGATACGGCGCCGCACAATAACTGTTATAAAAGAGAAGTAAAAGTGTAAAGTACCTAACCCTGGTAAAATACAACCCCCGAGTCGGCGAAGCAATTGACAGGAAGAGAGGAAGAGAGCATGGAATAATCAGGGATGAATAATAGGGCAGTAAAGCACATAGCCTAGGGCCCAGCAGATCCCAGAATCAGGCGAGAGTTCTGGTAATCAGACCCTGACCCCCCACCCATTCAGTCTCGTTTCCCAACCAAAACAGGCAACTGTTGACCATTTGCTGTCGGCGACAGCAATTAAGGTACAATAAACGAAGAGGAAAGAAAACCTTCACGTATTTTTCAGACTCCCAAGCTATTGTGCTCGCAAAATACTCTCATACAAATTTGCTCCTAATGTAAAATGTATTTTAGACATTCGAACCAAAATGCCGCCCCGGACAGGGGTCCGGTTTGTCCGGCGCTAGAGCCGCCCCTGGTGTATACCTAGTAAGTGTCTGGAAATCTGCCAAACAGCTCATTGCGTGCCAGGCAATTATCGCAGACAGTTGTTAGGCAGTTCTCAAAAGGTGGGAACAAAAAAGTTAACTTTGAGCAATTTCAAAAATTTTCGAATTTGATATCAATTTTTCTTTTATTCTATAGTATGCATACCTAGAACACAAAATATGAACATGAAAAGACAGCAGGTATTTGTAAAAATTGTTAATTAGCAAATTAAATCAGCAATCTGTAGGTAACAGATTTTGGACATTGTTGTCATGTAGGTAACGGATTTTGGACATCATCATAATGTAAGTTTCACCATTTTTGACAACTGTTAATCTGATTTTTAACTTTTCCAATGAAAATTTTATTTACTACTTTTTGAATTTTGCAATTTAATGATAAAGAGGATATTAATGAAGTACTTGAATGGCTATACATACTGCTCTTTACATATAATAAAGTTTTGGAATGATTTTGAAGAAGTTGATGAAAGGTAGAAAAAAGCTTCATGGAAATAATTATACAAACTTGTAGTTTGATTTATTGGGACAAATAAGGAATAAAAATAGAAACAAATAAATACGACATATATATTTTTAAAGGAAAAATAAACAAAATATGCTTTAAGAAAGAATGTAAAAAATGACATCAGTTTTAATAACGAATATTTTTTCTAATGTCATAAGAATTAAAACGATGTCTAAAAAAATTATTGAAAAAAGAAATTCGTATTTCTATTTCGAGATCGTTAAATTATGTTTAAAAGAAAGAGAAAAAAAAAATTCTAAAATAATAAAAGCGGCGGGAAAAAAAATTGCTAGCGCAGGTGATAACGTCGCCAAAACTGGTGCAGCTGACGATTAACTACATTTGTTAAACTGGAATCCCCTTCTGGTAACCTTGAGCGTATCGTATACTGTGTTGTCGCCAATGTCGCCAGTGGAAGTTTGCTTGGCGATGTTAGCGCAAAATGGCTTTCGTTCGATCATAGAAAGCCATGTTTCTACTGTAATTTATGCATTGTTCAATGTGTAACGTATTAATTATGCAAAATACCAATGGATTAAAGAAGATAACATTATAATAACCTTTTTTATTGAGGTTAGAAGACAGTGGATCATCAAAAATTATGAATAAACGGACAGAATTATCGGCATCAAGATCGTTACGCCATTTGGACATCTCACATGTATGTTTAAGAAAAATCATTTTTCTCCTAAGATACTGCATAAAAGCTTATGAAAACACTTTTAAACAATTAAAAATTGATTCTGAGGATCGATAAATACCTTTAAAACGAAAACATCATATACTTAGTTCTCAAATAATAGCATTTTAAAGATCGCAACTTTTGGACATACATCAAATTTCAAAGTTACGTTTTTTTAAAATCGTTTACAAAGTAAATAATCTATCTTTATTTTTGTTATCTGTGTAAAATATTAACAAAAAGTTATTCAGTGTAAGATTCATACCTTTAATTTTTTTTTGAAACGTATGGAAATAATTAAAAAAAATTTTTTTTTAATGGTACATTTGCTCAGTTAACGTTTTGGTATGTCCAAAATTGTGCCTTTTAGCAAAGAAAATATTTTTAAGGGCATTTGAAGAGCTTTTTTTCCATAATTTATGTCAATTCTTGTCTCTATACAGCATTATAATTTACCTCAAAAAATTCAGAGTTAATTAAAATGAAAGTTATTTGGTGTTGAAGCTTCAAAGTTGAAGTCTGTGTTTGTTCCCACCTTTTGAGAACTGCCCTGTTGGGACTATAGTCCACATCATGGCCACTAGATTGCATGAGTTTGCATATTTATTGGACAGACTACGTATAACATTTGTTGTTGTTTTTTATTAACCTAACATTCAACTGTTCATTTACATTGTTTTCATGAACTTAATTTGTTTAAGATCATTTCACAAACTCGGTTCATTTGATGTATGTAGTATTTTGATCAAAAACCTTGCGGATTTAATATATCATATATCCAGTTCAATGCCACAATAAGTGCAAATTAGTAACTTTATGGCCATGTTGAAATGCTAACATGTTGAACTTTGAAATGATATACAGCGACACATGATAAAGTCTGAAATAGATTATACATATATATCTACAGTCAAATCTCATTGTCATACGACACCTGGATTTCACCACACTCCGGATGTGTTGTCACTTTTTCCAAGTCCTGAAGTTATGCCATATAATCTTAATGTTATGTGGACACAGGACTATGAGTGTTTTATGGTGAAACATTGGTTATGAAGACACTTTGAACTGCTTAGGCAGGATCGAATTTTTCTTTGCAATTGAAAAATTCGTGGATGAACATGCAATTGAAAAAATGAAAACACCTGGAAAAGTTTATTGTAGGAATTTTCAACTCTGACAAGAGACAAGAAACTTATGTTACTATAGACCACCCGTGCCACCTCAAGAATGGCGGGGGCGAGTAGATAAGTTCGGAAAGCTACAGAACCTTTGACACAAGAGACAATAGAAAGGAATTCAAAGCAGACGGATTTTAAAACAACTGAGGAAGAAGCAGGAGAAGAGAAAAACCATAGCAGTTGTCCACTCGTTATTGCAGGCTACTACAATGAGAGAGTGAGAAAATATTGAGCACCATTTTTAAGATGGACAAAAAACACAGCCTTAAAATTTAGAAAAGAATTAGAACACGTTCTTCTGTGTTCAGAAAGCAAGGACAGATACAAGGTAGGGGCGGTGGGGGCTTTCACCCGCTCCTTGAGCCGAGATGCAGGAACTTTCCTTCGGCATGTTTTCGGTACTGAAGTTCCAAAACATAATTTTAGACAATCTTCAATAATGTTACAAAAAAGATGGCTTTCCCACGAATTTTTTTCTGAATTTTTAATCTGATAAACACACTTGGGGCATATTTCTTAACACTTTATCAATAAGGATTGGAGCTTTGTACAAAAAATTTTTTGAACTTAAAAAAGCTCAAATTTTAGATATTCTTAGATCACATTAGATAGGGTTCTGGGGACTCTCTTCTGGAAAGTTTTGCAAATTGAAGTCCAAAACAGCAGTTATAGGACACTGATGACGTAAAGGAAAAGGATTCACTCCTCCGGAATTTTCTAGAAATTAAAGTTTCACCTCCCCCCCTTTAATTTTAGATAATTTTCCATGATGCTAAGAGGTGGAGGGTTGAAATTTGTAAAAGGGTAAGCATCTGAAATCAATCGCCTATTCCTTGAATATTTTCTGGATTCGTCCTTGTCGGCAGGTGCAGGTTTAGCGGTTACAATCTAATCATGTTTTGGTAAAAGTAAAGAATTCTTTGACTGGTTTCTTTCTTGCTGATAATCAAAGGAACTCATCATTTCTTTCTTCATTTAAAAATAAATTTTATAAAACATATGATTGTTCGAATTGTCTTTCTAAAAGTAAGTAAATTCTTTTTGGAAAATATTTTAGAGTGAGAGAAAACAGTGAATCAATTTTTTCTTATGATTTTGGCCTTGTCCATCAAGAATTCCAATCCACACGAATTAAATCTAATCACTAAAACAAAATTATTCAATTTACTAAATCTGTTATTTATTCATATAATTATGTTTAATCATAGATTTAAAAAAAATATTCTGCTTATGACGTCGCTCCAGATATGACAACACTTTGCAGACAGTTCAAACGGTGACGTTAGGTTATAATGAGGTTGGACTGTATGTATGTATATTTAGCTTAATTGCATTTTGTTTCAAAATCCAACATGTTAGCACTGCCATACCACCATTAATCTAAAAAGTAAAAATGTGCACTTATAGTGGTATTGCACTGAATGTATAATATCTGCAATCTCAAAGATAAGCAAAAGCAACAATTTCCAAATAATTTGGGGATAAAATATTGTTTGTGAGAGTATGTTTTTGAGAATCAGTCTTGCGATAGTAATAATTTCAAAAGTAAGCAACTAGTGAAATAATAATAGCTAGTGACATATATTTAATACTGATGCTATTCAATGCATGAGAGCGCTGAAAGATATACTTTTAGAAAACAAAATTAAGTTTAAAAAGAAAAATAAACAAACTTACTCTAGCAACATAGATGTTGGAGCCTTTAACTGGTAAAACTTTAATTGCTTTTCCAATTTCATTTCTGAAAAGAAAGATGAAACAAAAAGAGGGTTAAAAATATTATTAATGCAGTTATCGAGAGAAGAATGAAAATGATAAAAGGTTAACTAACCGAAGAGAAAAGAGATATTGAACTAGGATACAAGGCTCAAGTTCTGTATAAGTATTATATATAACTTCTTCAAATCTGAAAATAAATAAATAAATAAATAAGAATAAATAAAGGCATAAGTAATCTGAAACATTGCTATGCACATATACAGTTAAATCTCAAATTTATGCCACTGTAAATAACTTGCAGTAATTATGAATTTGTAAGTATATCTAGGACCCAATTCAGGCAACGGCATGTTGGCTCAGGTCACCGGCAGCACTTTTTATACTCAGCAGCTTTTGATTCATGTTAATATTACAATATCGGCTCTTCTAGATGCTTTGGATTTTGAAAGGCATGCAAATAACAAAAAACTAAACATAAAGAGCTGACCAATGGCAGAAAACTGAACATTTTCATATTTCTGCGGGAAACTAAAACTCAGTTATCTGTCAGCAGTTATATTCACTATGAATTCACTCTCATATGACAGCGGTGGTTGCAAATAGGCAACTAGTGTCACTTCATAAAGACCAATATTAGCTTATGAGGTGCTTGAGGCAAAGTTATTATAAACCCCCCTTCCACCACCACCAACCTTACACACAAAAAAATGAAAATGAAGAAATTAATAATCAAAGGCGTTAAAGCTATATGTATTTCCTTATTTCAGGAGACGTGAGGACATTAATTTTTCTCACAGGAGACTGGATGGAGTGTCAATTCTTTGCTTTATCCACGAGTTCCAAAAGTTGGTACCATGAAACCTGTGTAAGTTGTCCACCTGCAGTGCACTACTTTAGTGGTCAACTTAAGCAGGTGGTCAACTTATAGAGGTTGAATTATATGATAAGATCTAATTCTGTGCATGAAAATAGCGGTCAACTTACAAGGGTGGTCAACTTCAAAGGTTTTATTGTACAAGTATCCAAAGTTGGACATTGCATCACTTTAGAAGGGGTATCTAACTTCAGGTTATCCATGGCACACACTTTTAATATTACAGAACAAGCCCTCAGGTAGATGGATGGTCCCCAAATAATATGGCGGATCTCTACAATACAGCATCAATTAAAAATTTAAATTAACAAAACATTTCAGAAAAAAAAAATAACTAAAATGATCAGTTGGCGCTTCAAGGCATTCTAACGTCCTACTTCTAGCATAGAAGATTTGATTACATAAATGTGCGGCTTTATACAAATAATACACCACTTTGAGTAGTTGAAAATCATTGCTTTTCTTCACCAGAGACAAAAATAGTAGCAAAAAGTTTTACATGTAAAAGTTTGCAGATTTTTTGTCTTTTTTGAAGGCACTTTACACAATAATTAACTTTTTACATACTTGGCTAAATGCTCGATTAAGGAAATTGCTTCTGGTTCCACAAGAGACAGTAATTCACAATCTGTGCACAACTCTACTCCACAATTTTCTTTAATACTGTCAAAGAAAATGAAATACTACTTTTCAGTTTAAAATTTTTATACAATTTTCAAAATAAATTAATTTTCATTTTGAACAAACAAAATTTTAAAATTAAATTTTTATAAATTACTAGCTGCATTGCCCGATGAACCTCAAAAATAAAAGTTGTGTTCGGCGACACATGTTCAACATTCAGGCTTGAATAAAAGAAATAAAAGATAGTACAAAACTGCCCGTTAACGTGTAGTAAAGAGCAGTTTTATGATATCATATTGAAATTTAGACTTTTTGAGATTATTTTTTTTTAATTCTAAAAATTCAGTCATTGTTATTATAAAACATTCTCTTTGATGAATTTTCTGACAAAAGGGCGTTTTGCCCCCCCTCCCTCATTGCGATGCAAACCCCCCTAACAATATGAATTCCTGAGCATCGAAGGACTTTCCAAATTTGGCAAAGACACCCTTTTTTTTTTTAAACACTCTCCCCCTAACATGATCAAAGGTCGTCCAAAATTTTGCAGTTTTGGAATTTCAGTTTTGAAAAATTATTGAAGGAAAGCCACTGAACCGACTTCTACTACAATTGCGTCTTTAAGACTTCAATTTTGAAAAATACCAATGAGAAAGTCCCCAAACTCCTCCTCCTAACATCACCAAGGATGGTCTGAAATTGCCTTTTTGAAACTTTAATTCCGAAAAGTTTCCGGAAGGTAGATTTGAGCCCCACTTCTTTCCTTAGTGTCGTCATAGATGGTCTACACTTGCGTTTTAGAACTTCAAATTGGAAAAATAAGCCAATGCAAGGTTCCGCAAGAGAAGTATTTGTCCTTGTGATAATCTATATACAGTGAAATCCTGTTACAACAACTACCAATATAACAAAATATCTGTTTCAAAGAACTAAAATTTCAGTCTAGTCCCAGGGCTGCAGAGAGCCAAGGTGGGCTCCTAGATAGTTTTGTCAGAAGAATCTTTTATCTTGCATTCTTTTATTAATGATTAGAATATGAAAGTTGCAAAAAGTTCCTTTTTAAAATTATTGCAGTTTATTTTAGAGTGATCGAAAGGGGGATGGGCAAAAATGCATTGAGACGGGCTCCCAAGAGTGTAAACATGCCAACGTCACTGACGTCAGTAATACAATTCTCGATCGAACAACTTCTCATGCTTTCATGAACGTTCTTTTCTGGAGAAAGGGGTGGGGGAGTTTGGAATCTATGATACACATATGCACACACTTTCACCATATACGTCTTTCAACGAAAATACAAAGGAATAGGTTTGGGGATCTTCTTGAATAGATCTCTATACTTTAGCTGTGTAAGGTAACAATTATGTGAACCCCCCCTGCCCCCTGAAGCATGTGTAGTAGAGGTAAGCGTAGTAGAGGTGAGTTAAAAAGTCAACTGCCCCTCCTTGAACAATTTCTAGATCTGCTCTTGGATTGCCATAATATTTATTATACCTCTGGGCTAAAACTATTATAACTTATGAGGCTCTATAGCACCTACAGCCTTGAAGTTAGATACAAAATTACTTTGGACCCTGGGGATATGTGGATAAAAACTCATAAAAAAAAACCACCAAAAAAAAAAAAAAAGGCGATAACATTGACAATATTTACAAAATTGAGTAAAGTATAGTTAGTTTAACTGTTTTATTCGTGCATTTACACCTCCCTAGAAATTTTTCTATCCCTACTAGGAGGTACCTTCCAGGTTGAGAATAGCTGATTTAAAGACAAGATTTGGAAACATGGGCTTACTCTCAATATTACTTACCTATTTAAACGTGCATGACAATATTGCAAAGAATTTCCAGAATCTGCTTTCATATTCAGAGTTCTCTCCCAACTGAATTCACTTTCTTTTCGACGTCTGGTGCGAAAGTCATTGATGATTAAGGATGAAATGCCTAGGACATCAGCAACTTCGTCCATGTTGTCTGATACTTTTGTGTCTGTCAAAGAAAAATGGGTCATAAACCAAATAACCTCAGAAATGTGTTAAATACAAAGAGTAAATATTTTTACTGTCCCTTCAATTAGACCATTATGTTTATTAAGAGTATATACTGTGTATTTAAATCATGTCTGTTTACTTTTATTGTCTGTTCAATTCAACCATTATGTTTATTAAGAGTATATACTGTGTATTTGAATCATGTTTGTTACATTGAAATTTGGCGCAGTAAAATGGCTGACCTAAAACTTTAGTTTTGACATCTGAACCTAGATACCAGTCCACAGCTGATTGTTTTATATAGATTCAAACAAGTATTTAAAATAAAAAGGTATCATGAAAAATTATACAGTATAACTTCGATTTAACGATTTCCTCAATTTAATGATACATTTCGCTGGTCCTAAGGGATCAAATTAAATTTCATTATGGTGGTAATTTCTTGATAAAAAACTGAATACACAGTAAAATGTGAAGAGGAATTGCGGCTGTATGGTTACAGCCACACATTGTCTATCTTTTTCGGCTTTGCTATAATGGGATACAACAGTAATTTCATTTGAAAAGGTAACATAATAATGCATTAACATTAGCGGAGCTAGCTGTGATTTGATTTTCATAGGCCAAGACAACAAGACAAGATCAACAAGTTGGCTCTGCGTTCTGATAAATGCCTAAATAAGGGTGCCAGTCTAAAAATTGGCCAGGACTGAAAAGCGGGTGGCTCCATTTCGCGACACCAAAATGTTAGCGCTTTGTTTGTTTGATGTTTCAGACATATATAATGCTAATTTTTGATGCTGTAACTATATAGTAAAACCAAATTGTAAGATTAAGTAAAAATTAAAACCTAAATAAAAAATGACATATCATTGTCCAAGATTTTTAGGAGGTAAAACCAGAAAAAGAACTTAATAATAAAATACTATAAAAAAAACTTACTATTTGCTACTGCAGAGAAAAAGCTTCAGATTTTATAGTTCATGTTACATAAATAGTTCATATTTCATACAAAAAAATAGTAAAAAAAATCAGGTATGAGATTCTTGGCTATAAGATGCATTGTGATAAAAACTTTAATAAAATTTTCCAGATTAAGATAAGAATGGTTGAAATCAACAGATTGAGTGACTTATTTAATTCTTTTTGGGGGGGAAAAAAACAGCTCATCTTTTTAACTTTAGCAGATGGGTCAGTTTTTTGTCCTCAGAAGAATAAGACATTTTTTGAGAGTGAGAGATTCAAAAGTAAAGATTTGTTTCATCTATAAAAATCATTTTGAACATGGAAAAAAAAAATTTGATGGCCAAAATTTTTGAAAAGACGGAATTCCGTCCCTTGGACGGAAGTGTGGCAACCATGCTTGTTGATTATATCGAAAAGTGACAGGCATTGTGTGCCTCTTAATTCCTTTTTGTATTTTATGTCTATTGTTAATAAGTATATTTTTACTTGACTTGTAACCTTTCTTTCTGATCACCCCTTAACATTTTCCAAAAAGCTAACAGCATGATTCATATCTGAATACTTCCATCAACATTAAAGAAATTAGTATTTATAGTTAGTATGTTACAAGGTAAAAATGTACTAATAGCAATTAGAATTGCAAAAACCTGCTTTGGGGTTGGATGGTCATTTTTTTCTTTTTTGCATTGAATGGAAAATTACAATTAATAATGCAATTCTTGCAACACTAAAATACGTATTTGCAATTTCAATTGCTATTTGTACAATTTCAACATTGTTTTCATGTTTGTAACTCATTGCAGAAGGGAAACATTTCAACTTCATCATTAACATGGTCAATTAACAAACATTTTAAAAAAGGTTACAGCAGTTCCTGATAGCATTTGAAAACTGTTTATGAGTGAACACTTCTGTAAATACGGACTGATTTAATAAAGAGTTACTCTAAAATGTTTTGCATTTATTCAATAAAACTTGAATGGGAAAATGTTTAAAGAAATGGGCTTCCTAACTTAAAGTGATGTATGTCTGAGTTTCCTTGAATATAAAAATGTGGCTAACTTTTTTGAAAGGGGAAAGAAACAAGACATTTCATTCATTTATACAGCAAGTAATGATTAACTAGAAATAAAGAAAATAACTTGAATGCTTACTAGAAGATTTCTTCATGTTTTCAAGAGTTCTGCTTTTCGCTTCATCTAGAATATCATGCAGAAAGACAGCATTACCCTTACGAGTACTAAAATTCAAGACACGACCATAGGGAACATGATGTATGTTACTGAAAAATGGGAATAAATAAAACAGGCGAAAAGAACAAAACTAAAACATACCAAAAAATAAATAAATATAAAATAAATAAAATTCTGAAATAAAATGTTTTCAGAAATTCATTACATTTTTAACGATTAGCAAAAAAGAAATTTAATTTGAATTGAACTCAATGACAAAATCATATTGATATACAGCAAACTCCCAATTATCTGTGGAATAGGGAGGCACGGTAACCGCGGATAACTGAATTCAGTAAGTAAAAAACGATATTAGTGTATCCAATAGCTTTATAAAGATGAATAATACTCACATACATTTATATTATAGCCAAAATGATAAGATCATATTAAAAATGTATGTAAAAGTTAAAAAAGGATTGTTCATTATTGCCAACAGACTACACTGGTCATTATTTAGCATGACCCCCCCCCCCTAAAATGGTAGTCTGCATCCGCCCCTACGTACATGTGCTGTACTAACGAATCATCTCCTGTACTTATAATTAATAATGAAAGCACATAGCATAGTAAATAAAACGTTACAATGCTTACCATAATGAATGGAAAATAAGCAGCTTAAATACTTTCAAAATCACTTGATACTTATTTTGAAGATATAAAATATTTTCTACAGGAAATATTTTTCATTATGATATGCCATAAAAATTTTAAATCAGCGATTCTCTTCAAAGGAATGTCTCTATTAAATGACCACTTCCTAAAAATAGGTGAAATTTGATGCCTTCACCATACATATACAGTAGTCATTTTAACGTAATCACAATTCATGTTATTACTCTATTATTATTATGAAAATTACTGAATTCTATTTACTCTTATTCATTTGCATTTGTTACTGTAATTTGCTTTGGTAACATCATTTAATGTTACCAATTTTTGAATCAGAGATCGAATTTAAAAAAATCAAAAACTGCTCCCCCATCTCAAGATTTAAAAAAAAAAGTTGAACAAGAAATTAAAAATGAATGAACCCATTAGAAAATCCCTCAGATATGACACCTGAAGGGATCGAGCCATGAATAGATCAAAATACCAGTCTCCAGGAAGCCCCTAAGGGACCAATCTTTAAGGAGAATTTTCATCAGGACAATCATTTAAGAAACTCATGGGGAGAGCAACTACCCCCCCCCAGACTGTAAGAAATTACTGTTTTTACACATAAGTAAGCGTAGTCTTAGCTGTTTTCCCGTAAAATTGCATTGAGTATATACCCTTGGCACCCTTGGAAAAATGTGAAGTAATGAGCCTGCACTTCATTAAATGAACATTTAATCAGAAGCAGACTGACCCTTTGACATTAATATATGTTTGTAATGATAATTGTAAACATGTAACTCATAACAATTTGTAATTTCATATACAAATTACAAATTTTATGCATTCCATAGTATAAGCACTGTTTTCAATATAGTATGTCCACGGTTGCGTTTACAGATCATCTACTTCTAAAACATATTAATCAGTTATGCTGAAATCAAAGTCATATGCTATGCACCAAACTGAGTACACTGATAAAATGAAAGGTTCAACTTCATTCACATAATACTGCTTTTTTTTACAATAGACACATTATGTTCCAAAAATAAAACTATTGAATACATTTTTGCATTTAAGCCGAGGCCAAGGGAAAAAAAAAGGAAACATATCTAAAAAACAGAAACATCAATTACCTCGACCAATTATAATCCAGCATGTTCAATATGCTCTTCAGATGCCTAAAATGTTTGGCTTGTGATGAATCCACCTGTGCTTCAAGGGAGTAAATCAAATACATATAATGATTAATATTTGTGCTTCAACTTTATAAGCAAATCAAATAAATAAATAAATAAAAGCTTCAAGTGCACCAAAACAGCATATTTAGTAAAATTGAAAGAACAATATGAAGTCTACTATAAAGACTACAGGTCCCTTGAACAGTTTTCGAATTTCTACGAGGAGATTGTTACATTTTGAAACTGTTCTGAAGAGGATCCTTTTTGTTCTTTCAATTGTCATGCTGAATTTTTATGTTTTTTTTTTCCCTTTCTTCTTTCAAAGCTTGCAGTCGTCCTGATATTTCTGGTTTTCCACGTAAAAAATATTTTGTCCTGATTTTTAAGTTAATGTCCTGATATTCTTGATTTAAAAAACAATATATTTGTATATGTTTTTTCCCGTTCTCAAATAGAACATATTAGTGCCGATTCTGCATCAAAAATAACTTCTAATCATCTTTCCAAAAAAGCAATTAATTCTCTCAATTTGTTCCATGCATGATCTAATTTTCGATTCTGCTGAACTGCATTCACCCTCCAAAACACATGAATACTGAACTGCATTCATGTGTTTTGGAGGACAAATCTAAAATGTTTCGCATCAATACAGAAATGATCAAGTAACCTGACAAAATTATTTTTCTTCTGAGTTAAGAAATTTTCATCTAGGAGCATAATTAGCAAGAATCTGATTTAAAAGTTTTAACTTACTTTCTAAAAAAGCGACAAACTAAACAATATTCATTATTCTTCAGTTTTAACCTGAGTGCTATACTTAATTTAATCATTCCTTTACTTACTTCAAGTTACATTTTGATTTAATTTTAGTATTACCATCTTCAAAAATCATTATCACTGTATTTAAAAAAACTGCTAGGGTTGAATGGGACACAAGACATGGCAATGAATGGGACATATTTCTTGCACTCCTATGAATAACTTTTAAAAAATTATTTATTAGTTAAGTTAGACTAAAATGAAATTGTTTCTAAATGTTTGGGTCATGATTGAAGTCTTTTGTTCCAAACTACATACACAAGATATTTAATTAAAAGCAATAAACCACATATATTTTTTAAAATTGCATTTACATTTTTGAGTTCTTTTATGGCTACTCCGATAATCTCTGCACCTTATTATTTCAAATCATGTTGTTGAAACTTTTTGTCAAAAAGGACACTGATTCTAAGGTAATACATCATATTAAAATTTATTCTAAAATATATTTTTTGAGAAAGCTTTAGTATGTAATATTCAAAGTCATTTTATCCTTTAAGTCCTGCTTTTCAATAAATGTTATTTATAATCTAAGTAGTTGAATAAGTTCTCAGAGGAAGCAAAAACTTTTGATATTATTTACAATTTTTGTGCAGAACAATATTTTTGTTTTCCTCATTACTAAGCAAATAACACAATACTCCTGCCACTTATGTCAATATTCATCATATTAATAGAAATAATTATTCTGTAAATATTTTTCTTACTTTAATATAGTATCCCATTAAACCATGTAGGTAGGGATGAATAGGAAAAACTGACTTCCTTAGTGTTTTATTATTGTCCATTTTAGGTCAGTGGGTTTTTTTCTTCCAATTTTCATTTTTTTTCTTCTTTATATGCCTCTAAGTATGCATTGAAATTATCCCGAGTATTTGAAAAAAATCAGATCAATGGGAAAAAATTCAAAAAAGAAAAGAAATATGTATCCCATTCATTACCACTCTCCCCTAACATAAGAATTGAAATTAAAAAATGCCTTACCACGTAATACATTGAATCAAAATGAAATTTTTGCTTTCTGTGAACTGCAGCAGCTATATCTCTAAATTAGAAATCAAAAAGGTAAAATTATTACCACAGAAAAAAAAATATTTAAAATATTTAGAAACTGAGAGCTCAAAATTGCTTAATGTGACTTATTTGATTGTTTTTTTTTTTTTTTTTTTTTTTGTTCACCACTTGGATTTCAATCCCCTTCAGCTCGAAGACACACATCAAAAACATAGCTTTCAGCTATGAGCATTTCCGAAATACAATCTGCACTCATTTAAGATTTAAGCATTTTCAATTAACGTACCATATTTAGTCAAATATGATACGTTAATAACTGCATGGTAAGCCTAACAAAAGATCCTTAAATAGAAAATTTTTCAAAAAAAAACTGAACATGCCCTTTTTGTTGAGGAGAGCATATTTGAAATCTGAGCTAGCATAAAACAACCTTTTCTCACTAAATATGAAGCATATGGCACATTTTAAAATCCAACATTTAAATTCTGCACCTCAGAGTTAGAAGGACATAAGACACATTATGATAATTTTACAGTAGAGAGGAAAAACTTTTTCCTTGTGCATGCAACGGATGGGACGCACACTCGTTTAACCTTGGTATAAAATTGAAAAAAAAAAATTGTTTAAGAATTACGTTCACGTGGCTCGATGCGGAATAGGCACTAATAAACAGAAAATCGGAATTTTTGGACTTTCGTCACTCTGGCTCTGAGGTACAGAATTTTAATCATATTATTAGTGAGTAGGGTGCTTTTCAGACAAATAAAAAATACTATAAACGTAAAAATATCCAGACTGTTCAGCTAACAAACCCTATAATCAGCTGCAAAAAATAGGTTATTTGAGAAAAAGATATAGGGAGAATGTATCAGTTGTAGAATGAGAATATCTGCAAGAAGCATAGTTTAAAAAAATGGGGTTGTCAAGGTTCATCCTTTGTATGTTCATACAATAATAACAATGTGAGCAAATTCTTGTTTTCTTACATATGGAAGTGACAGAGATACAAAGAATCATATATCCAACTGACGCACTGTACTTTTTAATCCAGAGATAAGTAAAAATTACTACTTGAGTAGGTTTGCAAGAACTTGGAACAGCTTAATGGAAGAAACTAAAAAGCAAGGGGGTAGATAGTTTTAAGAGGGCCATTGACCTTCACTGGGGACTGTTGGATTAGCCTAACTGGGTCCAGTGTCAGTTGCTGGTGGTCACTTTTGTATTTGTACTACCAAAACTTCAATACAGGTCCAAAAAGAAAAACAAATCAGAAATAAAATTGAAGGGAATAAAAGAGACAGTAAGAATGAGAAAAAGAATAAAATACTAGTTTAAAAAACTAAAAAAACACGCTTTAGTAGCAAAATGAACTAAAAAGTTTAAAATAATCTTTGGATGACAAGTATATTGTTAAGAAACAGAGCTTCGCAAAACAGAGCTAATCCACTCTCAGCACAACGGCTCAATCGAGACTCCTCTTTATCATGCGGCACGGCCATTTATAGACATCGAAAGAGAGCTACTCAGATATTACAGAAAATCCTACACTATTTTACCACTTTCTTATTTCATTCCATTCACAAATTTTATTATTCAGAAATGAGGGGCCCGTATACTTCAGCCGAATGTACGGGGCTGTATATTCATTACAAGAAACTATTTACAGGTTAAGTTAATACAATAATTCTAGATGAAAGATAATTTAATAAACGCCAAATTTAGCTAGATTACGACAAATTAATCACAAAAATAATTACTATTTACAGAATTTGTAACAATATAAAGTAATTGACCAAACACTTTATTTTACTGTAATTTAAAAAAAAGCGTGGGGGCTGCCTATTTACTGACCTTACTACTGATAAGAAACCCCCCACACTTTTTTTTCTATTACAGTAAAATTAAGTGTTTGGTCAATTACACTTTACATACTTGTCATCCAAAAATTATTTTTAACTTTTTAGTTAATTTTGCTAAGAGTGTTTTTTCTAGTTTTTTAAACTATTATTTTATTTTTTTACTTTTTAGTTCATTTTGCTACAAAAGCGTTTTTTTTAGCATTTTAAACTATTATTTTATTTGCATCAGACATTTTGAATGCTTTTTGGCAAATTCATGTGCAAACATTGTTACACTCCGCAGCTCTGATTAGTACGTTGTAAATAATTCTAATAAGCCGCTGGCTATTTGTCCAAAGGAAAGTTGGACCCACAAACATACAAGTTAAGCTAATAAAAGCATATTAATTAGATTAAACTAATAACTTATTGTTAATAAATTAATTTGATAATAGAATATTGCATTGTCATCGGGTCTGAGGTTGCATTCCAAATTTTAAAAGAATCCGATCACAAAAAGTGTGGGCGAAAATTGAGTTGCAAGATTATTAATTTAATTTCAGTGTGGACGGGATTAGAACCCAAGCCCAATGATTCCTGGAGGTGGACGTCAGTAAAGACCCGCGCCTTAGACCGCTTGGCCACGAACGCTCATAAAGTTGTTGTTGTGTCCAATCCTTCAGGATCTAGCGACAGCTAGATCAAATCCATAATTCCATGCACCCTCGCAAAGTCGAGCACCAGGAGTGGGTTGTCGCGGACATCCTCAAGAGTGAGCCCCAAGCAATCCAGTAGGTGTTGCGGGGAGGCCGGCAGCAGATGGCACTTGGGACACTTTGGGAAGACTTTACGGCCGGATTCAAATGACATGCATTTCAGGTGCCCACTGAAGAGTCTTGAGATGGCCGTTTGGTCCTGTCTGTCGGCCTTGAAACGTAATGCACCTCCTGGTTTTGGTCTACTGTACCAAGAATGGGCTGGAGGAGCTAGCCAGACATGCCGGTCTCTATTTTTCGCCGCAGAGAAAATTTCTTCAAAGGTTAGGTCGTAATCAGTCGTGGCCATCTCAGAGCAGCCTCTTTTTGCCAAAGCATCCGCGGTTTCATTTCCCGGAATGTTGACGTGGGAGGGGATCCACTGAAGGTGGACGTCTCTTCGCTTTGAAATAGTTTTAAGCATATTGATGATTTGAATGCTTACTAGGTCATTTACTTGGTTCCAGTCCTGTAGATGTTGAATTGAGCTACGGCTGTCTGTAAGAATCCAGATGTCACTACAGTCTGTGGAGTGGAGAATTTGATTAAAACCCTCCTTAATAGCTATTAATTCGCTCTTAAAGACCGAGCAGTGGTCTGGGTTGCGTCGAGAGAGACGTACAGAAGGATTCTCAATATACAGTGGCTCCCAAAAGTCTTCGTACACCTACGACTTTCAACGAAATAGGCCCCAAATCATTGGTTAGAATTAATATTTTGGAATAGGTATTTAATTTTAAGATCTATGACCAATTTTTAACAAAACTGCATGAAAAGTTTTTAAAAAATATTAAAAGTTATTTTTTTTAAAATCAAAAACCGAAAAGTGCCGGAAATTTTATCTCACAAAAGTCTTCGTACACTTTATAAAATGTCTATATATTATTGAATAATCTAACTTTTGATTAAGTTATTAATTAGTAGAATATCATGCAGTATTAATAACGCGTTTTAAACGTCTGGGAATAGATTTCATTCTTTTTCTTTCTTTTTTTAGTGTAATTTCTGAGTAAGTGTTCTACTACACTTCGAGTATTACTATTTCTAGCTCTATTTTCGTTTTAAAGCCCTATTTTCGTAATGTAGCCTCCAGATATCTCTAAATATGTTACATTAAGTTACAATCTGGAGATTTAGGAAGTATTTTCTAAACTTTAGGACAATTTTCGAGGCACTAGACGCAAACGTTGAAAACCGTGTGCTTCTTATCGTTATCTTGATAAAAAACAAAGTTGTTTCCAGTAACCAAATTTTTGGCTAAGAGTTCATAATTGGTTTTTAAAATATTTAAAGGAACAGCATGATTCATTATTTCATCAAAAAATTACAAACTACCAAGTCCTGATGCTGATATGCACCCTCACACTAAAACACCTTCACCGTCCTGATTAACTGATCCAACTAAGTTCTTAAGATTAAGTTCCTAATTTTTTCTTCTACTTACAGTTATACAACAATTTAACCAAAAATGTTGAATTAATTTTTATCTGTAAGTAAGACATGATTCTAAACTGTTTTTAGCTTATTTATCATTGATTTTGGGACGAAAAGCGTAAGCTTTCTGTTTTTCGCACAACCAAGAAAATTTCTGCGGGAAGAGGTCCCATTTAATCCAGCTAATCAAAGAACTTGGCGAACAATTTTATGTGAAAATTAAATGCAAAATGTTTCATTTAACTCTGCAGAAACTTTTACAGTGCTCAAATGTGTATTTTTCATAAATTTTTTAACTTTAAATCTACGATCACGTTTTGTCAACTTTGCCGGTTGACCTTTTCTTACCTTGTTTTCGGTCCGATTCCTTTCTTTAAAGCATTTTATCAAGCACTTTACTATACAAACAAATAAATTAACCATTTTCGAGACATTTCAAAGCAATTTATCACTACTGTGGGAAAAAAAATCAAATTTTGAATGGCGTTTGCGGTTTTTTACGAATACCAGCCATTTTACAGTAATAAGCAATATATTAAGGAATAAATAAACAAAAAATTAAAGCCAAATGACTTATAAGGGTCAACACAATGCAAAAATATTAATAAAACGGCATATGATAATTTTAATCATGAATTTATTCGAAAATATTTGAGTGTACGATGACTTTTGTGGCGTGTTATTTCTCTGTCTCTTCGTTTTCTGACCCATTTCAAAAAGAAGATCCGTTAATAGTTTGAAAAAAACCAACGTGTTATATTTAGAATGACATAGGAATGATTTGAAAAAATATTGGACTTTATATTCGAATTCAGTTTTGAGTTATTTTGGTTTTACTAAAAAATTTCAAAGTGTACGAAAACTTTTGGGAGCCACTGTATATACCACTCCCAGTATGATTTGACTCGTCTTTACTCCCATCTGTATAAATAAGAGTAGCGTAACTCAGTATACTATTTATGACCTCCAGAGCCAGTTGTCGTAGATATTCAGGGACATCAGAGTTTTTGTTGGTTTGAGACGGTAGTTCAGAGTGGAAGTGAACTCCAAGGAGTCCCTCAGTCGGACTAACACAGGGTGTTAGAGATGAGTACTCCACTGAATGGGATATAATATCCAGTTTGTCGGCCAGACCAAGTGGGCTATTCCTTTTGAGTCTCTGGTTGCTACTCCAGCTGGACAGATATTCAGATGTACGGTTCTGATTTTCATAGCTTTTTAGTTTGTTGAAGTATTTCACCAGTTTCGAGTTTCTAACGAGGCCAAGGGGAGGGAGATCAGCCTCATAAAGCACTATATCATTTGGGCAACTGTTTCTTAGGCCTGTTATGATGCGAGCCGCACTCAATTGCACTCTCTCCAACTGGAGAAGGTTAGATGTCGAGGCGCAGAAGTATACCGGGAATCCATACTCAAGGATAGGCCTGATTAGTGCAATGTATGTTGATCTGAGTGTTTTGGCGTCAGCACCCCAGTCTCTGCCAGAGATGTACTTAAGGATATTTAGTCTCTTACGGCTCTTGATCACCAGATTTGAAATGTGTCCGTTGCTCGTAATCTCCTGATCTAAAACAAAGCCCAAGTACTTTGGATGTTTAACATATGAAAGAGGCTGATCTTGAAAGAGGACTTGGGGGTGGTACGAGTACAGGTGTTTATTGGTGGTAAAAAGTCCAACATATGATTTAGTGACGTTAAAATTCAGTTTGTGGTTGTTTGCAAACTTCCACACATCCTTTAACGTAGCGTTTAAGGTCGATTCAATATTTTTCACATCAGGGCCAGAGCACCACAGCACAATGTCGTCAGCAAATATTCCGACATCACACCCCGGAGAGATGATACTTTCGAATCCAGCCATAAACAATGAAAACAGAGTTGGGCTAAGGACGGATCCCTGAGAGACCCCCTGATACGTTTTGACCCAGTTAGATAGGGTGTCTTGACACTTAACACGAAAAATTCTGGCTCTTAGAAAGTCAGCAATCCAGGCAAGGGCACTGCCTTTTATTCCAAATTTGTCATGCAGTTTCAGGATGAGTAGGTTCCACCACACCCTATCAAACGCCTTGGAAAGATCCAGAAAAACCGCAATGGTGTGATTTGTTGGTTTGATGTTTTGGAAATCTCTGATATTTTGACAAAAGTAAAGAACTTGATCTGTGGTACTATGTCCTCTCCTAAACGCAAATTGTTCTTTAGGTAATAGGTTTTTGGAAGTCAGATGGTAAGAAAGTCTGGAGAGGATCATTTTTTCCATAATCTTGCATGGAATGCTTGTTAAGGCAATGGGTCTGTAGCTGTCTGGTGAGTTTGCGCTTTTAGCAGGTTTCCTAATTGGAACAATGGTAGCTTTTTTCCAATTTCTTGGTAGCCGACCCTTGCTCCAGGAGATATTAATGATTTCTAGCAATCTCTTCTTTGCCTTCTCACCGAGATGTAGGATCATGTGTCCGTAGATGCCGTCAGGGCCAGGAGACTTGGACAGTTTCAAGTTTCCAATAGCGAACTCCAATTCTTGCAGAGAGAAGTGAGCGCTGAATAAGGGGTCACTTGCTTTCTTGTTTCGGTGTCTGTTAGCAAGGATTCTTGCCCTACGTGCAATAGTCTTGTCTGGGTTAGTGAATGACAGTTTACTGATATTACTGTAATGCAGGCCTAAGATGTCCGCTGCTTCTTTGTGACCACTAGGGACACTCCCGTCCGGTGCTAGAATAGTGTTACAGCTCTCAGATTGAGGTTGACTTTTATCAATACTTTTTACTAGTTTCCACAGTTTGGACTCGGGTGTTCTAGAGTCGAGAGAAGTGCAAAATTCCCTCCATCTCTGCCTCTTTAGAAGGGCGTACTTGCGTTTGATTTCTGCATTCACTCTGTTCAGTTCGGTCTTGTCAGATGTGTTACCGGTATTGGATGAAATGAGATTTGACAGTGCTTCTCTCCTTTTTAAGAGTGGTTTCAATGTGTCGGAGTTGTGGGAGAAGAATGGAGTGTACTTTTTTACTTTACCACGAGGGACCGACTGCTTTGCTGCGCTAATAATTCCGTTTTCAAATGCCGTCCAGTTACTGTCGATGTTGTTGGTTAGAGGCTCATTAAATACTCCAGAATTTGTCAAATCGTTGTACCTCTTCCAGTCGGCTTTCCTAAAATTCCAGTGGTTCCTACGGTCCCTGGAGACCTTTTGATTTATATCTAATTCAATAAGAATGGGGTAGTGATCACTACCAATATTACTTAACACAGTCCAATTACATTGTGGGTAAATATCTGGACTAACGATGGAGATGTCCAGTGCTTCTTTGGTATTGTAACTATGGGAGGAGTGTGTTGGGGATCCATCATTCAAAAATAGAAGCTCATAAAGTGGTGGAATGTACTAGCAGTAATAAGCCACTAGCTCTTAGTCCAAAGGAGAGTTACCGTAATTTTGGATAGATAAGCTGCCCTTTCGTATACACCGCACATACAATAATTTACTAAATAAAAACAAAAGTTCATTGGATAAGCCGCCCCATGGTATACGCCGCAGAAGAGCGTATCAAAACATGGCACCCCACCCCTTATATATATATATATATATATATATATATATATATATATATATACATATGTATGGATGTGATCATTTAATATAGTTAGAACGAAACTGTAACAAGCAACTGCACTTGTTGATGGATAGAAATGGAATTTACTTCGTGTAAAAAAAAAAAATAATCGTCAAATGGTACGTTACGCAAAAAACTAGTGTTGCCAGATGACATCTACATTTGGTTGGATGAGAAGTTTTCAAATCGTGTTACACTTAGCAGTTCATTAAAAAATTGTTTACCTTTTATCAATTGATTCTTTTTTTTAAATTTATCATCATTGAGACATTTTAAAACATTACTCAGACTATAGGGACTCTAACTCAGACAAGCTAGCGATCCCTCCATTTTTCAGCCTTGTGAAACGTATGTTACCATCACCTATCTGGCAACACTGGAAAGAACAACAACAGAGAACAGCAGTAAAATCGGCGAAAAATAAAGCAGGTTTACAGGTGTTTGAAATTAAATTTAATGAGAAACCTGTTTCATGGTGCAATTTGAGAGCTCTACTAGCGTTTAATGAATTTTAAAATTGCCACTCGATTGGGCAAATATGAGAAACACTAAGAAGGGGTGGAGGGAAAATTTCTTCAGATACGCCGCCCTAGAAGATACGCTGCAGATGTCAAATTTCAACTTTAAAACACGTATAAGCCGCGGCTTATCTACCCGAAATTACGGTACTCACAAACATACAAGTAAAGCTAATAAAAGTGTGCTAAAAATACATAAGTAACTTAGTAGTAATGAATTAAAATGTGAAAAAATAGGAAAGTAAGTATTCGATGAAATAGAAACTTACCCTGATGGAATAATAGCATGACAATAACAAAAAAGTCTTGGGTGGCAAATGCATTAAAGACAAACAAAAATAATTTCAAGAAATGCAAAATACACCTGTTTAGAACTATCTACAAAGTTATCTTTCATTCATTAGTTTTAAACTAACAGACACTTTCAAAATGCAAATTAATATTTTTAAATCTTGGCATGGAAGTTTATAAGTACTCAAGTCAAAACAACTGAGCTGCTCCATACCAAAAGATTTTTTTTTAAAATCATAGTGTTACATGCTGCAGAGCATAATAATAATAATGATAATATTAATAATAAAAACTAATAAATAAACTGTTTACCTGGTTAAGTACAAAGAAGTGCCATCATTTTTTCTTAAAATTACTTTTTCTTCTTGATTATTTTCAGTTGTTATAGTGGTTTCGATACAGCCATTTCTGAAGGTAAACATAATTTAAGGCATTGATAAAATTTGATGCTTCAAAATTTTGAATGGGAAAAAAAAAACATGCTTAACATAACCACAAATACAGATCAATACATAAGATCAATTCAAGAATTTGAAACCCAGAAAGTGAGGTCATGATTTTAAGCTAGATACAGTTAACAAACTTCATTAAAAAAAAAACATTTCACTGTATCTCCTCCCTTTTCTCATTAGATTAAAATAATACAATAAAACCTGTCTACAACGATACTGTTGGGACCTAAAAAAATATTGTTATAGACAGGTTATCGTTCTAGACAGTTTGATTATTCATGCTGACATTTTGCTGGGACCAAAGAAAATTTATAGACAGGTTTATTGTTATAGACAGTATCGTTATACACAGGTTTTACTGTATATTGATTGCAGAACGTGGAAATTTCCAATGGCAGGTTTACATGTTTGAGGACCCTTCGCAATGCTTCTTTTGGGGGCCCTTTTGTCTACAACTGAAGTATGGAAAACATTTATGGTGTACATTTTTGAATCTCCCTCGAAGACACGAGGGCCCTATGGTCGTGAGGTTCCCTAGCAATTACAACATGGTAAATTCGTCACTCGAAATTGCCAGATGCAAAATGTATTTCATCATTAACTACACTAAAACAATGAGTAGGATATAAACAGGAGCACGACTTACTCATTAGAAGCAGCAACCTTCTTGCTAAGGAGCTCATCCCACATATTTTTAGTGTCTTCAACAAACATTGATTCCCCGTGAATCTCATCAAAGCATACATTCAACCTCTAAAATAAAATTAGAAACTGAAACATATAAATTTAGATTCCAAATACAGTACAGTGACCGCTGCTTATTAAAATCACATTCGTTCTCAGGACATTTGATTTTATAAAGCGGCTGATTTTGTAAACTGGCATACCTACCTTTAAAAAAGTGAAAAATTTTTGAAGTTTAAATACTTTAAAAGATGAAATGAACTACGCCATTTATTTTTGTTTTAAGTATTTCAAAATACAGTTCTCATTTTAACTAAACATGAGGTTTTTTTCTACACAAGGGTCTCAAAATATTGGCGTATTGCAGTTTGTTTAACAGAATCGTAGAGTAAAGATTCAATATCGTTTGAGAGTTTACTAAATGTTTTGTATCGTTCAGCATCATATTTTCTTCTTTGCTCTGAAGTACATCGGTATCATCAAACGCTTTTCTGACATCCATTGAAGAGGCAAATTTGGCACTGAGATTTCCTCATATTCCGAGACCAATTCCTTCACTTCTTTGTGCTTCTGTATCAATTTTTCTTGGATGATGAACAAAATTTTGATTTTATAAAACTGCGATAGTTATTTTATTAATGGATGGTTTTAACATGTTTTGGGATTGCAATGATTTTGTTCTTCCAGATTTGATTTTAAAAAGCGGCTGATTTTATAATCCAGTGATTTTATTAGTGGCGGGTACTGTATATGCTTCCATTTTCAATAGTCAAGCTCTATATTAATGATTATAATTTTTCCCCCAATTAAGTGGAAGTATAGCCAGAATGCAAACGCATTAAAATTAGCTTAATGGAGTTAAACCTCAATTTTTGAACTTATATACTCAGTTTAAAAGTCAGTTATATCAGATAAACTCAGTTTCATCAGGGCTTCAAAAGTTTTTCAGTAAAAAAGCTAAAACTGAATTTGGGAAGAAGTTTTATAAAAATGCTAAAATGTCAAAGGCTAATGAATATTGTTACAGCTATTTCTCAATGCCTCCACATGTTCCATTACCAGTTCAAAATTCAAAGTTTTAAGTAATTCTAAGTTTTGAAATAAAAGAAATTGGACTGTGCTTATCACTGAGAAAACCCAAGTTTGATTCTGAACATGGTACAAGTCTCCTCCTTCCAATAATATTTTATTGAAGGGACTGAATGTCCATTAACACTAAATACTGTTAAACTTAATAGTAATTTAAGCATACACAAATACAAATAATACAAATGTGACCAGGCACAGGGCCCAGCTAGGCTGGCTCTTGTCAATTTGTGTTGTATTTTCATCTTAGAAAAGATTTATAATAAACTTTAGTTGAATATAGTCATTGTTGAATTTTCTGTTGCATCTAGCCTAGTTTTTTTTTTTTTTTTAATTCTATTTTATAGTTGAGAAAAAAAAGAAAATGCCTTGCTTAATTTTTTAAATATAGATAGCATTTGTGGTAATAATGCATTTTATAAATCAACTTCAAATTCTAAACAAAAGCACACAAAGGGACCCCTCCCCCGCCCCCCCCCCCCCCCAAAAAAAACTCATTTCATTCTGAAATTTTAGAAAGTAGAATTGGTTTAGAAGAACAAGTCACTGAGTCAAGAAATTTAAGGAATCAAAAGAAAATAATTTATGGCAAAATCTTCCGACTACATCTCTATTCTACTGATGTTTAAAACAAGTTTTTAAGATAAAAATGCAACATAGGATACTTAACACATGGTTGACCGGGAACACCACATGAGAGCTTTCGATAATGATACCTTGTTGACTCGCAGCATCATACAGGGTTCATACTCTATTTGGATAAAAAAATTCCATGACTTTTCCAAGACTTTTTCATGACTTCAATAAAAATTTTCATGACCTTGTTCACGAAGAGAATAGCACTATTTAATCTCAAACTTGCTAATTTTTGGAAATGAGCTTTAGCAAAACGTCTACATGAATGCCACAGCTTCATTGAAGCACTTACTCGTAATGGAAAAAATATGAGTGTACACTTAAAAAACTGAACTATTCTTATTTGTCTTCATCACACTGTTAAAAATTCAGGAAGATTTTCTGGTTGTTACTGTAAAATTGCATCGCTGATTTTTACGGTAATTTATACCGGAGAAATAAGCGATCCCAGCGCCAACTGGTTGCTGTGGCCTACCGAGGAAACCGTAAAATTTTACAGTAACATTTGATTTTTACGGTAATAGTTACTGGCAACATGGATGCCAGTAACAATTACCGTAAATTTTCCGGAAAATTTTTAACAGTGCATTTAAAGTTAAGTAAAGTAAAAATGCAGTGAAACAAAAAGTATGATGCTTAAATGTCTAATATTTTTTTTATATACAGGCAGAATAATAATGAATGAGACAAAGGTTGAAAAAGAAAAAGAAAAAAAAAATCAATTTGAATTTTGACACCTGGAATTCAAATTATGTTTTTCGCAATCACGAGTATGTGTGTGTATGTAGGCGTGTGTGTTTGTGTCTGTGTACAGGCATGAGTGTGTGGGTAGTTGTGTGTAGGTGTATGTATGTGTGTGTATGTGTTTGTTTGTACGTGCATGTATGTATGCGTGTAAGTGTAGGATATTGACGCAACCTGGAGATGGCTTTCGCTATAGGAGCAGCATCATGAGGAGTCGGTCCACGGTGATGCTGCAGAGGGTGCTGGCGGGAAAATAAAATGATAGCACATCTAAACAGTCAAATGAAAGCAATAAGCAACCGTGATTGCTCAATAAGTCCTCACTAAGTTTCAATAAATTTGCTTCAAAAGTTGCTTTTCAGTGTCAATAGTGCATTTAATCATTCACATAACTTGACAGTATTTTGGCTCTTTAAAGTAAAGCCACATTGTGTAGTTCTTTTTGTTTCTAAACCAGATATTTTTTAAAAACCATTCTATAATAAATCAATCTTCTGATTCAAAAGTACTTGTTTTGTTTACTTATTTGCAACATTTTCAAATGCATATAAATTAATAGATTCAGAAATTCCAGAACATGTTTGATTCCTGACATTGAACGTAGCAGAGGGTCGCATGGATTAGTTTAGCAGGCCGTATGTTGGGCATACTGTTTTAGAGTATTAGAATTCTCCTTTTTCTGTATTCTATCTATATTAAGATAAACTCTGATACATTTAAACACAAAGTTCTTATGAGTGATGGAATTGAACTGTGATGCAATGGAATTGCTTTATTTGAGTGGGCGTGGCAAAACCAAGAACGTGCAAGTTCGCTACAACAGAATATAAAACATAAGTGTTGAAAATAACAGTAAATTCAAAATAAGAGATGTCCAAGTCCCAGTAAAATCACATCACAAAACAGGCAAGCGGCTGCAAGAGAAGTGGATGCAATGATTTCTCAAAACTCAGATTTTATTTTGGGATGGTTAAATTTTCCACTTTTAATAGCTTTTATGTGCTATACTGTTAAATCACTCAAGATTTCTAATGCTCTTTTAGTTACTGTTACTTTATCTCTGTCCAGGACATTTTTCCATGACTTAAAAAAAATTTCCATGACTTTCAATTGAAATTTCAATTTTCCATGACTTTTCCAGGTCTGAAATTCACTTTTTTTTTCCATGACTTTCCAGGATTTCCATGACCCGTACGAACCCTGATCATATGACCTCCTTTGATAGCCAATAAAATTAAAAGTGTCTATTGATCAGTGTCAACTGATCATGGGCAATTAACTAAATATTTAAATTTCCATGTCTAGTCAACAAATGTAACATTATTTAAGGTAATAAGGAAACTACCTTACAGAATTTAAACAAAATTTTTGAATGTTTTTTTTTTTTTTTTTTTTTCAAAAAGCATAAAAGTAGGGGAAAATGAATCATTAGTCAGAGAAATAAACAAGCTATAAAAAATTTTGAAAAGTCAAAATTAGAATTTACAAAAAAAAAAGTGATAGAGAAATTGAAGCATTAAAAATCAATTAATCGGCTGCCGACCAAGCAAGTATCAGCCCACCATCCACTGGTCAATTGGTAATTGGCCAATTTGCTTATTGAAGCGTCCCTGTTACACATGTGTACAAATACATACATAGATAAGTGTGTATGCAAACATATACTCTGTTTATAGTCTTGCCCGTGTCTGTGGGGTTTTTTTGAGGGGGGGGGGAGGAATAAAATGAAAACAATAAATAAATAAATTGACTTGAAAATAAAAGTCAGGGCTGAAGAATAAATGTTAACTGATATCTATTGTTGCATTTTTAGACTAAAACATACAATGCTGTATTTACTGAAAAGATCTGGGAGAAAATAATTCAAAAGGCTGACAAAATTAGAGCAAATAATACATGATGCGCTGCTAAGAAAAAAATATATATATAGAATGAGATATTAAGAGGAAAATCATAGCACTTTGTTTACATTACATTACCTGTTTAAATTACATTATTAGCAATCTTGTCGAAAGTTCAAAACTTTTCAAAATAGTAATGTACAGTAAACTCCCGATTATCTGCGATCGGATTATCCGCAGCTCAGATAATCCCCGCCGGTTTTCTCACATTTTTTTCTTAACTTATAATTAAGTTATTTTTCGATTTTAGATTTTATCCATTCCTTTTTCATATTCAATATTAGTAAATGCAATGCAGCAATGTTTTTAGTAATAATATAAATGTGTGTGAGAGGGATCTTAACATTTTTAGGCTATTGAATACACTAAGTATCATTTTTTAACTATTATTCGGATTATCCGCGGTTTTCGCTTATCTGCGGTTACCGTGCCACCCTATTTCGTGGATAATTGGAAGTTTACTCTAGATGGATATTTTAAAAAGAGACCTTTCAGGCTTAGAAAATATGAATTGAATCAATAAAAGAAATGCAAAATAATAAATACTTTATAGGTGGCTTGAATAGCATCCAGGCTGAGTTCTCGCAATTTTTTCCACAGCTCCAAGCACTGGTTATCCCCTATGAAAAAAAAAATAAAAAAAATCTCAATTTCTATGCAATCTTCTTTTTTCTTTTTAACAGGGCAAAGCATAGCATTTTAACAGACTATATTTGCAACAACTTGGAGCACGTTTTACTATTATCAATGAAATTGTTTTCCAAAGCAATATAGAGCTCATTTTCCCCCTTTTTTCACAACAAATATTCACTAGCCATTCCCGCAAACTTGAAAAAATTTCAGAATTAATCATTGAAAACTGAATAAAAACTTTTGCTACAAATATGCCCTGCAGTACTTCAAGCATTGAAAGAAACAAAAATATTGAATTAACTGTGAGAGTTAATTATCACATATTTCAGACAACACCAGTAAGAATTAATCTGAAGGAAAGAAAGAACTGGCTCCAAATACAAAATCTAAATTTTTTAAGTTAGTGAAATATTTTTCAAATGAAAAAGAAAGACGATTTGTGTTTTTAAGCATGTTTGAAGAACCTAAATGGCAAAGGTTTCAAGTGCAAAAAATAAAAAATTGGCACTAACTAGTATCTATGGTAACGGAAATTTTTATCTATTTTGAGGCAAGAGATGGCAATAGTAGCTCTGGCACTGGCAGGTACGGTTACAGATCAGAAAAACTTTCAACAAAAGTCTACCTATGGTTTGAACTCTATATACATTTTAATCAAAAGTGTGAAAGATTCAATTAAATCTCTTTACTTCTTGCTTCCTCATTTCAAATTTGAAATTTATGAATGGTATTTTTACCTTTTTTTATAATTTGCATACTTAGAAACTACAGCCATATGCCACTGCAAAATACACCTCCCATAACTAATCACATTACCATTGCACCTCTGGCTCAGAACAGTTCAGAATCAGTTAAATTTTATTACTATTTTATTTATTGCTGTAATAATAATCAGAAGAAAGAGTCAGAAATGGGGGTGCCACTCTAGCGGGAAAGTTTACATTATGCTCAGAAAGGCTTTCTCATGCTCACCCATGGAAAATTAAAACAAAATATGATTAAAAAGGGATTTTTAAAGCAGGTGAGATATGAAATTTATGAACCTTAAAACATAGAAAAATTGCTAGTTTTGTTTTACTGTTTTTTTCTCTGAAATAATCGGGTACATGTACCCCCAGGTAACCCACGCACACACCTATGATTATAGTTATCTACTTCTAGAATCAAAATATTACATTAATTCCATTTTTCAACTTTATTTCAGTATAAGATGTAAAAAATATTAAGAAAATCAGTTGATGTGGAAAGATTGAATACAAATAACAAAAAAGAATAATTTAAAACAACTCTGCCTTCTTCCATTTTTTTGAAGTATAACTTTGCTTCTTGATTAAAATCAGGATCAGAAGTGCTTCTGGCATTTGCTTCTTTATAAACCTATGAAAACAAAGTTACAATACATTTTCCTATGAATATTTTTATCAATTTAAAACAAATGAATACATGAATTTGCTTTTCATATTTCTTCTACTTTATTTTGTTTTACTAACAATACGGATATCACTAATTTAAATTTACCTAAATCACAAGTGCATTTGCACTAATTATCAATATTAATACATTTTTTTTTTTTTTTTTGCTTTATAAACAATAAGTATCAGTAGTTTAAATTTATCAGTATCACAAGTGTATTTAAACTTATTAATATTATTAAACCATAAATTGTAAAAAATATAGCACACACAACTTTTAGCTTTAGAAGGAATCTCTTGTGAGCACTGAAATATAAGTTTTTATTTAAATACATATCCTATCTAATTGTCACAAAAAATCAACTCTAACTACCCTCAAGAAATTTTACCAGTAATGAAAAAAAGTCAAAATGCATTATAACCAATTTATTAAAGTATCTTAAAATTTATATTACCTTTTCTCCAACAAAATAATCAAGTTCTGGGCAACTATGAGTTACGACATTCAAGAAAGAAAATTAAGAATACTAAATCAAAAACGAATTCAGATGAATTACTTAATTAGCTAGCACAATGGATCAAACGTTAAAATTAGATGCTTCTCAGAATTTTAGTATTAGTTTTTTTTAAGAAACTTTATAGACAATTTAAAGCTCAAACCCCATCACTGTTATGTTAATTTAATATTTAATGTTTCTTAATAACAATCAAAATGAGTTCAGTAAAGCATATAACAGTAAGAGCATTGATAATAATAAATTAACTCAGGAAGGGCAACACTGACTTTGGAAAACAGTGTGTAAACTACCATACCAAGTAACATGTATGTTTTGACTGTTATAAGTAAGGTTGCCTTGACCAAAATAATTAGTATAGGGTGCAATACTATTACCATCTTGGTAAAACAGTTTTCCATACAAAAAAGAAAAATCTATAAATCTCTGTGGATGCACTTATAAGCAAATTACCCAAGTACTGATTAGTCTGCAAAAGATAATTGGCTGATGCAGATTAATTATAATGATAATAATTTTTAATACTGCAATTTTTAAGTCAACTTTTTTTTGTTGCAATTTTGACTCTTAAGAATTGGTTAATAGTTTATTTCTGAGAGAGATGATTTATTTTCCTCAATTTTCATATTTTTCTTCAAGATAATGTTTCAAAATTTTACTCAAGCTGTACTCAAGTAGTCTTATTTATGTTAATAAAATCATTCTGTGGTGAAGTAATATTTAGTTAGTTGCCCTTTGTCTATACACTTTTAGTTCAACATTGACTATTTTACTAACAGTAGCCCTTCAATTCAGGCTTTTTATCTTTACAAAAACTATAATGTAACCATGTTATTATTTTTTTTTTTTGCTTATTCTATCATTTTTAGTGACAAAAAGTATTACTTTTGACTGAAGGAAACAACCCCATTATGGCGAATTACCCATTAATGCTGATAATTGTGGTAACTCTAGTTTTTACCATTGGATAATTAAATTCTCATAATAATGCAAGCAACAAAGATTAATTGCATCAGACAGAGATATTGCTCTTTTTTTTAAGATGTGAAAATATTCTAAGACATTTTTTTGAGGAAAGAAACTCATTTGAGAGGAGTGAAAACACAAAAACAGTAAAGACCATAACAATAGTGATCAACTCTCCAAAAAAACTGACTTTGTAAAATGAAATACAGAATGGCGTGAAAAGGAGACAAGTGTACGGTTTGATTTTAACACTTATAAAATATTTGAAAACATTTAAAAAGTGAAATTTTTAAAATTTCAATAACTATTTTTATTTATTTTTTCCCATGCTGCTACATTTTTATTTTAAAAACAAAGCTTGACTAAATTTTTGAGGTGTATTTCAGATTTTCATTCAGTGAAATACGCATGTAGAGCAGTTAAAGGGTGTAGATGATTAGCTGTAGCTAGAGGGCATTAAAATAACACGTAAAAGCACGAGAAAATACTGCATAACATGAAGAATGAAAACACGCTTAAAAAGGCAAGATAACTCCAGATCGGTGGAGGTGAACAAACTTAACTACTTGACTGACATGTAATACTACACAAGAAACTGACTTTTAAATTCCTAAACATGGAACATAAAATTTAAAAAAAAAAAAGGAAAAAGATATGATCATTTACAAAAGTATTAAAAAACTAAATAATGCAACATACTTCAAGTAAATGTCCTAATGGATTGCATTTTAATTTTTCTTCTGATCCAAATTTGTTGAAGCCAACAGCTAAAATACCTAACAAAGATAAGTAAAATTAGAATCACAATTTTCACGACTAAATGAGATGTCTTTCCTTTAAAATAATAATAATAATAAACGCATAAGTTTTAATGCTATGGAAACTTTCAGTTCAGCTTAATTGAGTATTGTGCTCAACCTGTTTGTACAAATAAGACATTTTAAAAACATTTTACGCTTTATTCCCTTAACTATGGCTTTTAATTTTCATGTATTTAAATATAATGGATCATCATGTATCATAATATGAAGCATCAACTTTCTAAAAGTTTACTTGCATATAAAATATATGTATGTGCTGTGGGAGTATCATTAAGGGTGGTTTATAAAAAAATACATGTAAAAAAAAAAAAAAAATCTCCTAGACAACAGGACACCCCTTAATATTTTTAGACTTGTGTATAGTGTTCTACTGGAAGAATTTTAGCTTCCTATTTCAACTGAAAGATGATGCTCAACACCTTCCCCCAAACTTCATAAGTATGGGGTGGGGGGTTAAAAAAATACATTAAACTGAAAAAACAATGCTACATATTATAATATACACTAGAAATATGCATATACATTGCAATAAAATAATTATTTACAAAAAAAAAAACAGCTGGGGAAATTAAATGTTTTTAAATTTGTGGCATTTTCCACGCTACGACCAATGTTAAATTAAGGGGTCATTAAGCACCCTTTTAAAATTTGAGTAAGAAGCTAAAACTTTTACAGCATATTACTATTAGTAAGCCTAAAAAAAGTAGGGGGTGAAATGGACTCTAGCTGAAAAAAAAGTTTTTTTGAACCACCCAAGGGTCCATACAGTCACATCCACAACAACATACAAATCTTCATTTTTCAAGTAGGGTAAATGACTAAATACGGGCACCCAATTAATAATGAGCAGGCTTGTCTTCTATTGCCAATATCAAGTTTGTAAATGATATTTTAGGAACACTATCAGTGGATTCTCAAAATAGCAGGTTTCAAGAGTCCACCATTTTTTCTGAACATATGTTTTTATCTACATTGTGATTTATTACATTAATGATTCTCAGTCACCAGTAGTGAAAATTTTTTGCATTTAAGTTTTTGAAGGGCTTCTTTTTTAAGGACCTGATACTGCAGTTTTTCTATCAGGTCACAGTTTTATTGGTGCACTAGCAGTACTCGCACGGCAATGCCTGTGCTAAAACTTTAAAGGATGTTCGTTGAATAAAATAAATTGATGCCACCGCCCGCCCCCCTCTGATGTTAAATGATCATTTTTCTTTAACTAAAATGCATTCACACATTTTTGAAAAAAACTTTTAAAGTTTCTTTGAAATTTAAAACTCTTTGCCAAAACATTAACTTAGATTTACAGTTGATTTAAAACTCTAGCGAATGAAGCAATTTCTTCTGTAATTTAAAATATTTTGCCAAATAAACAAAAAAGACATCAAATAGTGTGTTTCAAACGTAAAATAATCAAGCAACTCTAATGTTTATTGAGTAATTCTCCCAGAAACCATGCTCCCCTAACTCAGTTGTTAGCGTGCAAAGAGAACTCCGATTAATTAGGTATCTCATCCGCCTAACGAAAGAAAAAATCCCATGGGACAGTCGAAAATCATCGTCAGGAAAGAAAAAGAAAAAGTCGTATATTTCATTCGGTTAAAAACAAATCAAAAGTTTCTTTGGAATTCAAAACAATTCGCCAAAACATTGAATTACATTTATGGTTGCTTTAAAACAATAATCTTAGACGGGATTGCTCAGCGCCTAATGTTCAAAGCGACTGCACTACTGGAACCCAGTCCTTTTGTGAGTGAAGCGGATGTTTTTCTTTTTGGTAATAATAAATGTTTCACCAAACAAACAAAAACAGTATAAAATCACATTAACAGTAGCTTTCAAATGTAAATAATCCCGCAAATCTATTGTTTATCGCCAAACCTGCCGAGCAACAGCGCTACAGTAACCCACCCAATTAGCGAGAGAAGCGAACTCCGGCTGATAAGCAATCCAATCTTTCTAACAAAAACGTTTGAATGAAAATTCCCCAGCAGGAAAATAACGTAATTAAAAAGCACGGTTTATCTATTACAAAAAGGAAATCCTGTACTCTGAATGAAAAGTAATTTATTTATAGAAAAGCTATCATTTTTTTTAAAAAAGGGAAAAAAAACCTCCAGAAGTAAAAAAAATCACCCCTTCCCCCTCCCCACTCCTGATATCTTCTTTAACTAAAATGCATAAACACCCTTTGAAAACCTAAATACAGTCCTTTTAAATTAAAAAAAAATTTGCCAAATAAACAAAAAATACATCAAAGTTACATAAAAAGTAGCTTTCAAATGTAAAATAGTTTTGCAACTCCATAATTCATCACCAAATTTGTCAAGCGGCTTTCAAGTTAAAAAGAAAATGAATTAACGCACGCACAATGAATTTAACCTAAAGTAATAACAGTAAAACATTCATAAGAAATAATGAAAACTTTCCCCAAAATGTTTTTAAAAAAGTAATTGAAAATTGTCTGGAAAATGGAACTAGTGTTATAGTTTTCCTCGAAAAAAAAAAGCCTTGAAAATTGGCTCAATCAGAATAGCTTATATCTCCTGTTCTAATTAATTGAGGAAAATAGAACAAACACCTTGATCGGGAAGGAAAACCCTTTCCAACGATATATAATGGTAGTGGGTGGGGGAGTTTTTACCCCTAATTAGGCAAAATTTAGCTTAATTAGTTAATTAGAAAAAAACTAATTCGAAATTTTGAACTTCGGCTTCAAGGTGCAGACCCCCGGAGTACGTTCAAATTTTGTGCTATGTTTCAGGGCTGTAGGTGATATGGGGTCTTCTGACCATCGGGTACAAACAAACAAAGAAACACTGTCACTCTTGTATCCATGTATATACTCATTCCTTAAGCTTATATATATATATATATATATATATATATATATATATATATCATGTAGGTATACTTTTGCCATTAATTAAGATATTTAAGATTCACTCAAGCTAATGTGCTCATAACAAGTCAATTAAAAGCAAGTATTTTATTCATGGGCACATATGACCATAATTAGTTTTTTGCCTATTCTTACTCCAACTTATTACTTAAGCTTGATAATAAAACGTAAGCTAAATTTTGAAAATGATAAATAAAATCTGCAGCAGTAGAAAAGTTTTATATATATATTTTTTGCTGTTGTTGTTCAGATAAATCTTTCAAAAGCCATTTATCAGTTATACATTTTTTAATTTTAATGTACTTGAATTGATAACTCAAGATACTTTAAATTTGATTATATTGAAAGAAAAATAAGTGTTTTGATATTGCTAAGTACTTTTTTGGGGTATTTCTTGAAAATAATTGAATTCAGCTAGCGTGAAAGTTATTACTACTATTTTTTAGTATGACCATAACTAAGCGATAACTGATCAAACTAGGGTATTTTATTTCAAAAAATATGTTACATACAGATAGTAAAGAATATTACAACTATAAAAGTGCCATTTCCGAGTTTAACACCTTTAGAATTAGTATTTTCCATGAGTCAAAACTAAAACATTTGTAACCAAAAAAAAATCTTACAGGGGCGTGCACAGAAATTTTGAGGCCCGTCACAAATGACTTTTCTGGGCCCTCCTCCATATTATTTACCCTATATTTCACCCCAAGTTTTAAAAATAGTTGGCCCCCTACCGGCTCGGGCCCGCAGCTGGCCCTTTTCTCCCCCTCCCCTGTGCATGCCCCTGCAAATAATCAGTCATTTACCCTACACATTTTTTTGATAATTTATGCTATGAAACATAATTGTTCCTTACATCAAAAATATCACAATTAAATAAAAATTATGGGAATAAAGTGGTAATATATGCATAAAAATGTCACACTTGTGCAAATGAATTGAGCAAGTTGCATACAAAAAAAAAAAAAAAAATTTATAAAAATAAAAATCACTAGCAGTAAATAATGATGGAAAAAAACTGAGGAAACTCTTTAATTGATTGAATTAACCTTTACTTACCATACTGTAGTCCCCAATCTCCAACGTAGTTCATTTGGGTAACAGAGTGACCAACATATTTGAAAATGTTTGAGAGAAAGTTCCCTAGAACTGTAGAGCGAAAATGTCCATAATGGAAAGGCTTGGCAATATTAG
Source organism: Uloborus diversus (assembly GCF_026930045.1). Classification (NCBI taxonomy): domain Eukaryota; kingdom Metazoa; phylum Arthropoda; class Arachnida; order Araneae; family Uloboridae; genus Uloborus; species Uloborus diversus. The sequence goes on from NC_072738.1 coordinate 23,879,836, forward strand.
GAGAACTGAAAGAGTGCAACATTCGTTAACTGTATTGAAACAAAGTTCATTATAAGCATAATCCACATCAATAGCACAAAAAGGATAATTCCTTTCAATCTGAAGCATGAAAGACCATCAGATGTTTCAGTGATTCTCCAAAAGCCTGACATTTTCTAATCACAAATTAAGTTTTTTACAAATTGCTTTAAAACGTTTTCAAAAAAAAAGCATGTACTAAGTCATTAGGAGGAGCTTAGTAAGAAAAAAAGGGGGAACTCACTTTGACAACCTTATATATGTTTGCTATACTGTATTGGTATATAAAATGCCAGGAGAATGATATCTTTGAGACTGGAGAGCCTCGACCGAAACAAGGGGAGGGTCAAGAGCCCCCTAAACCAGCCAATATGATTCGTCCACATTGTATTCAAACATTTTATGTGTAAAATGTAAACGATTTTAGCAATTTTTTCAAGTAGGCATTTGAAATGCTACTTCTTTCTATTGCTTATGGAATTGATTAGCAAAGTTAATGCCCTATTATGTGCTTTATTCCTTAACATTTTTTATTGACACCCAAGCAGTATCAAGAATCTTTTAGATCCAAAACCATTGGTTCGTTATAAAGGGGGAAGGCTTATATTCTTCAGCATGTCCCCACCCTTGGAATGGTAGTCTGTATCTGCCTCCACAGAAGAATGATATTTTAATAGGTTTTTAAATTAGTTGAATAAATTTATCTGCAAATAATCAATATAATCAGTTAGCACCCACTGTTTCTGTTGATAATTGGATGTCAGAGAACTATGGAAGGAAAAAATCTATCAAAGAGTTTATTATGCAGACTACAGATCTGCACATCACATATGAGGTAGTGAGAAGCAAAGGGATGCAAGTGGCAAAATTAAAAATTTGGATATAACTAGTACAAATGGTAGGTGAACCCCTCCTCTCTTGCAGCAAGAGATAGTAGTAGTATCCCTCGTAGGTGCTGCTGTACAGCATCATTTAGGAAAAAAAATTCAATGAAAGCCTACCCAGGGCGTAATCTTTACAGGCGTTTTACTCAAAACTTGAAAATGTCCACTTGCATCCCTTTGCTTCTCAATGCCTCATATTTAATAACAATAAAATATCTGAAACCAATCATTGGGAATTGTCATGCCTCACCTGATGACATTGATGAAATCAAGCAGTCAAATGAGATTTAAATCCTTGGTGATCCACTTTTTGACTACTAGAGGCTGACATTACGAATTTATTAAGTTTGTAATTTGTTCAGATAAAATCAATTTCTTTCAAAAATTAGATATGTTGAGTATTTTTATATATTATAGCTATTTATAATGGTTTTATATCTCTTTTTCTTAATTTTAATTTTTACCACTTTGCCCTACTCCAAGTTATGAATACTTTTAAGAAAATGCCAAAAGAGAGACTATTTAAATTAATTATTTTCTTCCTAAAATTCAGTGCAATGTATTCTTTAGTCATGTAATTTGACACCATTAGAGACCATTTCCTAGTTATGTAATGCAGAATAACAAAAAACTTTGAAGTTTTGAAAGAAATTCTTATATTTATTATCAGACCAAGATAATAGAGACGAACAAGTGAACGCCATTTTCAGAAAATTTTGATGTTTTTTAAACAAATTTCCGTAATAATTTTTGTTTTTGTTTTGATGAGCAACAAATGTTAATTTTCAATTTTGACGTTCCCCAATTAATAATATTATAAAAGGAGTAACTACAGCTGAAACAACATTCTGCTTGCGTAGTAGTACTCTACTCACTTCCAATTTTTTTTTTTTTTTTGGCCGCGATTATAAGACGCGGCAGGAGTGCTGCATTTTTCAGCAGAAAATTTTTAAGCACTCATTTGAGTTCATAGACAGTTTTAAATTTTATCTAGGTCTGTTTATTATCCACCTAAGTTGAAAAACTTTCATTATGTGATCACTTTTCCCCATCAAACCTTACTAAAGGGAGTTTTTCCCTATTTTTTTGCAACATATATAAAGAAAATCTAAACTTCTTCTACATAAATTAAGAGATTGCTGAAAGATATTCTACATTCTTTCATTTACAGTATAACCTCCGTTTAACAATTGTCAAAGGACTGGAAAAAGTTATCGTTAAATCAGGGAAAACGTTAAATTGAAGAGCCTAGACATTTAATTCAGTCAAATCCGGACCAGAGAAGTGTATCTTATATTAAGGAAATCTTTAAACCGGTTATCTTTAAATCAAAGTTATACTGTAAATGAAAATTCAAACAAAAAATTATACGCATAACAAGCAAAATGATGCTACACAAAAGATACACAAGAGTAAAACATAGATATAAAAATAATTTTGGCATTTTTTTCAGAAAAACGATTATTTGTCATTTAATGTCAAATTAATATTTTAATAAAAATAAAAAAATAAACAATAATAAAAACAATATATATTACAGTGACAAAAACTACCTGTATTCAACAATAACATTTTCTGGTGGAATATTTTTGAAGAAAGAACTTTTGCTAGGCATGTTGTCGATTCTTGAACAAATGTCCAAAAGAACACTCTGAAAATGCATTTAAATAAAACACATTATACATGCATGCATACTACCAGAACAGCAAATATAGATACTTTCATTTCAGTGAATTTCCTTAACACTGTTTCAAATCACAACTCAATGTTCTTTACCTATAGCTAAAAGCAAAATCCAAATTCTCAATGGGAAGGTATAGTGCTGGTAAAAAAAATTGCATCACCCTCGCATTTTCACAACAATGGGAAAATGTGAGAAGTTTCGGTTGATCGATTAACGATGAATTTATGTGAAATTCTGCAAAACTTATGAAATAAACATTTAACAGCAAGAATCCGATAATTATTTACGTAGATCGAGGCTGTTTCTGAGCCAAGGCAAACTGCTGACCACATGCTCATTTTTCCATTTCTGAATCAGCGGGCGAGTTTAGAGAAAAAAAAATTTACTTAATCCCTTGTCAATTTAAGTCTTATGGCAGGATAAAGGTTTTTAAATTGTTACTTACCAGTTTTGCCCTATGGCACGGAGCAGAATCATCCTGGAAAATGACGTTTGGAACTGAAGTAAAGTGATCCCAGATAGTAGCAAGCAATTTTTCCCCCAAAATGCCAATACACACCTGAGCGTTTTATTGTTCCTTGCACAAAGTGAAGTCCACCAACTCCTTGATCAGAAATACATCCCCAAATTATCTGGGATACAGACACTTGACTGTGCGTTGAATGAAGTTGGGATGATATTCCTCTCCTTTGCGGTGCGGGTGATGCAATTTTTTTTTTACCACCACTGTGTCATATAGTCAGGGTAGATGAGGCTTGATGGGCCTGTCTCAATAATTTTAAGACAATATTTTTTATCTTAATTTATGACCAACAAATAGTCCCTATAGTTTTACAAATCCTATAACAAAATCCTCTGGCACAGTCATTAAGAACAAACTTTATTTTAGAAACAAATTTCACTGCCATTTTTTTCAGCTCTGAGTAATTTTCATAAGTCAACAACTTTATTTGAACACTTTTTTTAAAGATCTTTTAGTTCATAATTATTTGCAGTTTCTTTATCTTTCGTTATAAAGAAAAAGTTATGAAAGCATTTCTTCAGACCAAGGATTAAGGGGTACATTGATAAACATTTAGAAAACACGCAAAAACTAAAGCTTTTAAAGAATTAGAAAATAAATATTATATAATTAGCAACAGTGAAATTAATGAAGACCAAAGTTGGTCTGATTCTTGAGAAAATGTAGATGGTCAAAAATTGAAAACCCGCGTATAAGTCGAGTCTAGGGTTTCCAATTACGAAATCCCGATCCCGCAGGATATTTAGAGGGATTAAGAGCAAAATCCCGCTGGATTCCCAATCCCGCAATTTCTTTTCCATTCAAGCATTTACAGCTTTTACCGCTCATAAAACGATTATTTTCATAAGCATCATCTGAAGTTTGAACATTCTTTCTCGTATAACTGCAAGAAAAGCAGCTAAACATATTCTAAAACTTGTGCATGAGCAGCCCGAATGCAATGTTGAAGCACTGCACTTTGTAAGCTTTAATAATATACTCAAAGCCTTTAAGTTACAAAAAGTTAAGTTACCAAAGAAGAAAACAATAAAAATTCTGACATTATTTATACATTCAGCACGACTTTAAAAGGGGCGACAGAAACTTGTATGAAACACTGGATGACTCATGACAGTGCAGTAAGTTAAGCTGCTCATGTTTTTGAATTTCTCTTTAAAGTGAGAGGTAAAATTAGCGAAGTTATCCAAACACTTTTACCGAGACTGCGATTTGGTGAAATCAAGCAGTATTTACCCCTTGCTGTAATGAATCAAATTCATTGATTCTGTGAACAACATTAATGAAGCAACAAAGGCATTATCAATGCAAGTTAAATTGGATACAGCAAAACACATATCCAACATACATTGTTTAGGTCCAAAATTTGCAGTTCTTGAGCAAACACCTAGCACAAAAAAAAAAAAAAGAAAAATCTAGTTCAGACGGTGATGAAGTTAATGCGGATCTTTTTTTAAATGTGCAAAATTATTTAATTTTTGTAAAACCAATTGCAGTGGAGCCACAGCACGTGTTTTCATCAAGTGCATTATTTTTAGAGTAAAAATCTTTTACTATCCCTTACGAACGGCATACTTTTGCTTATCAAACAATAATTGCTAATTATAGTTCATTCCAATCTAAGTTGGCACTGAAGGGAAAGGTACGAGATGTGCTACTCCGCGTTGAGAAGTAGTTCTCGTAAATTTAGAGGTTTAAAAGGATGTAAAGTGACAAAATATGTTTAAAAATTAGAGAATGGATGTGGTTGAGACACATAGTTGAAGCTGTTATGTGTTAAATATATTTAATTTGTAAGTATTTGATTACGAAAGGAAAATCAAATCGCCGTAACTCAACTTCTGCCTTGGCGAAGACTTGAACTTTCAAGGTTGACCTTGGCGTGGACCGGCAAACCCCAGAACTCGCTTCTCCCCACTTTGTATCGCCCGGGGGAAAACATCTGATTGTCATTATGACTCTTAAATGAGCATCTCCACATTGTGGTCAAAGCATTTCCGTCTGGTCTGTTGTCGTTGATGCTTTCAATCGTTATTTCCAATTGAATATATTTTTAAAAACAGTTTCTGTGAGTAGGAAATAAAAAATGAAATGAAATTATTAGCTTTCAATTATTTACTTGATGAAATTACAAATATAGTGGGGGTTATTTTTTCTTTGAATTTGAGATTTATTACTTGGTAGTTTTAAATTGCTTTCGTTTTTTTTATATAATAAGCCCGAACTTGAAGAAGATTATTGTGAAAAAATCGAGAAAACCCGAATTTTGTTTGAATATAACAAATACTTGTTATGTGAAAGGGTACATTTCAAATTTTTTTTTTTTTTTAAAGGTTATGGAGAAAAAAAATAGCAATGCTCTCACGTATGTTACCATTTATATTACCAATTTACACCAATGAGCTGCTGGATGAGGAAGTTTTACTTTTTCGTTTTAATTTTTGAAACATACACTTCTTCCTCGAAATACGAAATTCTCCCCCCCCCCTCCGCTAGGTTTAGAACCCCTGCCTTTAAATTAAATTTTTATAGGAAGTGAATTTACTCACTCCCAAAGTTAGCATATAGGCTACAATAACTTACGCTCAGGTAAGTAAAATAATTTTTAACAAATTGAGTTTCGGGGTTAATCATTTACTTTCACAGTCACGCAAAATTGAGAGCTATATCTTTTATTTCCAAAAACCTCGATGCATTTTCGTGTATTATTTTTAACTTCTTTCATAAATAAGTTGAGCTTAAAATCGAATGGTGTTTTAAAATTCAAAATTAATACTTTCTCTAAGCTCTGAAATGTAGTCATAGTTAATTGTTTCCATTTAACTCTAGTGAAGTTTCTAAGTTTTTATTTGGATAGAATTTTTTAAAAAGGGTAATCTTGATTTTCTCTCCTAAAATGGAGATTTCATCTTTGCTCTTTATCGTTCTTATTAGAGTTTATAAAAGGAAAACCCATATTATTTTAGATAATAGAACAACGTTGAGTCACACAAATTTGCTGAGAATTTCCGACACGTGTTTTGGAGTTTCAAGGAACACCCATTTTTAATGCAGAAAAGTGAGAGCAAGCACTTTTCTGCGATGAAAAAGGGGCTCCTTGAAACCTCAAAACAGGTGTCTGTAGTTCTCTAAATTTTGTGCGATTTAACGTTGTTACATTTTCTTTTACTTCTCTGAACAAAGGTACTTCTTTCATTCATACATGTCTAAAAATACACAATTGCAGATTTTCCAAATGCCGGACATTTTGGATTTTTAAATCAGCGGGATTATGAAAAATAATTCAAAAGAAAAAAAAAATAGTTCCTTATTTTATTCCAAAGATTTAAACGAACTTAGGATGCATTTCTCAGCTCCAGAGAGCAAGTAGAGCACATGTGAAAAATTAAAGAGAAATTATTCAGAACAGAAGTAAAGGGTGTGGGGGGTAACAAAGGTAAACTTTCCATGTTAGAGGCAGGGTAAAAGATCCAGCTCTTAACAAACTAATAAATAATTGCCGGCAAGAACTGAAAATGTACATTTCTTTTTTAGCTAAGACTTGTTGATGAACTTAAATAATCTACAGTAGAAAAACGAAGATGCGCTTTGAAGAACATGCCTGGTAGTTTTTCATTTGTTATTCTTCTGAAAGAACGCGGTTCTTTTTGATGTCTTTGGTACCCATTATTACCATGGCAAATGTTCGCAGCTATTGTACTAACGTTCTCCTCACCTTTATCAACTTCCGTCGTGTTATCTTTTCTTTTGAAATAGATGATATATATACTGGATGGTCCGTATTTTGACAAGTGGGCACATGCTTTTTATCAGCGAAAGAAATCACTAGAGACAGAGCATACGTCTCTGTCAGAGCATCTTCTTTTAATTGTTACTGTTAATTAGTTTTTCAGCTATTTTTTCATCATTCAGAATTATTTGTTAATTACTTTGGTGACCGGTAGCTCTCCTGCCGTTGCAAAATGAATACCCATTTACAGCCTTGCATTTGTGATAACAATATGATGAAATATGTTTGAGACAAATCTAATTTCTTTGAAAAATTAAAGAATAGTTGGTTAGTTCTTGATATTTTACATTACTTTTTCCCCCCGCCAAATTTGGCAATTTCGCGCCGCTGACTAGCACACGCCCTGTGTAGAGTAACCTCGTTTCCCTGACAACGGCTGCAATTCGGTTCGCCTAGCTTTCCCTTCAGTGCCAACTTAAAATGAAACGAACTATAGGATCTGACTTTGTAGTGCTTTACAATTACTGTACGGAGTTCAAGAAAACTATTAATTCAAATAATAAAAGCTGTCCTTCCTAAAAAGCACAACTTTTTCTCTTTGTCATAAAAATTAACTTTTAGAAGAATAAAGTCAATCCCGCGGGATTGACTCTTTACAATCCCGAAATCCTGCGTGACTGAATTCGGTGCGGGATTGGAAACATTAGTAAAGTCCCTACTTTTGGAAAAACTGAAGCGTTTTGCTGCTAATTTTGAATTCAAACGTTATAAACAGGAGGAAAATGAAATGAAATGAACATTTTTATGCTAAAAAAGTATGATTTTTATTCTATTGCACTAAAAGCGTTCACTTTTGCAATAGCGATTTTTGTAAAGGGTTTGATTTTGCTGTTACGATTTTTTTACTGGTTACTTTTATTTTGATTTTATATCAATAAAATTTTATGCTGCAGCTATATTATATAATTTTTTTTAAAATGAGCAATAATTCGCGACTATCTGTAAACTTTGTGAATACGGTGAGCCCCGCACTTTCTCGTAGTCGGCTGTTTACTGTAATTACTTATTCTTTATTTCAGTCAAACCATGTAAAATCATAGCAGAATGTTTAAGTATCTATTTCTTTAGCATCTGCTTAAAAAGGGATGGACTAAAATCGGGAAAATGTTCACGTTTTTGAGTGATTTTTTTTTAAAGAAAAAATCTGGGAAAATATTAGGAAATTCTGCCCTGTGTATAAGTTGATCACCTAACTTTAAACATCATTTTTTGTAATAAATTTCTTGACTTATATGCAAGTACATACATGTGTGTAGAAACAGTTTACTTTATACTAGTTTAAAACTCTTACAGCTAATGTAGAAAAAAACTTTACTTACAGATGTAAATATCTCTTGCTCAAAAGTAAAAATCATTCGGTCTTGGCTGACAGAATCTAAAAAAACATCTGTAATTCCTTCAGAAGTTGGAAAGTCCTGAAAATATGCAACATTCACTTACAAAATCTTAAATATTTGCTACTAACGGTATCCGCACAACTTTGCCCATAGTAGAAAATTATAAGGTCATTTAGTTCGCCTATATATTTAGCTAACGTCTACAATGCATTTTTTTTCTTTTTCAAGATCTCTTCATATTTTTGGCAGATTAAAAAACTTAGCATGTAGCTTAACTGATACCAACCTTAGAAATATTTTAAAAGGGGCAAGGAAGTTTCCCTTTCTTGTTTAAAACGCAAAATAAGGCATTTTTCCAAAATTAAACACAATAGGAAGAGAGTTGTAATAGCAATATTTTAATATTTTACTGAACATAATTTTATAGAAACTAAGAAAATAAAAGCAGAAACATAGCAATGTGTTAAAGGGGGTGGGGGAATTTTTTTATTATTTTAGCTGTATTTTTATGCATAAAATGGAAACTAAACCCTCGTAAAAACTTCGACTCAAAAGCAGTACATTTGAGATACAGAAACAATTTTGCATTGAAAACACTAAATATTTTAGGAATGAATGAAAATTTCACTATAAAAGAATATTTGAGTTATCGAAAGTCCACCGTATTTAATTATATAGTAAATAATGTTCAAAAAGTGCTTGTAGAATACCCTTTTATAGATGAAAGCTATAAAAGGGGAAATTCAGACATCTCAAAACTTCGACTACTAAATCAAAATTGCGTAGGTTCATCGTGGGGCCAAAATATTTGCTGAGTATTTTGAATTTTTTTCACCATAAAACTATTTGTAAAAATTATTTTCCAATCTGACTTTTTAAATTTTTTCTGAGGGAGGTCCCTATTCTACCCAACTCTGTCCTACTTCTGACATTAACAAAGACGGTCTAAAATTTCTTGTTTAGGACTTATAACTTTTGAGGGATATTTTTCTTTCAAAGCAATAAATTACACATAAATATTCTCAGTACAAAACTTACATTTAATTCGCTTTGTTTAAATCATTCGATTTGTTTTCATTCAGTTTCTTTCTTTTTAAGAAAAAATCAAAGCGGAAGTAGAAAGATAAAACACAGGTAATTGTGGTGGTTTCAAGTTTTTATGCCTCCCTTGAAAAAATAAAAAATTTGGCTCTAATTAAGAGCCATTGTCTGTAAGGATCAGGCAGGTAGTGATTGTTGGGATTTTTAATTTTCTTTATTTTTACATAGGTTGTTTCTTATCATGAATGTAATGTAAATCCGAAATTTGAGCTTTGTCTGACTCACCGTTTTTGAGAAAACATTTTTTTTTTTGTTTAGGGGGCGTGGCACATTTTTGCTGGTTTTAATGTGTTTGTTGCTTGAAGCGCCCTTATAATGACATGGATTTTTTAATTCCGTATTACTATATGGTCTTGTTAGATACTGTTACAGCTGTCAAATCGGTGACACTATGAGGGCGACGCTCACAAACTCTGTTTAAAAATGACCGAAAATGAATTTTTTTCTATATTCAAGGCCAATTTTCTCGAAGCGCCTTCATGATGACATCAACATTTTTAGATCATTTTCTAGCCACACTTACATACATCAAAAATATGTATCAAAATCGGTGTCACTATAAGGGCGCCAGAAGATATTGGAACTTTTATTCGATAAATTTAACAAAAACACAAATATTTAGAATCTAATTACAACTGTCGCTGTCCTAGCAGATATCTGATACTAAATTAGGTTGATAACCAACATGTTTGTCTAACATTTGCACAAAAAAAATCAGTGTCACTCCTATTATTTTTGGAAATATAATCGCTCGAAGTTAACACGTTATGGCGTTTTTTATACTTATTTATTTAATCTTTTCACCCCCAGATAGTTTTTTTGAACATATTTATTTTTAATTTAATACAAAAAAGTGTATCTTTTAACATAAACAGCTTTGGGCAGTAAGAGCGTCTTTTTCTTGAATAGAAAATGCCCGTTTTAATTTAGGTACAGGCGGATGTATTGTGCATAATGTCTAGATTATCATACCAATACTCATCTTGTTTTTTCGGCCAAACAAATAAATTTATTCCAATTGTTCTTGACATACATTTGACCTCAACTTGCAAATGGATTTTATACGAAAGATGTATAGAGAGAAGCTCTTACAAACATCTTATATAAATGCTTCAAATTTTCAACTAATAAATACCCCTGCATTTCCACAAGTTCATTTTAATGAAATTGGATGGGCCCTGTCTTTACGAGCTCAGTTCAAGTTCACTTCAAAGCGGAAGCAGTATTTATAAGAACAATCTACAATTGGTGAAAATACTGGGAAAAAACAACATCCCTGTCAAGTTGCACACTTGATGAGAAATGCAGTTCGTAACGGGGAAAAAACTGTTCGTTGCTTCAGAGTATTGTACTATGAACCAAATCCTATCCCTTTTTTTTCGATGGAAGAAACAAAAAAACGAATGCATTCTCAATGCATCAAATGAGAATATTGAAGAAAGAGAACATTCAGAATCTGAAACTGAATTTGAGGACAACGTAGACCAAAACGAAGATAACATCAAGAATCAAATCAACGAATTTCAGAAAGACGGTCATCTCTTATTGAAAACAGCTAATTTTGTTGCACTAAAGCATGGGAAAACATGGTACAGTGACTGCCGTTTATTAGAATCACATTCGTTCTCAGGACATTTGATTTTATAAAGGGGCTGATTTTATAAACCGGCATACCTCCTTTTTTTAAAAAATGAAATGTTTTGAAGTTTAAATACTTTAAAAACGAAATGAATTACGTCATTTATTTTTGTTTTAAGTATTTCAAAATACAGTTGTCACTTTAACTAAACATGAGGGTTTTTTTTTTTTTTTTTTTTAACAAGGGTCTCAAAATATTGGCGTATTGCAGTTTGGTTAACACAGTTGGAGAGTAAAGATTCAATATCGTTTGAGAATTTACTACATGTTTTGTAACGTACAACATTACATTTTCTTCTTTGCTCTAAAGAGCATCGGATATCATCAAGTGCTTTTCTCACATCCATTGAAGAGACAAATTTGGCAAAGATTTCCTCATCTTCTGAGACCAATTCCTTCACTTCTTGGAGCTTCTTTATCAACTTTTTGCGTACGATGTCCAAAATTTTTATTTTATTAAACGGCGATGGTGATATTATTAAAGGATGGATTTAACATATTTTGGTATTGCAGTGATTCTGTTCTTTGAGATTTGATTTTAAAAAACGGCTGATTTTATAATCCAGTGATTTTATTAGTGGCGGGTACTGTATCCCAGAAAAATAATAGAAGTTGACCATTTGCAAGTTTAGGTCAAATGCATGTCAAGAACAATTGGAATAAATAAATTTGTTCGGCCGGAAAAACAAGACGAGTATTGGTATAATAGTCTAGACAGGTTATGCACAATAGATCCACCTAGTACCTATATCAAAATGGGCATTTTCTATTCAAGAAAAAGACTCTCTTGCTGCCCAAAGCTGTTTATGTTATAAGGTACACTTCTTTGTATTAAATTAAAAATAAATATGTTCAAAAAAAAAATCTGAGTTTGAAAATATTAAATAAATAAATATAAAAAACGCCATAACGTACTAACTTCGAACGATTATATTTCCAAAAATAATAGGAGTGACACAGATTTTTTTTTGTGCAAATGTTAGACAAACATGTTGGTTATCAACCTAATGTAGTATCAGATATCTGCTATGAGGGCGACAGTTGTAATTAGATTCTAAATATTTGTGTTTTTGTTAAATTTATCGAATAAAAGTTCCAATATCTGCTGGCGCCCTTATAGTGACACCGATTTTGATACATATTTTTGCTGTATGTAAGTGTGGCTAGAAAATGATCTAAAAATGTTGGTGTCATCATGAAGGCGCTTTGAGAAAATTGGCCTTGAATATAGAAAAAATTTCATTTTCGGTCATTTTTAAACGGAGTTTGTGGGCGTCGCCCTCGTAGTGTCACCGATTTGACAGCTGTAACAGTATCTAACAAGATCATATAGTAATATGGAAGTAAAAAATCCATGTCATTATAAGGACGCTTCAAGCAACAAGCACATTAAAATCTGCAAATTTGAAAAACCAGCAAAAATGTGCCAAGCCCCCTAAACAAAAAAAAAAAAAAATTCTCAAAAACGGTGAGTCAGACAAAGCTCAAATTTCGGATTTACATTACATTCATGATAAGGAACAACATATGTGAAAATAAAAAAAATTAAAAATGTCAACAATCACAAATGCTTTAAACTGCCTGATTCTTACAGACAATGGCTCTTAAATGCTATCATTCTATAAAGGGTGCCGGCAGACTCCTCATATCAGGCCCTGATTTGCTTAGGCTGGCTATAAAAGAGGAATGTTTTTTGAAGAACTTGAATGTTAAATAAATGAAAGTTTTAAGACTTCAATGAAATAAAATGCAATATTGGGATATTAGGATACTTACTTGATTCTTTAAATAAGTTAAAACAGTTGCAGGATGAACTCTTTCTTTCAGATCAGGTTTTAAAACTAAAGTATCTTTCCACGACAATTCAAACTGAGGAGACAAACTGCAAGGAAATATTAACATAAAAACAATTCAAAAATATCTTATTTATGACTTATTATATAAACACGTACAGTAGAATACCTTTATAACACAGACCTATATAATGCAATTCCCTATAAACCGCACAACTTTTCAGAAGTAAACATTGGGTTTTGAAGTTTAAAAAACCCCTCTGTTTTGCTTTGCAAACAGAAAAATTGTTAGGCAAATTAAATTTTGAGACAGTTTTTCATCTTTCCATCTTAATTTAAAGCTTTTAAATGAAAATTAATACTCATAGTAAGCAGAAAATACCAGACGGCTTTTGAAGAAGATACAGCTGTTATGCAAAACCATAAAGCTAGCATAAGTGCAGGATATTTCACTTTCTTTTTATTGTGAAACATATTTATTTGTGAATGACTAATTGTAATATCAGTACTTTAATACTTATTGCAGATAAACTCATTCTGAAGAGTTAATATATAGATATATTCTGAATATTAGTTTTAAAATTTGTGAAATGATCTATATAACGCAAAAGTTCAGGTTCCAAGGTGTGCATTATAACGGTCTTCTACTGTAGCATGTTAGACCTGCTATCTTCATTTTTTCCCTCTTTCTTTAAATGCTTGATTGAGATTTTTATGCTAGCTTATAAACTAGCTGCTTTTAAAAACTAGATGTTTTGCTCCTATGTATACTGCTTTTAACAACTAGGTGGTTTTCTTGATTCAAAGACATAAATAGGGGTTGAAGTTTAAAGTTTAGTGGAGGGAATAGAACAGAAAATTTCAATATTAAGCAGACTCCTGCTGTCGCTTACAGGTCACTTTTGTTGCAAACAAAAAAATTTTTTTTCTGATAGCAACAATGGGGGGGGGGGGGGGATGGCACCATTTCATAAAAACTTTTCCTTTTTTTTAAACCCTTGAACACAAAAAGGAAGGGGATTATAAGTTCGACGTGTTTGTGTATCTGTATGTCTGTGTATCTGTCTGTAGCACTCCAATGCCTAAATGGATGGACCAATTTCAATTATTTTTTTATTTGAAAGGAGAGTTGATCGAGAGTGTTCTTAGCTAGGTTGCATTTTCGGATGACATTACTTAACAAAAATATTAATTTAAAATCTCCAAAAAGTTTCTCATGTTTTTTGCGGTGAAAACATATTTAAAAATTGAAGAATTCATTAGAAAAATAAAAAGTAACTTTTTCTGCGTCTGATAGAATTTGTTTAGAACTTCCATGTTATATAGGATTTGAATTATAACGTTTTTTTAAAAACTGATTTTAAATACGGCTAAGCCTTTATTTATGCGATTGGTAACCGAATTCATTGTTGGCCGCAAAAGGAAGAAAAGGCAATGATTTAAAATGTTTATCTGTTGGCAGTGAATATTTCTTAAGAAATAAAATACTTGTAATTGAATTTTAATGGAAAAGACTTTTAAAAAGGTCTTCACACTTCCCTTGTGATTCTACATTTGCAACTCAGTCAGATTTTTTTTAAATATATATAATTTTAGTTACCCAGTTGTTTTCAGTACTTAAAACACACATTTCCAACTTAAATGTCACAAATGAGGTATTATACATGTGACTTTTACAAGTAGAATACTTAGTATTTGTGGCTAATTTTTAGTTGTTTATTCAATACAAGTTGTCAAGGGCAACATTAGGCTTTTACCTAATTTTCCAGATATCTCTTCACATCAGGTTTCAGTTCCCAAAAACCTTACTAATTTCAAAATAGAACACAATACAAATCAGTGAGCAAGAATACAAAAGTATTTTTTAGAATAAACATGTTTTTAATTTAATTATATTCACCGGCATGTCCATATCTTTTCTAAAAACAGGACACTTATTAACTTTAGGCATGAATACTTTTTTTTGAAGTTCTTTTTATTCTATTTATAACATACAAAACAGGGATGAAAACTTTAAATAGGAGAATGAATGCAATTTTTTAATGTACAAATTTGCTGGAGTATATTTCATACTGTTTTTAATAAAAATAAATTTTTGCAAGATTTCATACAATTTGCTTTTAAAATTTTTACTTCTTTAAGAACAGCTATTTGCAACTGCGCTTTTTAGCTAGACACAGATGAGTCATAAACTAAAGTACCTTTTTTATGAGTGCAATAAGCTTGTTCAATAATAAATTGAATAGTTAAGCACAATTTAATTTATTTGAGGGTTTGAGATTTTTTTTAAATATTTTTTTATTTAAAAAAAATCAAAAAAGTTGGATTTTTAAAATTTAGGTTGGATTTTTTTTTTTTTTTAATCTTTAAAAATTTGCAGACATTAATTACTTTGCATTTATAAACAGAATATATTTCATACAATAGATGAAAAAAATGCAACTTTTTAACTTTTAATTTCATGGCAGTAGCTATTTTTTAATAATAGGTATAAATAGACTAATTTTAATACAAATGCATGATTCAAATTAACGGTTTAGCCTTTAGCCCTCCCCCCTTCCCCAGCGACAACTACCAGTTCTTCAACCACAATTCTAGAAAACAGTGATACCATTATTTCATAGAATAAAATTATCATACTTTTTAGAGGAGAAATTCTTAAAATTTGAGTCTTCTATGTTTATCAGCTTAGAGTCAACAACAGTTCTGAAATAGGGAACATGCATGATTTTCAAACTCACTTGTAAACGAAAGATCATGAAAAACTATGTCAAAATATACCAATAACACCTCAATTAAACAAATTTAACTGTAATTAAAACGAGTTTTAAAAGCGATTAGGTCACGCCCCTGCAAAAACGAAACTATAGGGCGAAGGAGATTGTGATGTCAATAAACATTTTTCTCCCTGCTTACATTCTGCTGCTGCTTTACATTGCAATGGCGGAGTCCGAGAACATAGAATCAAACGCATTCCAAACACAAGTTTTAAGGCATAGGTTGAACGCCTTCTTAGGTTATAACGGCCCTATTCTCAATTCAGTCACAGAGCGGAGATAAAACTTGGCTCCCCAAAACAGAGATTTAAGGAAAAACTAGTTTTGAATGCAGTGCGTATTCTTGAAGTCGTTTCAAGCACAAATTACGTTAGCCGAGTTTTAACTGAAGTAGAAATGAAACAGCTGTCGCCATTGGGTAGAGTGACTCACGTGATATTTTCTACCTGACAGCATTCCACGTGGTAGCTAAATTCGCCTGCTGATGAATGATTGACATAAAAATTGGAAGTAGCAAAATGGAACTAGTTCGTGCAATTATTTTTTATTAGACTCAATTTGAAATTTAAAGATATCAGATGCATTTTTTCAAAGTTTCTGGAAAGAAACTTAAAAAGTTACTAATTAAATGTTTATTTCATCTTGTTATTAATCAAGATGAAATCAAAACTAATTCAATAATATAGTCACGTTCTTTGCAAGGGTTTCATCTGGACCAGGCTGAAACCCTTTATGAATTTACAAAATCTCCCCCCCCCCCACTCTTCAAAAAGATGTTTTATGTAAATATAAAGTTTGTGCAATTTTTCAGAAACAACTCATTTTTATTTTGGCGTTGTAACTATAGTTGTAATTAAAAAACGAGTTTAATTACGAATAAATTCTATGTAAAATTTGCCCTACACGCATATGTAATGTGCCCCGTCCAAGAGCAATATTATGCTTTGTTTTCGTTGACATTTAATAGATTAAATACGATTTAAGAAAAATTCGGGAAAAGCTGCAGAGAATTAATTAAAATTTATTTATTTTATTAACTTTGAAATTCACTTTGGGTGCCATTCCGGGGCAGACCGTTGTCCCCCCCCCTAAATACGCTACTGATTAATATATTAGAGCCTCTTTCCAATATTAAAAATCTGTTAGTCATAAATGTTTTTTTTTTTTTTTTTTTTGTGCAGTAAACAATTTTGAATAATATAGAAGCTTAATATTTTCTACTATGTTGTGTATGAATTTTTAAAAAAGAAAGAAAGAAAGAAAAGAATTAAAAACATATAGAAAAGAAAAATAATTTACAATATTATTAAAAACTTGTTAAAATGTATTGGCTTTAGAGCCCAATCCCCTCCCCCCTCCATCTGTTCCATTTCGTGACAGGGTTGGCAAAAACCCGGGTTTTTCTACAAAAACCCAACCCACCCGGGTTTTTGTGGGTTTTTCTGGTTTTAAGTTTTATTTGTCTATACAGGTACTGTTATATGGTATTTGTATTCATTACTGAAAAAATATATTCATCTAGTTAAATTTCTGAATCACATTTGATTAGTATCAATGTATTACTTATTAATATTATCAATAATTTTAATTATTACATACATTAACAATAATATTAATGATTTCAATTATTAAAATTAATTCTAAAGTTAAACTAATTTTTTATTACTGCAAACATTTTAGAATATGTTTTAGTAGCCATAATAAATAGTTTTTGTAGTTACAATAATAATTAAAACCATTTTTAAAGCAGTAATGCAAAATAAATTAGATCCAGAACCAGAACTTGCCTAATTAAAAAAATGTTTAGTTCTTGATCAAAGCACTAGATGGCATGACTGTTTCTAGTGGAAAGGTCAAGAACAAGACACTGGTCATCCAATCAGAGATTATTGCTGAGGCTGACCAATGAAAATAATCTTTAGCCATTTCTTGGTTGAATGTACACAGTAGCAGTAGCACATGGTTTTAAATCAAAAGTTAGGTTAGTATTCCCTTTTTTCCTCTTGTCTTAAATTTCATGCTTTGAGTTAAGTTATTTAAAATGTCAAATAATGGTGGAGGTAGGAAAGTAGCTACTGAATGGTCTGAAGTTTTAAATTTAGAGAATGACACAAGAGTAATGTGCAAATATTGCAAAGAAAAGATATCCAGGAAAGTTGAAAGGGTGAGAAATCACTTGAAAAAGTGCATGGCCAGAGAAAGGCAGCAACATAGAGCACATAATGCAGATATTAGCTCTATTGATGATCAAAATGGATCTGCTCCTGATTCTTCTGATGCTGATTGTATTGTTTCTGCTGAATTTTTGAATCCCATTCAGAAAAAACCACGTATTCAAGGTTCAATGACCAACTTCGTACTGAAAACTTCAAAAGAAGAACAATGCATTATTGATAGAAAAGTTGCTGCATTTTTCTACTCTGCCAATGTTCCCTTTAGTGTGGTTGAAAGTCCCGAATTCATTGACATGGTAGCTGCATTAAGACCAGGGTTCTCTTTGCCTAACCGTAAACAGTTAGGAGGGACTTTGCTTAATGAAGCATCAGAAAAAATCGAACAAAAGATGAAGGAAGAAATGGCTGGAGCTTCTATCACTGTTATACAAGATGGATGGTCAAGCATAAAAAATGATCCTGATCATCGGTTCGAGCTTACATACAGGTAAGAATACCTATCTTTTAAATATTGTAGATGCGGGATCTAAAAAAAAACTGCTGAATGTTGTGCAGAAATTGCTTTGAAGTCCATCGAAGAATGCAAGTCAAAATTTGGAAAAGAGTGTTTTTGCTGTGTGCACAGACAATGAATCAAAAATGGAAAAAATGAGAGATATTGTTAAGGGAACACCATCCTAATGTACTCACGTTTGGTTGCTCTTCACATTTTTTAAACTTAGTGGCGAAAGAAATTTCACCTACAATCATTTTGAACCAAGTCATTGAGGTACAAAAATATTTCCGTAATCATCATCAACCGCATGGATGGCTCAAAGATTATGATTGTTTGATGCCTCAAATACCTAAATACTACTCGCTGGAATTCACACAAAGAGTGCATTTCAAGCTTTTTGAAAACCTATCATAAATATGTGACAATTGCATCTGAGCACCAAAATGACTTTGAGAAACGAATTTCAAAAATATTGGATAATGTTGCAATTTACAAGGAGTGCTTAAATTTAGACAAGCAGCTCACGGCCATATCCTCAGCTCTTGATGAACTCCAAAAGGACTCGACTACACTGTCACGTTCTGTGGAAATTTGGAAAAATTTGATGGAGTCGGATGATTTAAAACCGCACAAAGAAGTTATAAAAAAACGGTACAAACAGATAATTGGCCCTGAGCACTTTTTGGCCAATATAATGGATGCAAAGTATAGAGGGGAAAGACTTGATTCAGAGGAAGAGGAAGAAGCTGAAGCATGGGTAATGCAGTACCATGCAGAGTGGTTACCTGCAATAATGGCTTTTAAAATTAAAGACACAGACTATTTTCCTAAATCACTTTTCTCAGAAAATATTGTGTCACAGTTTTCAGCTGCAAAATGGTGGGAAATTCTGAAACATAAAGTACAAAAGAACAACAAGGTAGATTCTGATTTTTTACATTTTTTCCAATCCCTCCACTCTGTTCCATCTAGCTCTGCTTCCATTGAAAGGATCTTCTCTACATTTGGATTTGTATAGTCTAAGTTGCGGAACAGACTAAGCTCAGAACAATGAAAAATTAGTTAAGATTTACAAATATTATCACAAAAATAAAAGTGAAATTGATTTTGATTGGTAAACTGTAACAATTAGTTACAATTATTTTAAATGTATTACTCTGTAAATTATTTGAAATATATTTTGCATTCAATATTTTTATTTTGTCATCATTTGACTTCTGAGTTTAATCAAAACTATCACCAAGCATTAATTTAGCATTTTTTTTCATTAACAAGAAGTTAATCAATGGTTCATTTTTAAAATTTGTTTTACAATTTGAAATTTGCTATCAAAAAATAAATAATTAAGTATTAGTAACAATAAGTAGTAGCATAAATAGAAAATTTTTCTGAATAATGATTTCAAAATTGAAAATTTAAGATTTTTTTTCTCCTGAATTTTTAAATGTGAAAGTACTAATTGTATGTAATTATACAATTCTACATTCAAAGAATTATTAAGTAATACAAGTAATTAAAATTAGTTAATAACATTTGTGATTCCTTCAAAGTGGAAAAAAATGGTTATTGAGAAGGGTCAAGACACTGCATTTGACAAAAAGCATTGGTTATTATATTGACAAGAAATTTTTAATAATGAAACTGATTCAATAAATAAATATTCAGGAGATAAATTACTTCAAATACACCTGATTTCATATTTTCATTTACTAGTGATTTATAGATAATTTGGATAAAATATATAATTTTTGAAATGTGTATGTTTTACTAACTCAGAAATTATCTTTAACAAAAACCCACTTTTCACAAAAACCCGGGTGGGTTTTTGTTGGTGGACCCGCCCAGAAAAACCCGGGCGGGTTTTTCTGGGCTGGGTCCACTTTGCCAACCCTGTTTCGTGAAACACATTTATTAACATTTATTGTCTTTAAAATTCATAAACTTATTAATCTAAACTACACAGGACAAATTCATAACTGCATTTTGCCCTGCATTAGTTTTCCACGTGAAGAACTTATTTTTTCAACAATTTTAAGAGTTCACCAAGTAATTTACATTTTTTATCGTCTAAAAATTCCTTATTCTCATTCACACCTTATATTTTTACAATCACTTGTTTTTCAAAGCTCTTTCTCATCATCTATCATGTTAATTATATGAGTGTATGTACGCAAAAGTCACATTCTAATTGCTTCTATATTTACATTCACTAGCATAAAATCAAATGTTATTTCATCCATTGAGAATATTTTTCATTGAGAATATTAATGTGTTACATTTTTCATGAAGCTAGTAATAGTAATTTCTTCTGCAATTAAAAATCTCATGACCCGTTTTATTTATAATTATTTGAAACAAAGAAAATTCTAAATTCGTTTTGATATTATTGTCTTATGCATTGAAATTTTGTGAAACATTCATCTTCATTCTGTCATTTTTCTGTCTGAGAATGATATATGTAATTCGGTCTCTTTTCTTCTCTTTCTCAAATGGACAAGATACCTTGCTACTTCAATAATTGATCTGAGTAAAAAATGTTGCAACAGGTTTAAGAAAAATAATTGACTTTTCCCAGTGGGTGCCCCCCCCCCCTAAGAGCAAGGGTGCACCCCTCTCTCGAGAACACTACGAAGACCCCCCCCCTCTAAAAAAAGAAGAAATTACTTCTTGAAACAGCCCCCCCCCCCCCCAGAAAAGTTTCATGACAGTCTGCACCATGCACCCCCCCCCCCCCCGCATTGGGGTGAGCACTCCTGATTTTTCTGCTTATGGATCATTTTTCATTTCCCCAAACTCATAAAAATAATGGCCAAGTGCTATTTTGTCACATTTTTCACAAATTTGAAACAAAACTTTAGCAATTATTAAAGCTTCGCAGCAATGTTATATGACTCTAATTCTGGGAAGAATTTGTTTAAAAAACTATTAGCTGTTTGGAAATTGTTTGACCAGCATTTTACGGTTGGAGCAATGCTGCATTAAAAAAGAATTAAGTTTTCGTTACTTTAAAATTTCCGAAAATTATTTGATAAAGGATAGTTTGTAATGAACGAAAGTGCTCTGGGATTGAAACATATTATCTTAGAAGTGGCATCTAATTCCCCCCTCCTCATCAATAGTTATTTTTTTTATGAAGTATTCTTTTGCAACGTTTTTGTTGTTAATTGAGGGAAAAGTTAAAAAAACGAAGAAACTGTGGAATTCCTCATTTTCTTCAAGTTTCCAGGCGTGTTACGCAATTGGAAGATATCAGATTTAAAAGATATATATATATATTGCTTTCCAATCGCAACTTTCCGCGCTACAATGACTCCAAAATAAAAAATTAAAAAAATGATTTCTTTTGCACCATTCTGCTGAGCATTGCATTAATGTTTTCGGCAGTACTTTTTGATAACACCTATAACGAATGTTAATTCTGATTAAATCTTGTAATTAATCATTTTTTCTCTGACATCAAGAATGTGGAGCGAGCGTTTATCAATAGTTTCTAGCATTTGCAAACCGGCGAGCTCAAAATAATCCAAACGGTCGTCGTCCATTTTGTTTGATTTTAAAGGAATGATGGGAAGGAAAACTATGCTTAAACTGTTGAAGTCCCAGTAACAAGCCGAGCTCTGGAAGTGGGTGTTCTGTGACCGAGTTTAACTTGGTTTAACTCCAAACTGGGATGAAAAATAGAGTAGTTTTTCAACTTTGAGATTTAAGCCTCGGTATGAGTTTTAACCGGAGAGGAGAATACCAGTGTAAAGACTTTACAAGTCATTAGGCTTTATGTAATGCTTTTCCCCCCTTTAATAGGGATTTTTATAGGTTTGAAAGAGTGCTCATTTTAAAAGCATTTAGCTGGTAAAAATGGGTTTTTATACTTAGAGGAAAAATTTAGGAATTTTTTTTTTCCTTTTGAGTGGGGGAAAAATGTAGAATAGGAGAAGACATTTTTGTAAATGAATCATAGTCAATGACAAATATTGATATTTTATAGTTTTTCTGTGATATAAGAGTTTGGTTTTTGGATACTTTTCTTTTTTTTACGTTTTAAGAATATCATGTTGTAGTTTCAAAATGCAATGCAACTCTGATGTTCTTGAAGATTGTGACTAAAGTTTAATAAGATTACTTCAATAGAAATCTGTTCATATTTTGTTTTGTATAATAAGCGTTATAACACTGTTGAATATAATTACTAAAATTAAAATTTAAAAAAACCTCAACTGAGTCGCAAATGTAGAATCAAGAAAGAAATATGAAGAACCTTTTAAAAGCTTTCCATAATAAAAATCAATTAAAAGTATTTTACTTGTTAACAAATATAAACTGGCAACAGGTAAACATTTTAAATCATTGCATTTTCTTTCCTTGTCGGCCAACAATGAATTTGGTTACTGATCGTGTGATTAAAGGCTTAACCATATTTAAAATTGGCTTTAAAAAACATTATATTTAGAATTTTATGTAACATGGAAGTTCCAAACATATTCTATCCGACACAGAAAAAATTACTTTTTATTTTGGTACTAAATTTTTTAAATACATTTTCATCACTGCAAAAATCGTGAAAAACATTTTAGAGGTTTTTAATCAATATCTTCCTTAATTAATGTCATCTGAAGATGTAACCTAGCTAAGAACACTCTTGATCAACTCACCTTTCGAACAAAAAAAAAAAAAATCAAAATCGGTCTATCGGTTTAGGCACTAGAGTGCCAAACACAGACAAGTCAAACTTATAACCCCCTTCCTTTGTGTGTCGGAGTCGGGGGTTAAAAATAGTATCAATAGTTGAAAATTAAGTTTCTCCATGAACTAGAACTGCACCATTCATACTGTTCAGCAACAATCTATACTTAAAAAAAAATAAATAATTAAACGCTTAACTGTGCCTGTAACTAGTCATTTACCTAAATATATAATGACAAAATCAAGTAGAGCATGGCATCAATTTTTCTTTACACATTTGAAGGATGTTAAAACTAATAAATTTTGGTTTCAAATAACTATTTTTTGGTTTTTAAATTACTTATCAGACGAAAAATAGCTCGTTTTACGAATGTATAATCTTCTGACTCAACTTACTTCTTTAACTCCTTTCATTTCTTCCAATATAAAATTAGGGTGTCTTGCCAAAAAGAAAACAGAGTACAGTCAGCTATCCAACTTCGGCAAATCGTTGGATTGGCCTTTGACGAGCCCTTTTTCCGTCATTTTACATGAAGAGTAGTTTTATCCGTTTAAAAAAAGAAATTAAAACAAAACATTAATCGTTGATTGATCAAAGCCCGAAAGATGATGACGTAATAAAATTCCTAAAAATGCTCTAAAATAAAACCCAATTAAGCTGAAATAAAAAATGGCCGTAAAAAAAGCAGTTAAATTTGAAAAAAATGCTGGTATAATTTTGAAAACTGCACTTCAGGAATAAGGTCAGAATCCTATTTTAAATATTTTAATAACTTACATATGAGTTTGTTTTAATAAGAATCAAGGCACAAACACCCAAAGCTGCCTTTTGCGAAAAATATTAATGCTTTTGCTTTTCAGTATTGAGAAAGACACACTGTTTAGAAATCTACTTCTAAGAAAATGTTTGCACCCAGAATCGGAAATGTAGTCAGAGTATAACACCTATTCTTTTTCATCCCCCTTATTTTCCTTTTCAAAGTGAGCAATAAGGACTATCACCTCCCCCCCCCCCCTTAATAAGAAGACCACTCCTTCCACATTACACGAGTCTCAAAAATAGGAGATGAAAACTTTTGGCTCACAGATAGATCAAAATGCCCTGAAAATTTCAGGAAAAAGCAAAAAGTGCTGCAAACACCTTGTAAAAATTCACTAAAACGGGGAAAAACGCCAAAAATGCAAAAAAAAAAAAAGAAATGTCATCCACTTCCGGACCCTGATTATAACGATAGCAAAAGCAATATGCTTGGAAACGAACATTGGCTGTTGCACAAGCGTTAGCAGAGCAGAGGAAGAATCGTGTTTCATTACGTGGCCCAATGGCTGTGCATTTTCAGTCACGTGACAATGCTTACAAAAATGGGGGTGAACTTTTAAAGCTTGCTAAAAATATATATATATATATAAAAAGCTGCTTACCATTTGGGTTGACGAAATTTGAGCAACAAAGGAATCATTTCATACAAATGTACTTTTTCATTTCCTTTTAAAAATGGCTTCAATGTAGAAACAACCTGTAACAGAAGTATTCTATAAATTACAATGCAAAAAACAATGTGTATACTTTTGTGCTATACAACTACCAGTTGATTGTTGGTGGAACATCAGTGAATTATAGGGGGAAACCAGTTTAAAATTCATTTTCTTTGTCATAAAATGTCAGTAAAACTATTCAAGAGTATGTTGCCAAAATTTGAGTGAAAAATTCTGATTAGTTCTGATGCTGTGAGCACTTAAAGTGACAGTGGAGATTTCAAAACGTTCAGTTCACAGCATTCTTTTCCAAACGAGTTTTTCTCTGAACAACTTTTCTCCAACTGGTGTGCATTTTTGCTCAAAGAGTTTTTGACCAATCGTTCTGAAGATTTGTATGAATATTCTTTATTCAATTATACTCTATAAGAACCTAATTCTTTGATGATATTATTAATAAAAATATCTTTTAATGCAAGAAGGGTGAAAAAAAATGGTAGAAAAACATAACGTTGTAATCAAACATCTCAAAAACGGGCAATTTTCAACCTTTTTGATCACACTTAGGTTAAAAATCTAAGGAAATATGTTGTTTACGTGAAAGAGGAATTGTAATGATTGCAGGCAAAAATTGGGGCTTTGGTAATGCACACCAGCAACAAGCTCTAATGGCCACCGCCAATGGAAAGCAGCTTCTAATTACACTAATTCTGCTGTATATGACTTCAAAAAATTACAAAGCGTACCTCAAAAGATGAATAAAATATGCTCCAAGTTTAAAGAAATTCTGATTATTTCTTTCCTGTTAAAAAAAATTACGAAAAACACTGAAATTTCAGCCTTTCAAACTGGTTTCCAACCTCAGTACGTTTTTGAGCATTCGGCAATTCTTGAGCATTCCCACTTTCTCAGACGAAATTTTTACAAGTGATGGCAAAAAATTTCTCAAATCAAGTCGCCAACAATTGCAGTAGAAGTACAACAAAAAATGCCAAAAATAAATTAGATAAATAAAAAATAAATCAAGTTATTTCTGTGATACAGTTAATGCAGCAACAGATCTCATATGTCAATACTTTTCTTTACAGTCACTACCCCCCCCCTCCCCCAGGTGGGCACCCCTACCTTTAGATTGCTACATTGTTTCAATTGACAGATATCCATGTTATTATTTTTTAAATCTGGATAAAATCGATGAAAAATTTTATTTTCATTTTTTTTTAAAAGAAGTGATATTAATTTAAAAGTGTCAACTGGGCACTGGCTACAAAGCAAGGAATTTGAACTAAAAGGCCCTGAACGCATAAAATTCCAACAAAAAGAAACCCCTGAACCAAAGAAGTGTATGCAAGACAATTTATAAAAACTTTCTTACAATCTATATCTATACTAATAATATAAAGCTGAAGAGGTTGTTTGAACGTGCTAATTTCAGGAACTACTGGTTCAAATTCAAAAATTATTTTTGTGTTGAATAGTCTATTTATTGAGGAAGGCTAGAGACTTTTTTTTTTTTTAATTAAAACTAGAGGACCCAACAGATTTGTTTTGTTCAAAAATTGTAAATTAAAAAGTTTAAATAAACTATTAAGCGTTTGAACCATTTTGTTGAAAAAAATAAGTATAAAGAAAATGTTTTAAGCTGCTTGGTGTCAGTATGCGTATATTTATTACAACTTGATTTATCTAATGCCCACTGAGCAGTTGTTTTATTTTCGATTTTTTCTTCCGTACTTGATGGTTTGTTACTTCAGCCATACTCAAAGGATAAAAAGTGACCTCAGATATTAAGTGTAAAAAAATAACTGCCCATCTAGAACAAATGGGAAATCCCGCTGCAATATCTCCCCATATGGAAAAGCATAAAAAAATCAAAAAGAAAACAATCATTGTTTAAAAAAATGATAAAGGTAAAAACAGTTTTTGAATAAGCGAAAATCAGTCATCTCTTCCCAACCCTCCCGATGTAAAATAAACACATGCTTCAACTAAAATGACTAAAAACTCTTTAAAAACGAAAAACAATTATTTGCAATTTGAAATATTTCACTAAATAAAGAAAAAATACAATAAATTACATTAACAGTAGCTTTAAAACGTAAACTGATGATCACGCAACTCTATTATTTATATAGCCAAAGTCACCACGCCATCACGTTACTGTAATCCAGCGATCAGTGAGCGAAGCCAACTCCGACCGATCAGCAGTCCGCTCTTTTGAACGAAAACTTTTATAACTTCATATGTTGCCTAATTTGGTCTTTCCACCAAGAGCTGGCTTTCTTATTGTCCCTTTGGTAACGGGTTAAATATTTATTTCAGTTCTCGCTCAACAATAGGTTAAAATAAATAGGGTCACCCGGGGTAAAATGGGTATAAAAAACAGCTTGTTTAATTTCAATGACCCATAGCAGAAGTACCATGAAATATAATCATGCTTTTGTTCAATATTCTATACATTGTGTATCTTAGATCTAATTTGAACATAGTTTGTGTTTACTTTTTGCTTTAAATTTAGTGTAAAGGGGTATACCCATTTTACCCCGTACTTCGGGGTAAAATGGGTATACACCGGGGTAAAATGGGTAGGGTCTGGTGGGGTAAAGTGGTCATAAAATCGTAGGTTTTCAACTTTGGTGGATAGTAAATACAACAAATTATTTAAACACTTCAACTTTTTTTGTTGTTATTTTACATTGCATTATTAAAGAACACAGTACATTGAAGTTTAGAAAAAAAAATATTGATTTAATTAGTTTTATAACACTTTCTTTTCCCTTTGTATTTATGACCACTTTACCCCATGGGATGGGGGAAAGTGGTCATAGCATGGGGGAAAGTGGTCATAGTTAAAAATAAATGCAAAACCATATTAAATAACCCTAATATTTGTATATTTCAGTTATTTTTATGGTTACAAGTATATGCACTAATATATGTATGTATACACGAGTATATACGTGTCGTGTAAACATGAGTAAACACGTTCATATACGAGTAGATACATGTATACATCAGATACATGCATGCACGTGCCTACCCAAGTATATACGTGTATACACGAGTATATAAGCATGTATACTTGATTACCTAAAGGAGTGTTGACATATCTACACGAGTATATATGTGTCATGTTTATATACATGTCACGTGTATATACACGTATAAACGAACGTCATATGCATGTATGCACTTGTATCTCGAGTATACACGTGCATACCTGAATATATACGTGTATAGTAGACGTATATACGCATATATGTACAGGTGTACATATGGATACATACACAAGTGTACATAAATGTATATACGGGTATACACGAGTTAATTCGTGGATGTATCCAGTGCGTGTTTGTACGTATCTACTCACATATATACGTGTATATATGGAAGCACGAGTATATACGTATGTATACGTGTAAACACAATTATATACCTGAAAAGACGTATATACGTTCACTTACGTGTATACATCAGTACATATATGTATACACGAGTATATACGCTTATATACATGTATGCCTACAGAGTGAATCCAAGATCTGGAGCAAAAATCTAAGGGGTGTTAGAGGAGAAGATAAAATGCAAAGAATAGTAAGGAGCTTATGGTAGCTGACGCGCTACATGCACCCAAAGCCAGAAACTGATGGATGCAAAACAGGTCACAAATTTTTTACACAAAGATGATTTTACTCAAAATTTTAGTTTTTAAGAAATATTTAGAGCACTTGTTAAAAGTTACGGCCCGTAGTAGTTCTAATACATGCATCGCAACAAAGGCGCAGAGACGGATGAAAGTTTTTCAAAAGTCTCGTTATTAAAACATAGAGGTCTTTGTGATTACGACGCCTGTATTACAGCTGCAGGCCGCAAATTTCTTCAATCGCTTTAAAACTTTCTTACCACCTAAAATGCTGTGTAAAATTGTCTTAGTATAACAAATTTGTGACATGTTTTGTATCCATCACTCTTTGATTTTGCGTGCATGTAGTGCGTCAGCATTGTGTTTGTGACCATATGTTCCTTATTATTCTTGCTTCTTCCTCACCTTTTAAAAAATTTCCCAAGAGTTTAAATTCACCCTGTATACTTGTATATCGTATGCTTGTATGTAAGTGTCTACTCGAGTACGTACGTGTATATACGTGTCTACCTGAGTATATAAGTGTTCGTATACATACGAGTAAAAGCAAGTATATACGTGTATAGTCAAATGTATATCTGCATAGATAAAAAATATCCATATCGCAGATACCCGTATACGTATTTATCAATGCATTTATGTGAATACGTTTATATACGCGCCTACACGAGTATATGCGTATGCATACGTATATACTCGTATATTTAACCCTACTTACTGTAAAAACAATACATATTAAGTGAAATTAATATTTAATTTATATCTGCCTTGTACTTAACTATTAAGTGACATTAGAAGAGCAATATTCGTTAAGCCTAATATTATGACCACTTTACCCCATCTTACTGAAATTGTTCTAAAAAACTATCTAAAATATATTCAGCTAACTGCTAATGAGTAAGTGATCTTAAAACATGTAGGAAGCTTCCTGTGCCATCAATCTGTTCATAATTCTAACAAACAAAATTTCCCAAAGAAGTTAAAAGAGGTGTTTAGATTTTTAAACTTTTCATATTTACACAAAATATATTTTTTTAACCAAATAAAATTTTGCCAGTTTTGAAATTTTGTATTCAAAATGTAGTTTCTAACTCACCGAACCTAAAATAAAATTTTCACATTCATTTGAACATTTATTGCCAAGCTATAGTCATTTATTTGACGTATGACCACTTTACCCCATTGACCACTTTCCCCCACCAGACCCTATATACTGTTTAAAGTTGAACTACACTGATACTAATGGAGAAAATAAAAGAAAATTGAGTTTAATTGCATTGGAGGATAAAACTTTAATCCAAAACAACCACAAAAAATGTGTACTGAACTAAATTTATGAACAAAAGGTGCATTAGCAAAGACTTGTGATTTGGTTGAAGTAGTATTTTTACAACTTGTGATGCCTGTATATAATTAATGTCATCTTTCTTGAGGAGCATAGAGGATAATCCGACAGATGATTTTGTAGCAAACTTCTCAGTGTATTATTCACCTATAGCTAAGATTTCAATGATTAAACCTATGAATTACTCGTAGTGAATCGACTTCTTCCACAAATTCAACAACGATCCATTCGCCAATGGCTGGGTTTAACTACTGGGAGAACCTCTTGTTTTCACGTGATTCTTGTTTTCACGTCTACTTCATTGACTGTTTTATCAATTATTGTTAATGTCCTTTTTTATTAATTGTGCATTTATTTTTTTTATTCTTTTTTTTTTTTTGGTGTTTTTTGCCTGTTTTGTATACAATCTTGCAGCCACCTGCTCTGTAGTAAAAACTTCTCCCACAAGTGTTTCCCTCTCTTGCATTTCTTTTGTAAATTTTTCACAGCCTTTTCAGTGCTTGAAAATGGCTGCGGACAAAGAGGTAAACATTTATGCTAGAGGTACAACAGGAGAATTTAGTTTTTTCTGTACAACTTTGCAATGAGGCATAAGGATTCTGTTGTGATTGTGTGTGAGGTTGTACGCAGATTATGTTCTGGGTACGGTTGGTTTTAAAAGGAAATTAAAAAGACAACATATTTGCTATCAATACTTAATATGTCTTATAATGTAAATGTATATAATAGTAAAGCTACAGTAAATTACCAACCTACAGTAATCATAAACTATCAATAATAATCAAAAAATATAATACCTTTAAATACTAATTGGCATAAGTTATAGCAGTTAAAATAATAAATAGAACAAATAAATAAAGGGTACTTATTAATAAAACTTTTACAAAACATACTTTTAGTTTAAAACATGAACAATGTCTAACAGCTGTCTTGCAAAGATAATTTAAGCTTGTTAAGCTTCATGCATTTAATGTCTCAAACTCGAAAACATTGTCAATACCCATTTTACCCCGCGCAACTAAAAGTACTAAATTTTTTGTTATTATTAAAATTTACTATTTTTTGAGTTTTCTGTTAGATAAATTCTTCTTCTATCAAATCCAAATAAAAAAAAATTTCCAGAACTATTTCTGTAAATTTTTTCAGAAAGAAGTTTTTTACTCACTATGAATACATGTTTTGTGTTCTGAAAAATAAAATGTCTGTTAAGCCTGGTATAAATGAGTTGCTAGATTTTTTTCTCACGTCAAAATGTTGCCAGATATGTAAGCATTTTCAACACAATTTTTTCTTTTCTAAAAATTTTGTCTTGTAGAATAAAAACAAGAAAAAGGCAACTATACCCATTTTACCCCGGGTCCCCCTATTAATCATTTGGGAGATATAACCATCCAATGTTTAAAATAATTAGTAAATAAAAATGTTTCCGATTCGATCGATTGCGCTTCTATATATAAACCATGCTTTACACAACTTAATTACACCCAAAAAATTTAATCAATATCAGTCCAGCGATTTAAAAGTCTTATGGTGACAAACGTCTGCACAGAAGAAATATATATGGGCAGTTCTCAAAAGGTGGGAACAAAAAAGTTAATTCTGAGCAATTTTTTAAATTTTGAAATTTGACATCAATTTTGTTTTTATTGCATAGCATGTACACCTAGAACACCATATACAAACATAAAAAGACAGCAGGTATTAATAAAAATTAATGAATAGCAAATTTAATGATCGGTCTGTAGGTAACAGATTTTAGACATCGTTGTCCAGTAGGTAACAGATTTTGGACATTATCATAATGTAAGTTTCACAGTTTTTGAACTTTTCCAATGAAAATTTTATCTATTTTTACATTCTGCAATGAAAAATAAAGGATTTAAAGTCCTTGAATGACTTTAAATTCTGGTCTTTAAATAATAAAATTTTGTTATGGTTTTGTAGAATCCGAAAAAAAAAAAAAAAAACCATTTTACCAGCGCAGGCGATGAAGTCACCAAAACTGACGCTGTTGGCGAAAACCGGGATTCTGGCTGGTAACCTTTCTGTTATCGTACGCTGTGAGTTGTCACCAATCAGAACTTGCTTGGCGATTTTTGTGCCGTTTTGTTTTCTTAAATGTGTTCCGTTACGATCATAACTTGAGTTTCTACTGCTATTAATGTAATGTTCCATGCATAACGTATTAATTGTGCAAAATGTCAATGGATTGAAGGCATTAACATTATATTAGCCTTTTTTATTAAGGTTACAAGACAGAAGATCATTTATAATAATGAATAAATACACAGAATTATCGGCATCTAGATCGTAACCCAATTTGGACATCTTACATGTATAGTAAGTCAAACAACGTTATAAAAAGCACAAATTTGCCAATTACAGCAGACACGTGTTTCGGCGTTACAAGGAAGCTTATGGATGAAAAGACATCCAACAATAAGCTTTGCTTTTTTCGGATGTCTTTTATGTTCAGCACAAAGGTATTTATCTTCTTACATGTATGTTTAAGAAAAATGATTTTGCTTCAAAGATACTGCATAAAAAAACATATGAAAACACTTTAAAATAATTAAAAATTGATTTTGAGGATCAAGAAATACCTTTAAAACATATAAATCATATATTTAGTTCTCAAATAATAGCATTGTCAAGATCGTAACTTTTGGACATACATCAAATTTCCAACTTCCATTTTTTCTAAAATTGTTTACAAAATGAATAATCTGTCTTTAATTTTTTAATTTGTGGAAAATATTATCCAAAAATTATCCAGTTTGAGATTCATACCCTTATTTTATTTTTTATTTTTTTGAAACGTATGGAAATAATTTAAAAAATTTTTTTTAATGGTACATTTGCTCAGTTACCGTTTTGGTATGTCCAAATTTGTGCCTTTTAGCAAAGAAAATATTTTTTTAAAGGTATTTGAAGAGCATTTTTTCCATAATTTATGCCAATTCTTGTCTCTATACTGTATTATAATTTAACTCAAAAATTTTTGAGTCAATTAAAATGAAAGTTATTCGGTGTTGAAGCTTCAAAGTTGAGGTCTGTGTTTGCTCCCACCTTTTGAGATCTGCCCATATATATTAAGATGACCGAAATATTTGTAATTGCAAATTAAACGCTTAATTACTGGTTTGGGTTTACCAACTCCTAATAGATGGCTGGGTAAGTTAACTCATCGAGAGGGCGCCGGTCGACAGCTAAGAGGAACCATGCTATGTGGCTCAGATGCATGATCGGCTACGATATTGTGGGACTGTTGAAGTCAGTGAACTGATTTTCGGTAGCTTTGTTTTTTCGATATTCAAGTACATACTGTCTGACTACGGATTGTATGGAAAGACAAACATCCGTTTTACAGCCGGAAATGGACGAATCTTTTATTTTTTAGCGATGCCACCTTTTGCAGAAGCAGAATCTCATTCAAATGAGCGGCATCGAATTTTTACTTTTCCCCTTCATTCAGATAGATTCGTCTTATCTGGACGTTTGAAAATTCCATACAATCCGTGGTTGGACAGTAATTTGATTTTGCAGGATTTTCCTATTTTGTTTTTATAGTTGAAGATCGTTACTTATCTTAGTAAATAATTTGATTTGCTGTATTATTCAATTGTTCTTTGTAATGCTTTTATTATAGTATTGTTTATTTGGCAAAACATTTTAAATTGCAGAAAAAAACCTGCTTCACTTGCTAAAGGGCAGGGTTACAGTAGCATGGTTGCTTGGAGCCTTATGTAGTTGAAAGATTAATTTGTGTTTTAAAGCTACTGTTAATCTTTTCATATTTTGGCAAATAGATTTTAATCCCAAAGAGACTATAATAGGTTTTTTGAAAAGGTGTGTACGCATTTAAGTTGAAGATAAATGACCATTTCACATCAGAAGAGGTGGGAAAGGGGGGGGGCATGGATTTTTTTTTTTTTTTTTATCAACGGACTTTTTTTAAATTCTTAGCACGGGCATCGCTGTACGGATACTGCTAGTGTTAAATACTAAGTACTCTTATTTTACATTTAGCAGCATTAGTTACTATACCGAGTTCAAAAAATTTACTTTGATGATAAAACCTTTAAAAAGAAAGCTAGAATGAACAAAAAAAAATATTAATGTGAAAATATTCAAAAAACATTTAGACAAATGCCTACTTGAGAAGCAATTCGCCTACGAAACACAGAAGTCATGGTTTAAAATATTTGGAATTCAAAATAACTTTTCAGACTTTAGAACATACATATGAAACAAAATATCATCATATAAGTTGATTTTAAAAAAGTAATAATTCACAGACTACAATAAACACATATTCATATCAGAAGTTTGAAAAATGAACCGGGCGCATGAGAAACGAAAAAAGTTGTTTACAAGTTGTTAGTTTCAACGTTGCCAGATTAAAAATTGCTTTTTTTTTTTTTGGCTCAGCAATGTAATTTTTCTTTATGCATATTTAAAAAAGGTAAATTCTTACTTCTAATGAAAACCAAGCATTTGTTTAGGATCAAAATTAAGAATGTAAATCATTAAAATAAACAAATAAATATATAACAAGTGTTTGAAGTGAGCTGAAATGAGTAGTAAAATTGCGGCTGATTTGTTTATTTTCCCCAAAGTTTCAGTTTCGTAAAGATTAATTTTTGGTAAGTATGCAACATTTTT
This sequence comes from Uloborus diversus, assembly GCF_026930045.1. Classification (NCBI taxonomy): domain Eukaryota; kingdom Metazoa; phylum Arthropoda; class Arachnida; order Araneae; family Uloboridae; genus Uloborus; species Uloborus diversus. Next base: position 23,913,857 of record NC_072738.1, read on the forward strand.
ATAGCTCAATTTGTAAATCCTCACGCTTTAACCTTTTTATGTAATACATTTTTGTTGTCATTCACTGTCAGCAGGGTTTCAATGGTACTCGTAAAAGGGGAAATCCCGTCTCACATGTTGAAGCTCTACTGCAGAACAGTAGGGAAAATTTTTGTTATGGTTGTTCAGTGTTTCAGATTACTGCCCAACAATCAAGCACTTAAAAAAAAAAGGAACGGTGTTAATTTTAGTACAAGTGGAGGAACAGTGGTTTTTTTTTTTTTTTTTAATTGGGGAACGAGCAAATCTAGTGGTTTTTGTCTTTTTACTTTGTTTTTGCCAATTCTAAAAATCAAACATATCCTAACCAGGGGCGGATCTAAAAGTATGGAAGGGGGCCATGGCCCCCTCCCTAAACCTTGTGAGTGTAGGAGTTTTTTCAAGATGAAAAAAAAAGTAAGAAAATGATGAGAAAACAACAAATTTTAATGCATGTCTTTTATTTTGGAAGAAATTTAGGCTTCAATTTGGAGAAAAGTTACATCCCTCTCCTCGAAATAAAACTTTTTTATTTTAAAAATTTTGCTCAATTGTTTACATCATTTCTTGATGTCAACGTACAACACTTGGATGAACTCTAAATGCTGCTGTCCTCTGAAAACACCTATTGCTGTTGAGATCAAAGACAGCCTAAATTTGCGATTTATGGCTTTAATTCAGAAACTTTTCTGCTGTAGAGCCCCTTATTCCCATGGTGCCATGAAGGATAACTAAAAACTGATGTCTTTTTCCTCAAAGCAATAAATAATGCATAAACTTTTTAGTATTAACCTCATCTTAAGTTTCGTATTTTCACGCTATTTCTGTTGTTATTTTTACATTTGAAGGGAGTATTTCCATAATTGGGAATCTGGCGCGGTCGCACCAAATTTTTTGCGATACTTATTTATTTTGGCAACCCGCTTCCTATCTGTTGCTTTATGGTAACCCCACGAGTCCAAATATTTCCCTATTTTTTTTCCCTACTATTAATCTAAAGGATTTGATTAAATTTTTGTAAATGTCGCGAGTAATTAAACTCGTGAAATAAATTACGTTTTGAGCGAGAATTATTTTAATTTGATCTTAGCTGAATTTTCACAGCATTAATATTCAAATTTCTTAACTTAGTTACTCCTGCACAATTCTTAATCGTTTTGCAGAAGTTGGGATATACTTGTTAGTTTACTTTTTTATATTCGTTGATTTAGTTCATTTTTAATTTTTCCTGAATTTATTTTAATTATCGAATTTTGGCCCTAGATGGCTAGTGGTTCCCGAGACGATTTGCATCCTAAATTAAGGCACTTTAATATTATTTCTTGGAGTGGACTGCTAGAATCGGAAAATGTAGCCCTGAATTTTTTCACAGAGATGGGGGTTGCCCCTGACCCTAATGAATGTCCTCCTTGTTCTTGTGGAAAGGAAATGCATGCCAGAAAAGACAAGAACAGAAAATTTGGATTCTATTATTTCTGTCGACCATGTAATAAGAAGGTATTTCTTTTTCTTCCCCTCTTTTAGTAGGTTACCTTACTTGATTTTTTGCTACTTCTTCATCATCGGGCTTACCATAAATCTCAAACTCTCACACAGATTGTAGCCAAGTTATTAGGGGAAAAAAATCGGTAACTGAGATTTTTGGTGACTTTTCTAACTGTCGCCAGGTGATTGGATGCCAAAGGCTAATGTTAAATAGACTGCCAGAAAATAACGCTAAAAAGCTAAAGTTTAATGAATATTTTAACATTATTGTATTATAGAAATGCTTAAAACTTACAATAGTAATATTTATATGCAGTGGTAAGCCTGGTAATGCGTAGCTAACGATTTCTCGCTAAATTTGGTGAACTTGTTTTAGATTTCTCCCGCCAAGAACACCTTTTTCGATGGTCTGCGGTTGTCTTTTCGGGAGATTTTGGTGGTTATTGTGGCATTTTTAATGAAGTTTCCTCTTACGCAAATTCTGGAGGAGGTGCGTGAGTTTTGGTGGGAAAGTAAAGCCAAAAATCCTACGATGTCCACTGAAACCATCGTCAACTTATTCAGCTACATGCGAGAGGTTGCTGAAGTCTTTTCCTCCCACCATTCCAAACTTCTAGGGGGAGTAGGAAAAACCATTTGTTTAGACGAGACGTTCCTTACGATTAGGAAATATAATCGAGGAAGAATTATACCTAATATGACTCAGGTCGTACTAGGAATCTATTGCAAGTATGTGTTTTAGATGTTTCCGCTATCGATCATTTTATGTAGTGTGCACGTTTTGCTTATTCGTTTCTCCTTATCTTTCTAGGGCTGATAAAGAAGGGCTTTTTTTCCTTGTAAATGGAAAGAGTAAGAGAGATTTGTGGCCCCTTATTAACCCATTCTTTGCCGGGGCCGATGGCCGATACAGGATCAGATATTATTATTGTTTATTAAATCATGGCGGGGAGAAAAGTGCTTACCAATGCCTTTTCAGAAAAGTTTACAACAACACGGCTGCTAATTAGCTGTGATAAAACAAACAACCATTATATTTATTTGGCAGTAGCAATTATTTATCGCTTGCAGGAGCATTGCAAGAGTGCCGTTTTTTTTTTTTTTTTTTTCAAAATTAGCCGGTTTTGTATAAGCTGATCCCTCTAATTTGACTTGAAAAAAGGTTCCAAAAATTATCGGTTTATACACAGATATACACAGAAATATGCGTTATTTTGCTTTCAGATTTGCTCTTTCATAAACAATTTGTGAAAGATCCAATCTTGCTTATCAGAATTTTGTGAAGGGTCCGTTTTGTTTGATCGGGATTTTGTGAAAGGTCCGTTTTGTTTGATCGGGATTTTGTGAAAGGTCCGTTTTGGTTGATCGGATTTTTGTGAAGGGTCCGTTAACGAACCCAAATATCCTCTGGCCAGACCCCTGATTATGTCAAAAAACAGGATTTAAAATGCTCCTCTATTGCACAACACTTTTGGTCTTACAATCATATTTTCGATTTTTCTTCTGCCAAAATTATTCATGGGTGTTCTTCGATTTTAGATATTTGGGAATCTTATTACATCTGCAAATATTCTGCTTCAGTAGTTAAGGGGCCATTCATTAATTACATAAGGATGATTTTTGGAATTTTTGACCCCCCCCCCCCAATCTTACGTAAGATTCTATTCCATTTTTCAAAATAATAAAATAAGGAATCTTACATCACTGGAATGGTTAAACTTCACTATTACTGAATATCTTTTCAAAAGTTTTATGCAACAATTAGTATTTAGTAAAAGGAATCTAGACTTAATGCTTTTTCGACAAATATTTTTTTTATCTGATGCGATACTAGTTTTAAGAAAGGCCTGTCAAATGTCATACATAGTGCAATTCTTTTATAAAATTTTACACTATTCATTCTTTGAAAAACAAGTAAAATACAGCTCATCCTAGTATGATTTTTACCTTCCAGCAGTAAACAAAATATGATTCCTTCCAAACCACTTGATCCCGCTATTTCTGATATAAAATATCGACTTGGAAAATATTACGTAA